>NC_071615.1:39553985-39912985 GCF_014839835.1 Dryobates pubescens
TGTAGGTCCTCTGTGCTTTCTCTTGCTAGAATTGTTATTATTTTTTTAACGTTAATCATAAGAAATTGCATGGGGTCAGCCTTCATTTAATTTCTGTAATCTTATCAGCTTCTCTATGGCACTGATAAATAAGGTATATATAGCAAATGATTAAAGCACTGCAATTATTGTAACTTTATTTGAAGTTTAGTTGATGTCAATTCCTCCAGAATAAGTGTGTCCATCCGGAATGTGGTGATTATGTGAAAGGCTGAAGGTCACCTAGAGGTAAACTGTCGTATCTTCACACAGGATTTATGTACACGTACAGCCCTGTTTGCTTTCTGCTAGTACAGTTTAAAGGGAACTGCTGCTTAAATCAAGAAAAATCAAATGGCTAGAAAAGGATGAAAATTCAGTTTGTTTAAAAAAACCCAACAACAAAACACACCAAAACCTCCAGAGGTCCCTTCCAAGCTCTAACATCCTGTAATCCTGTGATCCTGTGACAAAATAGCCATTTCTAGTAAGAGAAAAGAAACACCCCCCCAAAAATAAACCCAGCCCCCCACCCAAATCAAACCAAACCAACCAACCAACGAAACACAAAGCCCACCAAAAAACATCCAAACAAAAAGTTTCTCTGATGCCTTGTTGGCATATTCAATACTGAAAGTGGAAACTTTAAAAATGCTCAAAATTGGGACATGATGTGTTTGGGATTTTTTAAAGTACAAATTAATTACCTTAATGTTAGGTTTTGATGGTTTTTTTTTCATGGGGGACTCCAAGTCTTTCAGGCCAGGTTCTTGTTCAGAAAGCAACAGGGGAGCACAATTTGTCAATGAAATGGGCAAGCCGCTTCCCAGCCAGATCTATTCAAGTGTAATTCAAGATCAGCAGGCTAGGGGACTTCTGACATTACCTCTCACTGGAAATGTTCTACATGCACTTAAGCAATTCTGCAGCCAACCCAGGCTGCAAGACAGAGATCCATCACACATCTCTGGCCCAGCATATTCTTCAAAATGTTAGTAAGAATAGCATTAAAGAAAAACCTATGCTAAGCTAGGCTGACAGTTTCCACAGTCATAAGAACATCAGTATGAAGAAATACCATGAGTTCCTGAAATACCATGAGTTCCCCCTCATCCTATTGCTAGACACCCTTACGAAAAGTTCCTTTCCAGCCTTCCTGTAGGGTCCCTTCAGGCACTGGAAGGCAGCTACATGTTCCCCTGGAGTCTTCTCTAGGCTGAGAAATCTCATCTCCCTCAACCAATCCTTATAGCAGAGGTGTTCCAGCCCTTGGATCATCTTTGTGGCCCTCCTCTGGACTCACTCAAACAGCTCTATCCTTATGATGGGGACGCCAGAACTGGATGCAACATTTGAGGTGGGTGTCACCTATAACATATAAATCTGGGCACAGAAGAAATAGCCCACGCTTTATCCATGCTTTCTTATCTAGTGAGGACCAAGTGAGCACTGTCATGTGGTGTAATCACTTCACCAAAAGCAAATTTCTAAAAATATCTCCTTTTTCCTGGAAGGTCTGTGGTCCATCAGCCGTCTTTAGGTCTGCAAAGGCAGTCCCAAGAGGCAGCCAATGTCTGCATGTTTAAAATTTTGGTTTTCAGTATTTTCAAAAGAAGAGGGGGGCAATGAACTATGGAAAAGCACCATTTATCCTCTGTCCCTTCGAGAAACTAAACATACTCCAGGAAACAACAAAATTTTCTGTTACAGTCAACAGTCACAACTCTGGCTGTAACCCAGCAAATTCTTCCCTGTTTATAATCCTTTCCCCCCTGTTCCAGTACCAAACAAGGTAGAAAGAACGCATCATCTGAGAGGGTATTCCCCACCCTGACATTTCTTCAGAAAACTATTGAAGATTCTATCACTTATGATCCTGGTTAGCTGTAGGTCAGTAAGGGCAAACTATGCCCTGATTTTGATCATTCTTTTTCCCTTGCTGCTTTGTTTTTAGAAGATCATTTTGAGCGCAATGTAGCAGGAGTTAACTGCACAAGTGGTCTCTTATGGTGTACATGGAAAATAAAGAATAAACATCAAGTTTTGTGATATAAAACTGTTGAAGTATAAATGAGTAAGAGAGGGAATAACAGAGTCAGAAGCTTTAGGTACAGAGCAGTACTGGAGGGAGGGAAGGAAATTAAAGCCCTATTAACACTCTGCTACATCAACACTGCAGAACTGTCAGCCTAGCCCACGGAATATACTTCTCAGATAAACTTATCTGGTCTACCCACTTCTGTATACTTGTATAGTCTGTGAGAACTGGTGACAGACAGATGTGGTCACTGAATGCCAAAATCAACAAAAAGTGTAGCCCAATCCTCATCTATGCTTTCTGTTGAGAGAGCAGCCTTCAAGTCTCCATCGCTGTCTGACAGGGTGATATGCTAGTGTCAGATTGGATGCAGGTTAAGGGAGAAGAGACAGTACTCAAGATGCTATTTGTGCATCTGGGGGTCAGTAATTAGCAATTTTATGCATAACTGTTTGTAAAGAAAGAGTAATTAACTCTGTAAAAAGACATACTAAATAGCATCTGAAATTCCCTGTACTTTGTGCTTTGCATCTGTGATGTGGGTGTCCAAAAAGTTGCTGGTTTAACTGTCAAGAAGCCAGAACATAACCTGTGTAAAAGCAGCTGGTGATCTCTTTAATTTAAAATTTTTTACACCCTCCTGCTGACAGTTTCTCCTGTACAGCTTTCTCTTCTAGTTCCTCAGTGTGTTTTTCAGCAGCCAGAGTTTTAACTAACTTGGTCAGATTTAAACTGCCTTGGGATAATGTGCATGATAAGAGTTAGAGGGAGGTTTAAGGCTCATGTAGACCTACCTAGGAACTTGTCACTGAGTTTTGAGGCAGGTCCTCAACAAAGATATCACAAAATACATCTACTGCTTCCTCTTAATTCAATGACAGACTCTCAGTCTCTGTGGAAATTGTTAGCTTTTAAAGACCAGTCTGCCTTTAATTATGCCAATAAACTCTGTATGTCTATCTGTCTATTAGGGAAAACATTGCTGGCATTGTTTTTAATACAATGTTTTTAATTTACTTAAAGGATAGGAAAATAGAGTTAAAACCATTGTCCTCCAAACAGGACTTAGAGGAGAATGAAAAGTAAGTGCTGGATTTGCCAGTGGCTAAGAATGGATATTCAGCAGCCTGACACAAAATTTTCCTCCTTTGCCTGCCAAAATAATGCAATGAAAAGTAGAGACATAAATGAAACACATGCTAATAGTAACAAGTCATGGGCCACATCCTAGAATTCCTATTAGTACTCAATAACTTCATAAAACTGGGAGCCATGGTCATGAAGCACTTGGATAGGAGCTCATTGCAACCCAGAGGAAGTCACAGACTTGGGTTCCAGATTGGTGAAAAGTGAGCACAAGGTGCCCCCCGTCAACAAAACTGTAGTGTGGGTCGCCACAGAAGCCAAAGAAAGAGATTTCTGTCATGTCTCTCCTCAGATCCAGACCATGTTTGTGCATGTGTGGCATGGGAGGCAGAAAGGAGTCCATTAATGCTGCTTATAGATGGACCTCACCTCTTCTTCCAGCATAGACCAAGCCCTGTGCTGCCCAACCTGCCCATGCCCTGCGTGCCTTCCTAGAGAAACAAATGTTTGACTCACAGGTCCCTGAAGTTCATAATCAGCTGTGACGAGGTGACTTCCATCTATTTACAGGACAAAGGGTTTGGTATCCTGAGTACTTGGGACCCAGGGCAGCTGAGCACAGGCCAGGCTTACAGCTTTTTTTGCTCTTCTGCAGCTGACTATTCCCCTAGTCATTATAACAATCTCTTTTTCTTCTCATGTGTCTGATCTTGTTATTACATTGAAAATCTTTTACTCCATGGCAATTCCAGGATTTTTTTCCTTCCTCTACAAAAGTTGGTTTATCATCCAGAAATTAGTTTTCAAGGGTTTACAGTATCATCTTTGCAGGGGCAGAGTATGCAAATGATGTGTTGTACTACATTTCAGAAAAGGTACAGTTATTAAAGAGAACCTCTTGAAAGTTGAGTCTCTTGGAAGCTTATTCTGCCTGACACCAGTAAAAGGCAAAAGTCCTGGTTAAAACAAAACGACAGTTGTTTATATAAGCAGATCCTAGTTACTTTAATTATTGCTTTTGGCAGGATCCTAGAAGTTTAATCTTTCTTAAATCCCACAGTAATGTCTGCTGGCTAAAGGATTTAGTTACCATGAAAAAATATTCAGCCACTACCTAACCTAAATATGGCTATACACTAGGGCAATGTTACCCAAGATAGCTTCACTTGGATGAAATGGGAAGATTGTTCTCATTTACTAATTCAGTTAGAAGCCTGAGGAACATGAGAGACAGAAATCTAATTTCTTAAGCATAGCAATTTAAAGAGACTTTAGGTCTTTGAAGTTAAAAGATCTCATTTATGTTTCCTGATGTAAGTCAGTCACTGCAGCACAAATTGCTCACTTACCTTTTTTTTCCTGGGAAGCCAGTTTTAGAAGAATAGAAAAAGGAATAAATGTGTAATATGGATAAACCAGTGAAAGCTGTCTATCAGCTGGGAAGGAACAGCCCCAGAGTGCAGGAAGAAAGGTAAAGTCATTCTTTGAGTAATGTGATATTTGTCTTCAACACCAAGTGTCAAAAACACCTATGGTGAAAAGGAAATTCCTGATGAGTTCAGTGAGATTTCTTTAAACCTTTGACCTATTACTTTGAAAATCAATTTTGACTACAGACTTAGTTGAAATATCTAATTAGTTCTTACACAAAGGATAATTTGCAGTGCTACAGACTGGGGGATGATTGGCTGGAGAGTGTCCTGGCAGAGAAGGACCTGGAAGTGCTGATTGACAACTGGCTGAATATGAGCCAGCAGTGTGCCCAGGTGGCAAAGAAGGCCAATGGCATCTTGGTTTCTATCAGGAATTGTGTGGCTATCAGGACTAGGGATGTAATTCTGCCCCTGTATGCAGCACTGGTGAGGCCTCACCTCGAGTACAGTGTGAAGTTCTGGGACCCACACTTACTGAGGTGCTGGAGTGGGTCCAGAGGATAGTGATGGGGCTGGAGGTCTTATGCAGAGAGACTGAAGAAGCTGAGGTTGATTAGGCTGGAGAAGAGGAGACTCAGGGCAGACCTTATCACACAACTGTGTGTACAAATTGGCTGGAGGGCTGAGTCCAGAGAGTGGTGGTGAATGGTGCCACATCCAGCTGGCAGCCAGTCACTAATGGTGTCCCCCAGGAATCAGTGCTGGGGCCCAACCTATTCAATATCTTTATTGATGATCCGGATGAGGGGATTGAGTCCATCATCAGTAAATTTGCAGATGACACCAAGCTGGGGCAGGTGTTGATCTGTTAGAGGGTAGGAGAGCTCTGCAGAGGGACCTTGACAAGCTGGACAGATGGGCAGAGTCCAGCGGCATGAGATTTAACACATCCAAGTGCTGGGTTCTACACATTGGCCACAACAACTCCATGCAGTGCTACAGGCTGGGGTCAGAGTTGCTGGAGAGTGGCCAGGCAGAAAGGGACCTGGGGGCACTGGTTGATAGTAGGCTGAACATGAGCCAGCAGTGTGCCCAGGTGGCCAAGAAGGCCAATGGCATCCTGGCCTGGATCAGGAATAGTGTGGCCAGCAGGAGCAGGGAAGTCATTGTGCCCCTGTACTCAACGCTGCTTAGGCCATACTTTGAGTCCTGTGTCCAGTTCTGGGTCCCTGTTTAGGAAAGATGTTGAGTTGCTGGAATGTGTGCAGAGAAGGGCAACAAAGCTGGTGAGGGATTTGGAGCACAAGCCCTATGAGGAAAGGCTGAGGGAGCTGGGGTTGCTTAGCATGGAGAAGAGACTCAGGGGAGACCTTACTGCCATCTACAACTACCTGAATGGAGATTGTAGCCAGGTAGGGGTTGGTCTCCTCTCCCAGGCAGCCAGCACCAGAACAAGAGTCTCAAGCTGTGCCCGTGGAGGTTTAGGCTGGATGTTAGGAGGAAATTCTTCATAGAAAGAGTGATTTACCATTGGAATGTGCGCTCAGGGAGGTGGTGCAGTTGCCATCACTGGAGGTGTTTAAGAAGAGATGAGATGAGGCACTTGGTGCCCATGGTTTAGTTGATTAGATGGTGTTGGGTGATAGGGTGGATTTGATGATCTCAAAGGTCTTTTCCAACCTGGTTAATTCTATTCTATTCTAAAAAAATAAAATAAACTGCCTGAAGGGAAGTTGCAGTAAGGTGGGGGTCAGGCTCTTCTGCCATGCAACTTGTGACAAGATGAGAGTGCATGACCTGTACCTGCACCAGGAGAGGTTTAGATTGGATGTTAGTAAGCAATTCCTCAAGGAAAGGGTAATTAGACACTGGGACGGACTTCCCAGGGAGGTGGTGGAGTTGCCATCCCTGGAGGTGTTTAAGGAAAGATTGGATGTTACACTTAATGACATGGTCTAGTCGATGTGGTGGTGTAAGGCTGGACTTGATGATCTCAGAGGTCTATTCCACCTCAATAATTGTGTGATTCTGTGATTCTGTAAGGCTATCATTTGATAGTACCTTTTCTTGCAATGCTTCAGCACCATCAGGACTTAACAGCCTTTTCTATTCTCCTGGTGGTGTGATTCAGTACAGCCCCATAAATTCAAGAAAACCAGTGCCGTGGCTCCCTTGGGTTGACTGGAGACAAAATTCTCTTTTGCATTTTCTTGGAACTCAGTGTGGACTGAATCTCTCTGTCCCACAACTCAAATAAAATTCTTCTTTGAGACTGCTAAGAAATCGAGATTAGTTGTACGTTTCGCCTCTATGGTTTATGTTTGGGTTTTGCAAAGGTGATCGAAATGCAAAATGCAATTCAAAGCATAGTTTCACCTCTTATTTAAAAGTTAACTGAAAGTTTGCATTGGCCTTTAAATATATCAAAATAAAATATGACTTTAAAAATTCTCAATATTTCTGGAAAAATGAAAATGTTTCTGGTGAAAAAATTTCACTACCGTCAAACATTGTTTTTTTTTTCAGCTAAAGATTTCAAAACCAATCAATCAGATCTCGTGGCCACACTATCAGAGTATTCAACCATGCAATCAGCGACTGCACGTGGCCAAGCCACTTTCACATGACAGCTCTGTTAGCTATCAAAGCAGCTGGTCTGTATCCAGCTACATTATGCTGAGATCGTTTATCATCACCAAATAAACATTTTATTAGTTTAATATAAAGAAGGATGACATCAGGAAAAAAGAAATGAGTGGAAAATGTTTGACAGTGACCCTCTGTGAACAGCACATTACTCCAAGAATGACTTGACCACCTCCCTCAGTGTTATAGTGCTAAGAATCTTTACACTCTTGGAGAAGCCCTTTTTCAGATAGGTTATATGTTGGGGATTGGTTTGAGCAAGAGGGGACATGGGTCCCAGGAACACCTGTGCAAACTAGGCCTTGAAGGATTTTCTGTTATTAATATAGCAATGGAGTAGGAGTTGTGGAAAAGTTCTGATTGCTTGGTATGCTGAAGTCAAGCTGCCCCTGAGAAGGGAGGCAAACAAGATCAGGAGTAGGCAAAGAGCTGGGAAAAAGAGCAATTAGGCTGAGTAGAGAAATTCCACAGAGTAGTGAAAACAATGATGTAACCTTTTAGAAAGAAACCAATAGCAGGTGTTAAATTAGAATAGAATTAACTATGTATAAGATAAGACCATAAATAATGAAGTGTGGAACAATAAAGTTGGATGATTACTATCACTCATATTGAGTGCTGTCGTCCCTGTCTCCGTTCTCGTCAGTTATACAACTCATGTATTCATCACTTGTGACAACTGGAGATTCCCTGATAACATATCTCTTTACAAAATGGGTGGGAAAGAACAACAACAACAAAAGAAAGAAAGAAAACCTCAACAGATTTATCTTTAAAATAGATTTACATGTAAAAACAAAATGTTTCCTTGGAGATTATTTGAAAACAAAACAGTGGGTAACTACAGCTGTCTTCTAGAATGAGTAGGTGTAGTACACAGGAGGAAGTATGTATTGTTATATATACAGAACACAGGGCATATTTTGAAAGAGCAGAGATTTCAGCCACATTAGAGGACACAGTCTCAAGCTGCGCCAGGGGAAGGTTAGGCTCAAGGTGAGGAAAAAGTTCTTCACAGAGTTGTTAGCCATTGGAATGTGCTGCTCAGGAAGGTGGTGGAGTCACCGTCCCTGGAGGTGTTCAAGAGGGGATTGGATGTGGTACTTAGTGCCATGGTTTAGTAGTCATGAGGTCTTAGGTGACAAGTTGGACTTGATGATCTTTGAGGTCTTTTCCAACCTTGTTGATTCTATGATTCAGGAAAAATACTACTTATATCAAAACATTAAGTGGCTTATACCTACTGATTTATTATTCCTCCCCCCGCCCCCACTTTCAATTTTCCTATTATCTGACATTAGCATTCTATAAATATCTCTTTGTTCCAGTATGTGTTGCCTTACTGGATGTTTTAGTGAACTCTGGCATATGACACTAAAGAACTACAAAGCAAATGCATTCTACACACAGTTCTATAATGAGTCTTTCTGGTAGTATAAGAGAAAATGAAAATGAGTACGGAGGTTAAGTGGGATTAATAAAATGGATTAAGCTATTTCTTTATATTAAAAATTTAACTCATCACAAAAATGCCTTTTGGGCTATCTGATAGGGATCTCTTGACAGCTGCAGATGTAGTCACAGCAGTATTAGAAAAATAGAGATTTTTTTTTTTTTCCTTCTAAAGTTCAAGACCTGAGCACTGCCTAAAAAGGGAGACATGCCTTCCAGCACTGAACTTTTGATATTTTTCTGACTTTAATGCATACCAACACTTGGAGTTCAAAGCATGGATTTAATAACCCAAGGAAAAAAAAAAAAATCAAAACATTCATTTCTACTGTGATTACATAACAATGCACAGTGCAGCACAACTTTTACTTGGGTAGTCTTGAGAACTCCTGGCTGTTGTTTTGTTTTTCTTTTCCTTTCGGGGGGAACACGGAGCAAGGAGAGAAAAGGGTATCGTTCAGAATTGTCTCAAGCATTTCAAGGTTAGCAAACATTTCTGACATGCATGAAAGTGGACATGCTAGTAAGTAGAAACATGAACGTCTTCAACAAAAATATTACATGCTTCCATGGTGAGATAGATGGACATCCACTCAGCAATCCACATAAACAACTGTCCACCTCATCTGGGCCCCTGTAGTGGTGCATTGTGCCAGGCTGAAGCCGCAGGTGTTTTCTGGTTGGGTGGCAGGTTGAACCTCAGATTATTTTAGGAAAGTTTCAGGCTTACTCTGTGTTTCAGTCAACACCAGCTCTGCTATTATCACAGCTGTACAGCTGATTTCACCCAGCCACAGTCTGAATCCCCGACCTAGTTCCCAGTGCAGCCACCGAAGACGAGCTAAAGTGAAGGTCATCAGACCTCCTCAATGGTGGTGCAGGTTGTTGTTGAATTGAGAAGGCTGCTTGAGAAGGATCTAAAAGTAACCATTCCTGCAAATGAGGACATTTTGAGGGACCCCTTCTACCAGGAAAAAAAAGTGAGATGAAGGTGTGCTATGCGTGACTGCAGCGGGAGGGGAAGGGAAGGGAAGGGAAGGGAAGGGAAGGGAAGGGAAGGGAAGGGAAGGGAAGGGAAGGGAAGGGAAGGGAAGGGAAGGGAAGGGAAGGGAAGGGAAGGGAAGGGAAGGGAAGGGAAGGGAAGGGAAGGGAAGGGAAGGGAAGGGAAGGGAAGGGAAGGGAAGGGAAGGGGAGGAAAGGGAAGGGGAGGGGAGGGGAGGGGAGGGGAGGGGAGGGGAGGGGAGGGGAGGGGAGGGGAGGGGAGGGGAGAGGAGGGATTTTTCCTGACCACAAAAAAAATGTAGGTGTTGAGAAGGGTATTGCACCTTCATGTAAAAAATATGCTTAAAATCTCTTAAATTTATGAACATGTCATGTCATTAGCATTGTAATTATAAATGGTCCTTAACATAGAAAATTTTCCTTAGCTCAAACTATGTGAAATGCATTCTTTTGTATTTTTAAGTTGTGCTTACAATACTTGGTGCTTGGGAAGTGAAATAAACCCCAAGGCATTCTTTCTAACTGTAACTGAAGGAAAGTTACACAACAGGGGTGTGCTATTCAGCCTCCCTCTGGGTATGCAAATATTACTGAGCAAACTCAAGAGTGTAGTCTATTCTCCTAGAAGTACTAGACCCAGTGTCATCTTCTTTTTTCTATGGGTGTAAGTCCCTTCTTTCAGAAGAAATCATTGAGAAAAGTTTACAAGTAACCTGAGACCAAATGGAGCCCTTATCCAATGCAGGAAATATTCTCAGGTCCTGGATTACAGTCAAGTCCTGGTCTTTCTGAATCCAATAGAAGTTTTATTGTTGATTTCAAGCAAACTAGCTAAAACTTAGAATTGTCTTAAGAAGCAGTTACCATCAAAAATAGGCTTAACATTTGCAACAGGGGAGCTTCAAGGGAATCTTGAATTTAAAGGAAACAGAGCTTGACTTCCAACTGGATCAGTGACCATACTGGCTGCATTCACATTTGTAATTAAGTTTGGTTTTGCTTGTTTGGCAATGTAATGGGTCTTTGAAGTCTGCATTTCCTCCCTGCATTTCTGTCCAAGTCACTAAAGACATAGGGCTCTGCTCCAACCTTGCCTCCAGGTCTCTTGCATAAGGCCGTTGCTGGTGTGCCATACACTCTCCTCTGGTTGTCAGCACCTACCTAACAGAGTCCCCAGGGTCCTGGACATGGCAGCCAAAAGTTGGCTGAGAGTCACTGGCCCTCCATTCTTCCTGCAAGTGCTTAATATACTCTGTCACTGGGTAAACAACCTCTTTTTGCCTCAATTTCCTGATGTTAAAAGGGTATGCTAATGTGTGCACAGGCCACGGAGAGATGAGCTGTGGGAAGTGAGATGTTCTGCCTCAACACCTTGGAAGGAGATTCCAGCCTCCGTCATCAGCCCTTACCTAGCCAACTATGCATTACAGGGAAAAAGCCTGTGAAATAAATTTTCTGGCCCCAGAAAGAGATTATGTTGTGCTTGAAAAAAAAAAACAACCTTATTTTCTTCTCTTTCTCCAACTGCAGATTCTAACAACAAATGTTAAGCTTGAAATAATTTTTTCTTCTTTGTTATCTATCTATCCTTGATCATTATCATTATCTATCCTTGATCATTAAGCCCTATGAGGAGAGTCTGAGGGAGCTGGGGCTGCTTAGCCTGGAGAAGAGGAGACTCAGGGGTGACCTTATTGCTCTCTACAACTACCTGAAGGGAGGTTGTAGGCAGGCAGAGGTTGGTCTCTTCTCCCAGGCAGCCAGCACCAGAACAAGAGGACACAGTCTCAGGCTGCACCAGGGTAGGTTTATGTTGGATGTTAGGAAAAAGTTCTATACAGAGAGAGTGATTGCCCATTGGAATTGGCTGCCTGGGGAGGTGGTGGAGTCACCATTATTGAAGGTGTTCGGGAGGAGACTTGATGGGGTGCTTGGTGCCATGGGTTAGTTGTTTAGGTGGGTTAGATTGGTTGATAGGTTGGACACAATGATCTTGAAGGTCCTTCCAACCTATTCTATTCTATTCTATTCTATTCTAGTCTAGTCTAGTCTAGTCTAGTCTAGTCTATTCTGTTATTAACTATAAATCTATTTTTTTTTTTGTTTATTACCCTTTTTGTCAAGTAGACTTGACAAAACATAAAAACCATAAGAGATTCCTATTTTCTCATATGAAAGTCACTAAATGCAAAAGTAGGTATTGAAATATTTTGTTCAAATAGCTTTGTGTGTATACATATGGGTAAACATAGATAGGATTGCAAGCAAATTTTATTCAAGTTTAGGGAAGATGGAAATTAATACCCCCAGTCTTCACAATAGTCCTTTAATTAATGCTTTCATATAGTTAAGTTACAAATGTGTACATCTTCTTATTAACATGCAATCAGCTTTTCTCAGTATCCATATTTTTAGGCATATCAACTTTTCATATTGCAAAAAGATGCTGTATGATTTGGTGTTAAAAAGAAAATGTACATAAAATAGGAATAGAGTCCATCTCCTTACTTCTTGCACTACATAATTATTCTTTCCACAGGTACTAGGTTTTGGTAAAAATTTAAGGAGAATGTAAATTTTAATTCTTGAGGAATGAAAGAAACTCTAAAGTTGAAAAATTTATATATTTTTAACTTATGAAATCAAAACATTGTAAACATAGTGAATTCTTAGAGCACATTGCTCATAGTTATTTTGAGCCATAGCAAGGTGTTTGCCTCAGAATACATTCTTATGTTCCTATCCTATTACAACCCTAATATTAAAGGAACACACCACATGATTTCAAGTAGTTGGAACAATAAAAGCTAGGTCTTTGCTTAGAATTAAAAATGCAAGTGCTTAGCTGGACCAAAGCCATTGTGTTTAATACTTAATCTGGTTTGCCAAGACTTCTTCCTGCCAAAATGCAACTTAGTAAAAACCAAAAAGTTTTGGTTCGACAAAGAGAAATTAAAAAATGGTTGGGAAGAAGAAAAAATTATTATGAAAGTATGACACTGAGATAAGCATGGGGAGAAGGTTTTACTCTGTTGGTAGAATGCACACATTTAAGTTACTTTTCTGATTGACTTGAAGCAAAGATCTGTGTTTCGTATCACTCTGAATTGTAAAACAGTTTGGGCTTTCCATGTAGAATTTCTAAACTCCAAGTTTGGAATAAGTATCCTTCTCAGTAGGGTGAGGAATTTCCCCTCATCCTCACATCCCCCCTCCCCCCCCCTTTTGAATTCATTCTGTGATGATACAAAAATAGATCTCAACATCAATTTTCTGCATGTGACAAGGAAATGCTCCCAATGCAGATCTATCCAGCAATTTTCAAAGACCAGCCTTCAGCCAGAACAGGATCTCATGATAGAAAAGAAACCATGCAATACTATGACTGGGTAAATATTACAGTACATAAAATCAACTTAATTTATTATTTTTAAGAAACTACTTTTCTTTAACATTCCTTTTTCTTCTACACTGATAGACAGAGACCTGCTTGAAGAAGGCAAAGGACATCACTGATTCCACAGGTCAATATGTGGGACTTCTCAAAAATTTTAGAATAATTTCAGCTAAACTGATTTGAAAGCCAGAAAATATAAGACCAATCTGAAATATCTTTGTCATATCAGACCATAGCAAGATATCACACCATCTTCAGCCAGATGTTTTCTTTGGAGAGCAATTGTTTGAGCACAAAAAATTTCATTCAGTGCATGTTGGATGTCACTAGAATTCCCTGTCCTCAGAGAAGACACATCTGGTAACAAGAATGCCAGCCTCACTGGCAGGGAATAAGATAAGGGAAGTTTGTAGCTCATTGAAAATGTTGAGAAAGCTTGATTTAATCTATTCTAGATGTAAACCACATTACAAAAACAAAACCAAACAACCCAGAACATTTTTTACAAACCAGAAAACCACTTTCAAGTACCTCCAATTTTAGCTTATTTCTTGTTAAAACGGTTTCAGAAGTCAGTGAAAACCCATCAGCCCCTTCACATGATTTAAGATTCAGGGTGCACTATAGTTCAAATCCCTTAGCGGAACCAATGTAATAATTTTGCAGAAGACATATTGGAAGCTACAGATCGCATTGTTCTTTTCTGGTGTGATTTCTGGCTGACCACTGATAGTTCAAAGCTGTAGAACTTAATTATGATATCGAGAAAATCTGTTTCACAAAGTGGGTGTGTTTTTTTTTTAAAGCAGCTGGCATTTAGCAGTCATAAACAGCAGCACAGCAATGCTGTGGCTTGACACTGTTTTGGTGGTAGTGATGATGTGGTAGGAAGTGGGTGTCAGGTTCCCTTGGTAACAAATAGAGGATAAATGACACACTCTGAATCACCAATGAATCATTAACAGTTCTGCTTCTGATTTTTTGCCTTTATTTCCAGATTCCAAAATTACAATAGCTTTAAGATGATGGATGAAAGTGAATACTTCACAGCATTCACCGCAGTGGTAAGGCTTAGATTGTTACTAGACCTCCTAACACTGGGAAAACAGGAAGCTTCAACAACCAGCATTTACTGTTCCTTTCAGCTAATGCCGTTAAAGGGTGTCCAGGTTCTTTGAGAACAGAGAGGATGAGGGTACAAGAATTAACTCTCAGTGGGCAGCAGCAAAACCACTAAGTTCAGCATAGTACAGGGGGGGTCTGGATTCTGCTCTCAGAGTTTACAAGAACTCATGCCTTGTAAGCAAATGCTCTGTTACACACTGTGCTGAGAAACGAACAACAGTATCTTTACTCTGAATACATATATGCATTTTGATAGCAAATCCAAACAAAGTGGTAACATATGCTCATCTGAGCAACTGGGAGCTCACTCAATACATGATGCCACAAGTGAAAGTAAGAAACAGCAGTCTGTTAAAGGGAATAACAAGATTATCTGCTTAGGGAATGTGTATGTGTTTGTGTGTCTATACATGTATCTGCACTATGTGTGTATAGTCATTATCATCAGTATTAGTGTGGAAATGGTTTGAAATAGAAGTTGCAAAAATTATACCAGAGTTCAGACTGTCACTTTTGAAGAGGTTTAATTACATAAATTCAAACATTTACAATCAGGATGTATTGATGTATAATTTTGGTGGGAGTTCATTGAAAAATCCTTTTCTTCAGGGCTGCTCTCAACCCAGTCACTACCCAGTCTGTATCAGTGCCTGGTATTGCCCTGACCCAGCTGCAGGACTCTGCACTTAGTCGTGTTGAACCTCATGAGGTTGTCAGGAGCCCACCTCTTCAGCCTGTCAAGGTCTCTCTGGATGAATCCCTTCCCTCCAGCATGTCTGCTGCACCACACAGCAGTTGGTGTTGTCGAACTTGCTGAGGGTGCACTCAATGCCACTCTCCACGTCGCCAACAAAGATGTTAAACAAGACTGGTCCCAGTACTGATCCTTGAGAGACTACAAGGAAGATGGAGAGAGACTGTTTACAAAGGCCTGTGGAGATAGGATGAGGGGCAATGGCTTCAAACTAGAGAAGAGCAGATTTAAATTGGATGTTATGAACAAGTTCTTTACCATGAGGGTAGTGGAACGCTGGAACATACTGCCCAGGGGGGTGGTTGGGGCCACATCCCTGGAGATATTCAAGGTGAGGTTCAACAGGGCTCTGGGCAACCTGATCTAGTTGAGGATGTCCCTTCTTACCGCAGAGCAGGTTGGATTAGATGATCTTTGGTGGTCCCTTCCAAAGCAGACCATTCTGTGATGAAAATGAAATGTGCCTTGTACACATACAACATTTTATTCTCAGTATTAACACTTATATTTCTACCAAGAGAAAGTTTCTCAGAGGAGCACTACACCACATATTGGACTGACTTATCCTGTTTTTTCTGTTTTCTAAGCCCTAATAACTCCTTTGTGAAATGTTTAACTCCTGTTAAAAAAAAAAGTAATAAATTCCAAACTGGTTCTGGCTTCTATCCCAGGGCATAATGGAGAGTAGGTTTAAATTAGTGCATTGGCTATTATCTCAGAAACATCACCACCACTACTTTTCTTGACTTCTGTCTTTTCTGCTGTAGAAACACATCCAACTGTGGAAGATTTTGTTGGGTGATTCCATAGCTTTTTCTTTCTAAGCTGAATTCAGTCATAAAAAGTTTACTTCCAGCAAAAGCTTTCAAAGCAAGGACACAATGTTCTTAACTATTACTTTCTTTCTGTCCTACATAATTGTACCTAAATCCTGCCAGTTTGGAAATTGATGTTATTAAGATGATGAGAAAATGTTTATGTCTTTACTGGATCTAAGGAGCTTCTTATTCTATGTCTGTTACATTGAATAGTGGTCAATAAATCTCTCTGCAAATCCAGAAGTGAAAACTGAAGCCAAAAGTTTTCAAGTATTTCTCCCACCTGTAAAAGTGTGCTTGAATGTTGCAGTTGTGTAGTCAAAAGCACAATGTAAACCACATCACACCTGTTCATGCTACTGTCAGTAGCAATTACTGAATTTTAACACAAGAATGTGGAAAATCAGTGGCCCTGTTAGACCAAGAATGATTCTTACTCTGTCTTGATGCAAGCTTCTCGTCTGCTCTGATTTTTCTAGTATCAGACTTCAACAAAGCCTGCATAACCATAAGCAAAACTGAAGCCCACAGTTTTCTTTTGGCAAAGGCTCAGACATATCTGTGCTTGAAATTACTGGACATAGTGAAGTTGTGCTGACTCAAAGGTTGAGCAACAGAGACTAGCTATGGTCAGTTGACTATGTTTTCACTGATTCCTGGTGTACACTGCCAGCTACTTGGCATAGTTTTGTGTAAACCATGGGCTTCTACCACCCTAGAGATTACACCAATGTAGCTTCATTAGATACTCTTCATGGACTGCTGAGCTTAGGTCTTCCACATGAAGATAATTTTTTAATTTTTCTACACCTTCAGTAGAAGAGCTAGATATTTATCTAAAATTAACTGGACAAGATTTTGTGAAGAGCCTGTGCATCCAAAGAGATGGAAATCATCTGTGGAAGATGGATGGGGTTTTCCTGTCCTGGTCTCTTGATATGTCTCCCTCTGTTTATTGATTGTACAGGAAATGAAGGGCCTGTGTTGGTGGACTCCTCTTTCCTGGGGCAAGGTAAACAAAACTATGGTAAGGCAGGTCTAAAATAAAACTCTGAGTTAAGAGACTGGTTCACCACAAAGGTTTTTGCTGAAGCTTCACACAGTTAGTGGGGATGATTAGCACTATCTGTCTCACCATGCTGGCAGCCTATCTGAGCAAGGCTAAAGAGCACATGTTCACCCCAGTCTATACCAAAGCAAAGCTTCACTGACTTTGGATCAACAGTGAGAAAATATTCTGTCAGATTTCATGAACAAACCCAAACATACACATTCAGCATTTACTTGTTTTCAAATATAGTAAATGCTTATACTGACATAAATTTCACAAGTGCAAAGTTTCTGCTTTTACAGACTAATCTGTCTCTTTCTTTTTTGCTTCAACTTCCTTAGTTAAGAAGCAAAATAAAAAGTATACCTTGGGAGTTCAGGAAGTTATTAAGAAGAGAAACTTACTCAGAAAAGAAACTTCTTCTTTCTCAGAGATACCAGACTCAAACAGGAGATGTCTTCTTTTTTATCTCTTTCATCTCTCTTGTTGTTTTTTTTTTAGTTACAACCTACACTGTGTTATTTGACTTAGTATATTCCACCACAGAAATCATAACTAAATATTATCCTTTTTTTTTTCTTTTTAATCTTCTTCAAACAGAGTCCTATGTCTGCATATACAGCCCTTTCCAGACAGATGTTTTTATTTTACAGTTGCCACTTCTACAGTTTCACCTGGCCAGCTTCATCTCAGTATTTTATCTGTGTCACAGGTGGAGATCCTTTGCTATGACTTCAATGTTATTACTCTTTCTCTTTGCAGATGAGAGATAACAGATAAGCTATTAGTGTGCCTGAGGGGAAATTATTTTCTCTTGTGCTAGCAATGATTCAGCAACACGTTATGCTATGTTATGTTATGTATGTGATCATCCCACTGCCTGAATTTTCAGGTAAATCTGCAAAGGGTGTTAGCTTGTTTGCTGTGTATTATCTATTTCTTATCAAAGTATTGCATTCAGAAAATCCTTTGGGGTTGAAACAACAATATATATGAAATAGTATGGAAAAAACCCCAACAAAACAGCTCTTTGTTGCACAGCAGGAAACAATATTTTTTTTTTTTCACTTGGGCTCTATCATATCTTTGCCTTCTACATCTGTAGACACAGGATGCATGTTCCATCACTTGTATTTGTGGTACCTGGAAGGCCCAGTCCTCAGAAGAGTCCCATGGAGGTAAGCACAGACCCCATGCCCAGCATCACCAGCAAGCAATACGGTGTAAAAGAAGCTCCAGCTCTGGAACCATTGAGATCTACAGGGTGCCTGTCCTCTCTGCACTTGAAATCATAGAGGAAATGTGCAGCAGGGTGCCCAACTTTTAGACATATCCATGAAAACCAGATCAGGTGCTTTGCCATTCAGAAAATGTTTCCAGATTTGGCTACACTTACTCTACCCTGTGATGACAAACTCTTTACCATTCTAGCTTTTTTTCTCAGCTTCATTTTCCACTTTGGTTCTTTCCCTTTTTCCTTCAACATCCTTCCACGCACTTTTTATACTATTTGCTTCAGCCCTCTCTAGTCAACCAGGGAAACTACCATGGAAGTGCTGCCTTTACACAGCTCAAATATATAATTGTTTTACCACTTCCTCTGCCTTGGGTCTTCCCTTTCTATTTGCTGTCAGGCTCTGCAGGAAACCGATGTCTCTATTTCCAGAGATGCTAGACAAAAATGATTCAGGGCTTCATTCTTTATTGACCCTTAGACACTACTAAATAGTATCATAATGCATGTTCTTAAACTAAGACCCATACTTTCATTTCAGAGAAATCCACCTTCAGAAGATTTTCTTTCTTCTTTCAGCTTTCTACTGTCCTGCCTGATTAAAATGCAAACTTTTAAACTGAGATTCTTCACCTGAAATCATGGAATTACACATTTCATAGGCTGATTTTTTTAAACCCTCATTTTGAAGCTGTTTTTCTTTGTCCGGACCAGATGAGAGTCAGGCATGCAGTATAATTACACAAGCATGTCAAAGAACTACATGGCAGCAGAGGCAAAGGACATCTTTGTAGGAGAGCATTTAGCCTGCATAAGTGAAAGCAACCTGGTGTGATTCTGTCAGTGGTATGTTGTGATTCTGAATATTTGCCCTCATCTTTTAAATGTTTGAGAGCAGATTCTGATTTTTTTGGGTGCAATGGCTGGTTTAGGTCATGTCATAAACCAAAGCAAGGGTCTTCTGCCTTGTCTTCATTTTTCACATTATTCACTGGAGAAAGAAGACAAATATGCTTATGTTTCGAAAAGTTGAGAATGTAATAAATCAACCCAGATATCTAAGACAACTGTATTTCACATTCTTGCCACAGAAGTTTTCAGGGAAAGGACTAAAAAGAGTTAGCTTTGTATAGTAAATACAGTCCTTAAACACCACTTGCCACAATACTCTACTAAGCCTTTGTAAAACTAGGGGGGCATGCTGGCAGCAGTAAAAAGAGAGTCTGGGGAAGGATATGTGGCTGGAAGAAGAACTGTGGGAAAGTGTGGAGGTGATGTGTGAAAAGTCACCTGTTGAGTGTACTGCGTAGATGTTATGTTGCTTGGCACACTCAAATTAAAAGAAATGCTGGGGGGCGGGAAGTGGGGAGGAAGAGAGAGGAATGAAATGTCCTTCAATCCTGGCAAACAGCATAAGAACAGCCTGAGTTATTTTAATGTGATCAGAATGATCTGTATGGACTGGTTGTCTGTGGAGTGAAAGAGCACAAAGGCAAAACAAAAAAGGTGGGCAGCAGCTGGGCCCAGCTAGTGCATGCTGGAACGAGTCCAGAGAAGAGCAACAAAGTTGGTGAGGGGTTTGGAACATAAGCCCTACGAGGAGAGGCTGAGGGAGCTGGGGTTGCTTAGCCTGGAGAAGAGGAGACTCAGGGGTGACCTTATTACTCTCTACAACTACCTGAAGGGAGGTTGTGGACAGATGGATGTTGGTCTCTTCTCCCAGGCAAGCAGTACCAGAACAAGAGGACACAGTCTCAGGCTGCACCAGGGGAGGTTCAGGCTGGATGTTAGAAAAAAGTTCTATACAGAAAGAGTGATTGCCCATTGGAATGGGCTGCCTGGGGAGGTGGTGGAGTCGCCATTACTGGAGGTTTTCAGAAGACTTGATGGGGTGCTTGGTGCCGTGGGTTAGTTGTTTGGGCGGTGTTGGATTGGTTGATGGGTTGGACGCGATGATCTTGAAGGTCTCTTCCAACCTGGTTTATTCTATGTATTCTATGTATTCTATGTATGCACTGAGCTGCCAGTGGGAACATCCTGAGCTTCACCAGCTGTTTCACTGAGTCTCAGACTCAGAAATTGTAAACTGTGGTTTCTGGAAAATTTTCTCTTTACCTACCTGTTGCATTACGTCTCAGGGTATTTTCTGAGATGTGAAAGAAAGTGGAGGAACTGGAAATTCTGTGACTCTGTGAAAGATTTTTCTTAAGTCAGAGGGGTTTGGGGCTTTGTTGTGGGGGAGTTTAAGCTAAAACAATAAACAAAGTCACCTCTTACTGAGACTGTCATTGACAATAATTTAGAAATATCTGCAGATACCTAATTATTTTTAAGATTTCCCTTGTGAGGCACTGTATGTTATCAACACCTTGGATACATTTGTGAAGCTTGTTGTCTTTTGTTAGCAGTTCCTATTCTTTACATTTCCCCTTCAGGAAAAAACAAACAAACAAAACCAAAAAACAACCCCCAAAACTTCTCCTCAAGTAAAGAGCCAGCCTTAAAACAACAGAAATTAAAAGCAGGTGGACTACTTATTTTACATAAAGATATATATTCTTGAAAGTAATTTGGTTTGTCTGTTACTGATGCCCATGTCAGGATCTATTTATTTCACCTGCAGGAGTAATCATATTTCAGATATTTCTGCATTTGGGGCTGAAATTATATCAAAAGACAAAAGCACAGATGTGTCTACTACAACTTTCACATCAGCAATAAACTGGTGTATGGATGTGTTCAGCTTTCAAAAATAAATGTTTATCTTTTTGAGGACAAACGTTCCAAATTTTCTTTATAAATCCGGAAGAACGTGCTTATAAAATAGCTAATTAAAACAAAATATACTCATAAAGCTTCCTCTGAAGGATGAGAATTTATTACTTCAATTCTGAAAGAGTTTTAGAGACATGATTGTTATTTGGGGGTTCTTATTCCTAAGAAAAATGTTTAAATTGCCAGTTTTTACCTTCCGTGGAGGCATCCTCCTCTGATGTAGAACACAATGCCTTGAATATGCAACCTGATCAATGACTTGTTCCAAGCAGCATTTGTGTCACCGTAAAACACATTTCTGTGATGTTTCCTTTACTCATGTGGGCACAGAACTTCCTCTGTGTACAGAATCTCCTGCTTCTCATAATTCTGGAGGCTCTGCAGACAAATTACCTGCCTTTCATCTTTGTGCTGGGGGGTGGGGGAAGATTACCAGAGGGAAAAAAAGATTCAGTAACAGCGTTTGTGTAATAGAGTTGGAATGTAAGACAACGATAATAATTTCAGGATGAAATACTTTTGAAAGGTCAGAATGGAAAAGGGAGATAAATTATTCCTTCCTTTTTTTTTTTTTTTAACCTTTAAACTTTTCTCCCTGCTTTATAAAATTATTTAACTTTTTATTTAATAAAAGGTACCATTTATTAAATGGGCTATTGCTACTATTAACCTTTTGATAGACAAACAAGTAAGCCATAGTCCTAGAATTTTAATTTGGTTGGAGAAGAATGAAGGGAAGATACCAATCTGTTTTTCCTTTCACTTGAACCAATCTTTGTAAGTAATGCTCAAGTAAATTAGAGAAGTGTGAAAATATGGCTTCAGATATAGCTTCTCTTCCTTGACACAAACAGGTCTAGCCTTCTTATCAGACATGATTATAGAAGGAATTTTACAACAATGAAGAGTAGAATCTGTCTGAGTGATGTCCAAAAGAAGATCTGGGAACTTCAATTTTACTTCATTCATTTCAGGGATTGCCAGACCTTGAATATGACATTCTTAGACTAAAAGTTACAAAACATTTCAGAATTGTCAGATCTGCCTGCCCCCAACATTTTCAGTATTTATTTCAGGACATTTGCTCACAGTGGCTGTTGTGGAAAGAGAGGTAGGCTGATCTCCTTTTTGTCATGCCTGTTGGTGGAAAGCTGTTTCATCAGTGTCTTGCAGGAAAATCTAAGACGTTTGATACACTCAGGTGTGCAGCTAAGTCTGGTGAAGGCAGATACTGCCATAAGGTGTATACTGCCATAAGTTGTATACTGCCATAGGAAGTGAGTAGTACTGGACGCTTCAAATTGGAGACCATTCAACTTGAGGTCTAGTATCTGTGTCCTAACCACAAGGCTGAGTAGTAGCCTGGGAGATGCTGCTCTGGCAGTTGAACCTGAATAATCTGTGCTACTAAGAACAGAGGTGTCATGGGTAAAAAGTACAAGCATATAAAAGAGAGCCTGGTCTGACTGTTGGAGTATGCTGCTAAGGAACACAGTGATGGCTAGGATTACATATACATTTATACTGGATCATCACTGAATAAAATCCAGGCCAGTCCTGAAAATAGGGGCTACAACCCCAAACTTTTGCTGAATTTACATATGACATAAATATATGAACAAGACAGACCTATCTCTATCACTGTTGTTTTCTTAGCAACTGTGTTATTTGAAATCTTAAACAAATACTATAAACATATACAAATACATATATAGACATGCATGAATATAAAAATAGTCATTTTCTAACCCTGTTGCTAAACCATTGAGTCAGTTAAAACAGGAGGCAATCTAATTTCTCTATGCTTTATATTACTGCAGCTACTCCAAGTTTTCTTGATAAATTTTCCAAAAACCTGTGGTTTACTTTTATCTCAGAGGTATATTGCTAGTTCCTTGTATTATTTGGTTATGCTTCATTTTGGCTGTCAGAATCCAGCATCACTTACTACCGAGATTCATTTTCACTACAATAAATCATCAACCCCTCTTCAAAGTTGCTTAAAATTCCTTGCCTGAATTATTAAGAAATAGAGTTCCACAATATTACAGGACTTCCTAAACTCTCTTTCTTTAAATACTATGTCCTGAAGCTCCTTTCACGCTGCTTCCAGAAAGTGACTGATGATCCTTTAATAATTATTCAAGATGCTGGCTTAATAACTGCACTAAAAATATGCTCTTCTCTTTTCACTTTATCTTGAAGGAAATATTGCCAAGGTACTATCTCTGATCTCCTACTAGTAGTGTGCATGTAACCTTTATATGATTGATTCTTTAAATCATAGCCCAATGTTGTTTGTTTGTTTTTTCATTTCAATGGACCACATCTTTAACTGGACAAGTAACTGTAGATATTTAAGGTTAAATACTAATTTCATTAAAAATGGAAAACCTTTTTGCCTGTAGCATGGCCAGAGCATTTTGCTCTGTTCATGCATAAATTTATTGTTGATATGAAAATTTGGGCTTTCTATTATTATTGGTCTTTGCATTGTAATTATCTGAATAATAGTACACTGGACATAGCCTGCTTCCATGACTTTGATGGATAGGTTATTCCAGTGTCAGGAAGTAAATGGGAATATTCCAGTATTATCTTCAGCTACATTTTCCTGGTATCATCAATGGCATGTCTGGAGAAAAATCTTGTGTTTGTATCGAGATGATAAGTGGAGCAGTTCATCTTCTTAGTTATGTTGTGCCCTCTGGCAAGCCTGCTAGGAGAGTGCTGTGCTTGTTTTGTGAAGAGAAACCTCCTCCACATTCCAGCTTGAACATATCTATTGTTTTCAGACATAAACAGATGTGTTCCTTACCTAAGGGAAGCTCTCAAAAATATGGAAGTAAACCAGAAAAAAACTGATGTGAAACCACAAGAGTATTTGACCTGTCTGCATGCATTAATAATCTCAACTTTAGCTGAAGGCAGAAGTCTGCTGCATTAATTTTTATTTATTTGGTTGGTTTCTGCCCTGCAGTATGTAGGAACAATGAGGGATATAAGTATTAACTTCATGGGGTTTAATTTTAATTAAGATTTTTTAAATACACATGTTTATGTCATTCCTAATCATTAAATGCAGGATAATTCAGATTTGCCTAACAATAACAGGGGAAAAGAGGATAAAAATACTCTTTGTTCTGCCAAACTACCCTTTATGCCAAGGCCAAAATCCCAAAACTTGTGATGGCCAAACTACAGATCCTGAACAGGGCTTTTTCTACTAATTCTGGTAGAGTGGATTAATTTTATCTGCATGCACCTGCGCTTATGCCTAAGAAAATATTTATTTGTCAACACTTGGATTTTTACACTTCTATGCATTTACATCCTGCAACATACTGATCTGTCTTTTCTAACCGTAAACCAACATCTGTAGGATGTTGAGACATGTTAGAATCTAGTTGTCCGTGGGAGGTAAAATGATAACCCACAAGTGGGTCAGGTTTACAACTCCTTCATGAAGACAAGGCCTGCCAAACGTGTGTAGCTACTGGGTGTGCACCTTCTCCCTTGAGTGCTACATCCCTCTCCCTTCTCATCACCCATCTGTGCCAAAGTTGCAACAGAGTCTGTGTGATGAAATGTAAAAATTATAATATTGAGTAACTACTACTAGTACTGGGAAAAAGTGCTCTGCGCTTGAGGAGGACAGCAGGATGAGCCTCTCAGCGAAGGGAAAGAAAGGAAAGTGTTGAACACAATGCAAGGACAAAGGAACGGAGGAATACTGGACTATAATAAAGTAACCCTAGCACAGCACTCTACTGCAGCCAGCTCACTGAGAAAACAAAACATTATAGCACAGTACTGTCCCATTCAGCTTCTCTCTGGCGCATCATCCTGTGCTGATGCTGGTGCTGCCTTTGCTACCTCTGTTGCACTGCAGAGCAGATGCAGTTGGCCTGTGTTAGAGACCTCCCTGCAAAGTTACATCTATTTACAGAATACCTTATTTAAAAGCAAAGATATTTTTTTATAATTATTACTATTTTATTTTTTTAAATCCACAGATGTAGGGGCAGAATAGAAGCTGTTTGAAACTCCCCAGTCCTGGAGCAATACAATTGTAGTGCTAGAAGAAGAGAAAAATAACAATCCACAAAATTATATGGCAAGAAGTGATGGAAGGATTCCAGAAATGGAGGTTAACTTTATTTTGAAATCTTATAAATGCCAAAGTACTCATTTTTTTCAATTTAAGTGCAAGTAGCATCTCAATTTCATAAAACTCAGTGAGTCATTTAAAAAATGAGACTACATATAAACAAGAACTGCCTGCAAGAAAGGATGACGAATGGCTCAAACCCTTTTTCCTCAGAGATAGATGAATTAAATCTGTCTTGCTCATAAGTAACTGTTAATTTGGTCATAGAGCAAACAAGATTTTCACCAGAAATTCTCAAGAATTATAGGTATCATGACAGACTGCTATCTTTTAGTTGTTATTTCTGAATGTGCATCATATTAAAACCTTGGGTTCCAGGCTACTGCAGTGTGATTCACATCTTGTGGTTAAAAAGGCTGGCTTTTGATTCAAAAATTTCTGCTGTGAGAAAACATCTGCTGAAATATAGATAGCTTGTGGTGTGTGGATGAAATATGTATTCTTTATTATCTCATCCAGTAAGAATAGGCTCATCACAAGACACGTGACACTGTTCGCAGAATTGCAATTGAGTTGGCACATCACCCGCTATGACCAAACGTGTTCTCTATCTAGAGAGAGAGGTTTCATGTGAGATTTGCCTGTGTGTGATTTGCATAATTTCTGGGTTGTACATGTATACATTACTCTTGATACATGACAGACTGTTTCTATCACTTAGAATGATACAATCAAAATTCTTATTCCATAGAATACAGTAATTTCTATTACATAAGAGTAAAGGCTCCTTAGAATACCAAGAAACACTTGTTCAACTGGAAATCCAGCTTTAAGTCCAAAGAGCAGAGAGGTTTTTTTCTTATTCAGTTACAGTTTATTGAGCTGTAATAGGAACTGTCTAACATGTTACAACATGAGTACTCTTTGGAGTATCTATTAGGAGTAGGAATATCAAATAGGACTACTTATTGCTGGAGACATATTCCAAACTTCCAAATAGGGTTTGTACATCTAAACCAGAAATTTAGGGGTTTGTGTCTCTGTGAACTACTTATTGCTGGTGGCATATCCCAAACTTCCACATAGGGTTTGTATGTCTAAACTAGAAATTCAGGGGTTTGTGTCCCTATGCTTTTCTACCCCTTTTTCTACCCTCTTTCTCACCAAACTGAAACACCACCTTGTACTTACATTCTCAAATCATCCCAGACCTGCACTGCTTGCAGATTGCCTAGAAGTGCACCCATGCTACCCAGAGAGAGACAGAAACAGCTCTTCCTTGCTCTGTACATACACCAAAATGAATTGTTTCCTTTACAACCAGCACAACAAATATCACAGTCCAGCACTATAGCTCAGGAGAAATGATATGAATGCTCACACTACAGAGTTGTGGATACAAATGGGCTTCTTGGAATCCCTCTATGCACAAGACAATGTTGTCGTGTGTTGTAACATGGATGGAGACTGGAATTCCATTGAGCTTTGGTGTGAGAATTTTCATAGAATCATAAAATTATGTAGGTTGGAAAAGATTTTTAAGGTTATTGAGTCTGACCTGATACTGCCAAGTCCACCACTAAACCATGCCCCTAAAAACCTCCTAATGGATACACAGCTTGTGAATATGTCAACATTCAGGCTGCCTTAATTGGATCACTGTGTATTTGCATGTCTTCAGCAACTTCAAAATCTTTGTATTTAGTGCAAACACGGGTAATTAAATCATTAATACCCTAGCACTGTGTTGTACACGAGCATGTTGTCTCACAACTTTTAGCTATCATCTGAGACTTTCATTTTTTTTTTCTGTGTATTTGATATCACCAGCTGCTCAAACAGCTTCTATTATTTTCTCAGTTAAGGGCTTTACCAGGCTTTTGAATGAATCAGAAATATCTCCAAAATGTTTTTCTTTTCTACTTCAGTACAGAGTATTTTTGCCTAATGATTGGTATCACACCAGTTTCAGGTAATATGTCACTCCTGTGTTCAGTGCACCACTGGCAGACCTACAGAAAAAACTACCCCTCCAGTACTTGTTTCAGCTGTCGTGTCAGCAAGTGAATGTGGACCAATAGGGAACAATGATCTATCAACCTGCAAAAAGGATGTAGGACTTCCATGCAGGAGCTTGTACTGATGTTTTCTGTGTATCACCTGTTTTGCAGAGAGGAGCCTTCAACTTTCACCATGGTCAAGAGGTACTGTGAGAATGCACCCATCTTGCTAGAAATCCTGATTGAGGTGGTGCTGAACAGGATTGTTTCTCTGACAAAGAGAAAACTAGAAACTCCACATGGATGCCAGTATGACTGTAATACATCTTACTAATGGATTTCTTCTTCTACCTACACATATAGTCTTTGGCAATGCACAGTGCTTCCTCTGAATTATTGATACTTTATTTTAATGGCATAGATATAAACAAATTTCCTGGGTTTGCATGGGAAGGTAGAAAGCATAATTAATTGCTGGAAAATTATAATTTCCAGTGAAACATGAGTATTGTGGTTTGGATATTATGTCTAACTGCATAATGGAAGACACTAGGTTCGCAGACTAGTAACGAAGGGAGGGAGAGGTTTGCTCCTCTGAAGCAGTTATAGACTATAAAAATCTGTAAGAAGTAATACCTACCTTTATTTGCTGTAGATACTTAAGCTCTTAAATAGCTATTAGGCTCTTTAGGTTACCTACTTAATCAAAAGGCATATAACGATATAGAAACGTGCTTCCTGCACAGTAAACCAAAAATTTGTATTTAAAGACCTTTATCTTCCTGCTGCAAATTTTTTATTAGAAAACCATCTGGCAGATGGCCCTAACCATCTCGAAGGGCATAATACCTCACTGCAGCCTTGAACAAAGACAACAATGTGATGAGCTATTTAGAAGAGATTGTGGCAGTCCCAGACAGTAACAGGCACTACTGTGTAAATCGACCCCTTTGCTGTGTCTTTGCATTTCCTAAGTTTAAGCAACACAAAGACAGATCTCTGTGAAATCCATCCTTGCATTTAAGTGTCCGCCTTCAAATTCTTCAAGTGATTCATCCTGAGTGGATTCTCAGGAGAAAATTAGTAGTGTGCTAGCTCCTAGTACAGTTACAAATTTCCCAGTATGTAAGTATTCCTGAGCAGTCCTTCGGGCTAACATTTCATCTGCTTTGTCAGGTATCCCAAGCAACTCCACAACAATTATCAAGAACAGAGGGATAATGCTGCAATGTTTGCAACAGTCTTCTCTCTCTGCAACTAAGTACTCATTCTGTATGGAGTTTCACACTCAGCCTTCTTTTTTATTTTTCCTTTTCTATTTCTTCAGTCTCACACATAGAGCTGAAATTTCACAGATTATCTTTACAACCACCACCCAAAAACTCAGACACACACGCTCTCCCTGCTACATGTACCACAC
This sequence comes from Dryobates pubescens, assembly GCF_014839835.1. NCBI lineage: Eukaryota > Metazoa > Chordata > Aves > Piciformes > Picidae > Dryobates > Dryobates pubescens. The sequence continues at coordinate 39,582,286 of NC_071615.1, forward strand.
AAAATACACCTGAAAAAGATTTCCCCTAGTATTGTGGTAATGTTTTGCAACAGAGGAGAAATTTGCACTTATTTCACAAGGAAAAAAAAAATGACGTGGCTGAAAATGGCCTTTTACTCATATTTAAATAACTTTTTAAAGTCAGTGCTACAAGTAGGGGTAACATATAGTATGTTCAAAGGAAAGCTCAGATTAATATCTTAGTTGCTAGAATTAAACTGCAAAGTGTTCTATATTTTAGAGAATATAGGACACAAAAGATGCCCCCGTATATCCTGACTGTTTCTTTAAAACATGTCAAAGTATATTCCCACAGCTAGGCAGTTAAAGGAGCAGATGTCTTATCTCCTCCTAGACTGACTGTTTTTTCTTTGGCTGCTTCCTACTACTGAAAAGCAGAAATATATATTACATTTGCTATGCAGCGTGGTATTCAAAGATTGATGTATTATCCCAAGAAAGATTGTTTCATCATTGTTTACAACTTTCCCTAGTGGTGTTGTGCCATGATTTTATCTATTTTTCTTTGGATTTCTTTATATATATATATATATTTATTATTATTATATTTCAGTTTGAAATGGAGCTCACTTTCACACAGTCTGTAGGAGTATCATGTATCTTTTCTCGACATTAGCCAGCGCTAAAAGATCGCTTTTGATTTGAAATGCTTGAAAAGAGCAGTCATGAAGTGGGTGTTCCCCTGTTCCCTGACATTTTTATAAGCTGAGATAAACTTTACAATCATATATGCCTATTACCTCAATGGGAATGCTCTTGCATGGGATTGATCAGATGCCCTTAGGAGGGAACTTCCCTTGTGCAGGGAGCTGACTGATCAGCAGAACCTACGCTGTCTCAATAGGCAGCTGAACTTCATTCAAAGCTCTTCATGGTACTTGTGGCAGTGGTGACATTTTGAGAAGTCATGTTTCTTTCCTTGATTTTATAATTTTTATACATATGACTGATAATAATCTGATTAATCCATTTTGAATTTTTTTATAGTTTTTTTGGTGGCTAGACATGAGGGAAGTCATGAAGGAAAAATGATTCATTTAGTTTCTCTGTGTGGGTGTGTGAGCTTATGGATTTAAAAAGCCAGAGGAGTACAGAAAGTTGCAGTGGGAGGAGAAATTGCACTGGAGGTTTAGTCAGCTTCAGAAGCACCAGGTCTAGTTTCAGATCTATATTTCTCTACTTGGATGTATCAGTGAGAACTTGATATTAGAACAAAAATATGATTTTTTTTCATTTGTGGTTGGATTTCTGCTATTTTATCTGATTAACAAATATAGTAACATATTCTCTATCAAGTGGTTTAACACCTCTGCGTGTCAAGAAATGGCAGAAATTTTCACTTCTGAGAAGATATTCTTGAGTGTTTAAGACTGCCAGAAAGGGTAGGGGTACAACCTCTGTCTGAATTAGATGAAGGGGTAGATCAGGAGAGCAAGCCTTAAAGCATTACTGTGTTGCTTTGGTCTGAAATGTATGCAGGCAAATGCATACTGTGCAACAGCAGGGGTTTCCTGAAAAGGAAAGGTAGAGATGATAGTGCCAAGAACCCCTTTAGAGACTTTTAGAGCCTACCAAGAATGCCAAATTGAAATATTGACACCATAACAAAAATGCTTTGCTGCAATGTAGTAGACTTGTGTCAGCGTAGGAGCACCTTAAAAGATTTGTGTTTTCTGCTCAAAACACAAACACTAGCAGCACGTCTTTTCAGACACAGCTTTAAAGAAGGAAAGTTTAGGGACAAATGCTGCTTTTTCTTCTCAAGTCAGTCTAAGCTAATGGGAGCTGCTCTTAATTCCTAGCTCTGTCAAGAGACAAGGGAAGAATTCCCTCAATACTGAGGTAAGCTTCTGGTTTACCAAGAAAGGTCTGAACTTTTCCCTCACTAAGCCAACGCAGTCCCCAGCAGAGGGAGCTTGCCTGGGTGCTGGGGAAGATAAAGCAGGTTTCCGGACTGTGAAGGATTGTGGCTGCAGGAAACATCTCAAAAACATCACCCAAGGGTAATTTCTTCTCTCTGTGTGGTGTAAACAGCCACTTAACTTTCACCAGGGACCACGTGGCTTCTGGTGCAATTTGAAAGAAGCCAAATGCATTGCTCTCTGAATCTTTTGACCTGGCTCTTTCACTGCAGTGTCCCAAAGCAAAAATTTCTTTGCCACTAGTAAATCTTTACATTTCAAAGATAACTTCGAGGCCCTTCAACCTGTACAGAAGCTGTGGATTTGGATAATGGCTGAAGAAGACTGTCCTCCTATACCTGCTTTTTGTTTTGATTTTTATATTTCTTGCATGTGTGAAGTCACCTGCTTGTAGTCTGACAAAACAGAAATACCACCTTCTCTTTTTGTCAAACAGGGAGACTTCTGAGGTGAACATGAACATCTATTGAGTACAAACACACAGGGGAATGTAAATGTTCTAATGTTCAGTGCCTGATGATGAATGTAGTAGACCTTTCCATGATAATTTGACCAGACAAAGGAAAAATGAGTTATCATTTCTCTCTACAACTACCTGAAGGGATGCTGAAGAGAGGCAGGGGCCAGCCTCTTCTCCTTGATGGCAAGCAACAGGACTAGAGGAAATGGCTTCAAGCTGCATCAGAAGAGGATTAGTGCGAGGAAATATCACAGTATCACAGTATAACTAAGGTTGGAAGAGACCCCAAGGATCATCAAGTCCAACCTGTCCCAACAGACCTCACGACCTCACGACCTCACCAAGTGCCATGTCCAATCTCCCCTTGAATACCTCCAGGGACGGCGACTCCACCACCTCCCTGGGCAGCCCATTCCAATGACGAACAACTCACTCAGTGAAGAACTTTTTCCTCACCTCGAGTCTAAACCTCCCCTGGCACAGCTTGAGACTGTGTCCCCTTGTTCTGGTGCTGGTTGCCTGGGAGAAGAGACCAACCCCTTCCTGTCTACAACCACCTTTCAGGTAGTTGTAGAGGGCAATAAGGTCACCCCTGATCCTTCTCTTCTCCAGGCTAAATACTTCTTCACAGAGAGGGTTATCAAACATTGGAATGTCCTGCCCAGGGCAGTGGTGGAATCACCATCCCTGGAGGTGTTTAAGCAGCATGTGGACCTGGCACTTAGGTATGTGGTTTAGTGTTGATCCTTCAGTGCTGGGTCAAAGGTTGGACTGGATGATCTTTGAGGTCTCTTCCAACTGGGTGTTTTCTGTGTGATCATTTGGTTAACAGGCTAACGTGAAAATCAGATGCTAACCTGAAGAAAGAACGGGAAGGCAAAACAGTAGAGAACCTATCCTTGCTAAAGACCAAAAGAGCCTTTCAAACTCATTTGGTAGGCCATTGTTACATGTTCATGATGGTGTACATGGTGGCAGTGGAAGAAACCCAAAACCAATGGGACCACAGGGTTTGCAAAAGGGAATCTTGTACATACTCTGCTACACCAGGCCAAATGCTCTCTGACAGGGTTTTAGGAGCTCACAGTTCAAAGCACATCAGGCTCTGTAAATTCTCTGTGTCTGCAATTAGGGAAAATGAAAGTCATGTTTTCAATTTACAATTTGTTCTTTGCAGTCTGGCATTGCTGATGACACTTAAGTAATTGTTCTTAGAATTATTTACTCATAGTGCTCAAATTTGGCTCAGGACTTCTTTTGTATTTGTATACTTTCAGAGTTGCCTGTGTCTAGAGTTGTTAATTACAGGGTTTGAATCTGTTCTCAGCACTGCAGAGACCATTTTATTTAAAATAACAGTAGGACCATAATAAACAAAGGAAGGAAAATAATCAGACAAACTGCCTTTATGCTGTTCCACATCAAATTAAAAAAACCCTTAGCAAAGAGTGACTCTTTTATGGCAGCAAAAATCAAATGAGTTCAACTTCTTATTGGAAAGATTAATCATATTGCATCATGTTGCTGCCTTAGTCCCATCAGGGCTTAAATACCATTAGTTTATTCACAGCCTTCTTTCATCTAACACTAGGTAAATCCCTATATCAAATCAGTATTCTGAGACACTTTAACACTGTGGACTCAAATTCCATATTTCTCATGCTGAAAATGGCTTTTTTTAAGTATGGAAAGGTTAACATTCATATCTCTAGAAAACTGAAAATACTGTTTTGGAGGTTCTTTTCTGCTTGTCATGTAATTGATAATATATTAATAATCTCAGTTGTTTTCTTTACAAAGACAGATGTGGTTTGAGGCTTATCTGTGCACTAAAGCTTTAAAAAATGATACTTAGTTCCATTCAGTTGTGTTCCTAGCAATGACTTGTGGTTCACACTTTTCCCAGGAGTCTCATATTTTAGGTATTCTGTATTGTTATCAACACAGAATCTCTCTCAGTCCCCAGGAGGCTTGGTTTAAAGCCATTAATTTCCAGTTTGATTCAAATCTTTGCCCACAGTATCTTTCTGTGGATACAGAGCAGCTATTCACCAGATGCCAGATGTAGAAAGTGTTCTTCACTTGGCTCTTTTCCTCATAATTACTGATTTCTATGGCAAACTAATTTCTAATTTTTGGAATTCATAACAGCTGATTGTGTTGTATCCTCAGGGCAGTTGTTACTGGAAACAGTCCCAGACACCAGTGACTACTGGCATAAAACTTTTGAAAAAGCCTTAATATACTCTGTTTCTCAGGTATTTTTCCTGGAAGTTCTAAGGTGAGCAACCAAACCTTAGCAGCAGCAGGTGATTGTGGAACCCAGGACTTCTTGCTGAGCTGACATGTCACTTTCATAATACAGCTACATTTCAAGAGTTGCTTTTGCATCCTAAATAAAATTCTTTTGGCATTTTACTTCCCGGACATCATTTAAATATATAAGACAATGCAGGTACATTCTATGGAAATTTTGCTTGCCTACTAATCAGAACTCTTGGCATTTTTTCTCAGATGAACTACATTAGTGTTGCAAAGTTCTTTCATACCTGAGGTATCTTGCATCTGACATTTGGAGGACTATCCCAAGTTTTTTGAGTTATAAAACTGCAACGTATGAAGCTAGACCTGCTATATTACCAAATCTAGAGGACTGCATTTGTACATACCTACTACAATGCTCCCTTCAACTACATGATCACCTGCAATCTCATTCCATAATGCTCTATATTTATTCTGACCTCTCACAAATTACATAAGAAGGAAGATGTAGTCTACCTGGACTTCAGCAAGGCCTTTGACACCATCTCCCACAGCAAACTCCTGGTCAAGCTGTCAGCCCGTGACTTGGACAACAGCACTCTGTGATGGGTTAGGAACTGGCTGGAGAGTGGTGGTGAATGGTGCCACATCCAGCTGGCAGCCAGTCACTAGTGGTGTCCCCCAGGAATCAGTGCTGGGGTCCAACCTGTTCAATATCTTTATTGATGATCTGGATGAGGGGATTGAGTCCATCACCAGTAAATTTGCAGATGACACCAAGCTGGGGCAGGTGTTGATCTCTTAGAGGGTAGGAGAGCTCTGCAGAGGGACCTTGACAGGCTGGACAGATGGGCAGAGTCCAACGGCACGAGATTTAATGCATCTAAGTGCTGGGTTCTACACATTGGCCACAGCAGTGCTACAGGCTGGGATCAGAATTGCTGGAGAGCAGCCAGGCAGAAAGGGACCTGGCTGTAGCCAGGTGAGAGTTGGTCTCTTCTCCCAGGCAACCAGCACCAGAACAAGAGGACACAGTCTCAAGGTGCACCAGGGGAGGTTTAGGCTGGATGTTAGGAAGAAGTTCCTCATAGCAAGCGTGATTGCCCATTGGAATGTGCTGCCCAGGGAGGTGGTGGAGCCACCATCACTGGAAGTGTTTAAGAGGAGACTGATGGGGTGCTTGATGCCACAGTTTAGTTGATTAGATAGTGTTGGATGATAGGTTGGACTCAATGATCTCAAAGGTCTTTTCCAACCTGGTTAATTCTAATTCTAAATTTTTTCCAACTACTGTAAATCCTATAATTTTTTCTATCTTGCTTTACAGTAAGCTAAATTTGATTTTTTTTATTGGTATGTAATAATGGTAGATATGACAGAAGTATCTTTGGTAGCTTATAAAACTACATCAAATAGCATGTTAATACTGCTTATCTGTTTTCTAGGATTTGTCTTCTCCTTCATTCTTCTTTAGGTCTATAAAGCCTCTTTTTCTAACTACCTCATACCCTATAACAGATGTTTTGCTGATCCTTTCCTCAGAGAAAGAAGCAAACATAAAAGTAACTACTCCCCAGGAGCACAATCTGATCCCTTTAAGGGTTTACTTTAAGCCTCCCGTCTAAAGGATTTTGTGGGAAAGCACCTGAGTGGAGTGAATACTTCTAGTTTGCAAGAGCTGCTTTCCCTGGAGAGGTGATGACTACAGTGAGGAGCCTGGGAGTCAGTTGTCCTTCCCACTGTTCCAGTCACAGGCACAAAATAAAGGCAAGAATATCATATTTGAAAATATTTACACAATGAAAAGCACACACAGAAGCCCCATCGCTGATTTACATATACAACTATGCTGGGTAAATCATTGAATAATCCCTAAAATAACAATCAAGGTACAGGCTGTCAAAACAACCATTGTTCATTTTCTTTTCTATATTTCAATGCATTTCACAGGAGACACTCTCCTTGTATTAAATATACTTTAAAATATCTCAGACATTTCTTTATCAGCTACAATCTCTCTCTGGTGACTATATTATATATTACAATGGGGTTGGATTTTCTAGTCCATAGCCACTCCTTCCTGGATCCTACTACCACGATCAAATGAAGTTCCTTTAGTTTTTATGCTGACTAGAAGGTTTTAGGGCCTAGATTCTTCAGTACTAGTGGAATGGTTACAGCTGTCCAGTCTTTTCACTGCCAGCCCTGCAAAATTAACTACATCCAACCATTTTGGGATGAGGAAAAAGAGAATTCAGCTTCCTTTTGGTGTTGTTTCTTATCAAAAGACAGAATATTCTTGAAAGGTATTTAAAGATATAATGTTGTCTGATTTACATATTCCCTGGCATGACAGACAATTTAAATGACATGCTAATGCAGAAACTGTATCTGCTAAAGAAACTCCTGAGAGTCTTCTGAAAGCCATCCCCATTTAAGAATGTATAGGTCCAAATGTAGGTGTTGGATTTTTACAATTCTTTTTCTTTTTCTTTTGTTTCTTTTCTTCCCCAAGTTAAATATGCATACAATCAGTATCCCTGAGTGGAGGCGCTGTCCTCATTCAGCGCTTTGAAAGGGCCTCCTGAAAAGCAAACAGATGAATTATTTAGCCTCTCAAAACTATAATAAAGATCGTTAAACACGGACAGATCTTAGCCATCAGTTTTCATTTTGTGTACCAGCTTCTGTGGAGTGAGATTTTAGATTAGGGTCAGTACACATATAGGGATTTTCCTACCTGTATTTGAATTTGCGCAGATGCTGAGAGTGTTTGCATCTCAGTCTTACACCCTTCCCCCATCTTTCTAAACAGCTGTTTCATATTACTTTACCAAAAAAAAAAGCCTTCTTGAACTACTTAAGCTATGGTAGAAATCTTTTTAAAGTTAGGAAAAGACTATGACTATAATTTAAAAGTTTATTGCTCACATCTTATTTTGTACACACCCACCACAGATATTTATTGCATTTCTTGTGAAACTAGTAGACTGGAACATCTTTGGTATTGTTACCATTTTTATTATGTTAAAGGGAAAAGGGAAGTAAACCTGAACTGAGTGGGCTTGTCAGCACTGCCAATGTGCTTCTGTGTGGATTCTGTGTGGAAAAAAAAAAGGCAGAGAAATTCTGAGAATAAAGAAGTCCTGGAAGTGCTTCACTTTATTATTCTTCCTTCTTCCCCGCCCCTTCCCCCTGCTCCCTTGGTTTCCCTTTTCCCTTTTGTTTGTTTGTTTGTTTGTAAAAACAATAAATGAGGAAATCTATCTAGTTGAATGAAAGCATGTCAATAGTTACATTCCTTATTTGGTTTTGTTTTTCCACTCTTCCCTTGCTAAGTAAAGCAGTTAAGAGAACTGAAGCCTAATAACAATTAGAAAATTTTTTTGCATTACATTCTCTTTAGATGAAACACAGAAGTATTACAATGGATGCTGAACTGAGACAAGTAAAATTTTCCCTTTGAAGAGATAATTCCCCAGCACAGTGGAAGCCTTTGCTTCTTTTGATCTAACCCTCAAGAGAGCTGACATCCTTATGCATGACATAACCCTTACACCCTTATGTTTGCATTAGAACTATATTCTGGTTCATGCCTTCATTCAATGTCTTCCTAACTGTCTATTGCAAAGAAGGACCCATCTCTTTGCTGCTCTGTTTGGAACAGTCTTTAAATTCAATGTTTCCTTTTAATGTTAGATTTAATGTCCAGATGCTATAAGGGCAGTAAAACAAGAGACAATTTGTGTCTTGTTTGGTAATGGGAAGTGTTTGAACTTGGTCACAAGGCCTAGTCAACTCAAAAGGTCTGAAGAGGTTTCTTCTCTTGTGAACTGTGAGGCTCCAGCAGTTTGCCCCAGAAGAGGAGACAGTATGAGTCAAATCTATTTTTTAAGTGTCAGTTCAGCAAATTGCACAACCATGCAAACTATACAAATGGGTTTCACTCTCCTGCAGAATAATTCTCACACAGCAAACTACAATTACGTCATGACACAAAGTCCTGAAACGTTCATGCCTGTTCACAGTACTGGCATTTTCTCTTATATAAGACAAAGAAAGCAGGTTTGTTGTTTGAAGGTAAACACTGCATAAGGTGCACTGGAATACAAAATATACCTCAGTTTCTAAAATCTCAAAGTACTATGGTTACCCAGCATAGGCAGAAAAATTTATTATCTGTATTTGAAATAGTCCTTCTGGAACTGATCATTTATAGTAGGAGAGTAGATGAAGTTCTAAATACAAAGAAATATAAGAAAACCTTTTTAGGATATCCAGTCTATATCTGCCCTCCTTAAGCTTAAAGCCATTCCCTCTTGCCCTATCTCTATGAGCCCTTGTAAAATGTCCCCTCCCAGCTTTCTGGTAGGCACCTTTCACGTACTGGAAGGCTGCTATAAGGTCTTCCTGGAGCCTTCTTTTCTCCAGGCTGAACAGCCCCAACTTGCACAGCCTGTTCCCATAGGGGAGGTGCTCCAGCATCTTTCTGGCCCTCCTCTGGACTTGCTCCAGCAGTTCCATGTCCTTCTTATGCTGGGGGTACCAGAACTGGACACAGTACTCCAGGTGGGATCTCACAAGAGCAGAGTAGATGGGGAGAATCACTTCCTTTATCCTGCTGGTCACACCTAATTGATACAGCCCAAAACATGGTTGGCCTTCTGTGCTGCAAGTACTCATTGCCAGCTCATGTTGAGTTTTTAATCAGCTGACACCCCCAAGTCCTTCTTCTCAAGACTGCTCCCAAGCCACTCGTTGCCCAGCCTGTATTTGTGCTAGGTAACAAAACAAACAAACAAACAAACAAATATACATATACATATACATATACATATACATATACATATACATATACATATACATATACATATATATATATGCTTGGTCTTTTTGTATACTGCACACTAGCTACAGATATAGCCTTCAGCATTCTGACAAGAAATATCTATGAGCTGTCTTCCTTCCCCTATCTCCCAGAGTATTATTACTGTGAAATTTTCACAGGTGGGAAGAGAATAAAGAACTGTTTAAAGGGGTTTATTTTCATGTCATTGATAACTTAGTTTAATTCCAGTACTTCTGAAACTGCATCTGAGCATTTAGTGTGACTAGAATGCAGCACATACTCTGCTATGCTATGGAGTCTTGCCAAAGGGAAAAAAACATCCATACCTTGTAAATATATTTTTAGTGCCTGAAGAGTTCTCTTGCACAAATAGTTTTGTGTCATGCAATGTGCTGACACCTTTGAAATCTTGCTTGAAGTAGTTTATAGCTTTGTCTGCATTGGGGTATTTGCGCATGATGGTTTATACGATGACGAATTGTTCTTCACATGTATAGGACTCCATACCGTAGTTAGGTTTAGCACTGCTATATAAAGCATTAAGCTTATTATGCCCAAAAGAATTAAATTATGCTGAGGTAATTTGATTAGTTCTGTCCAAAGGAGGACACAATTTTGAATGAGCTAAAATCTTGAAGTGAATCTTCTTAACAGTCATGCATCACAATTAAAGAGGAATATTTTCTTAACCATTTTCATTAAAACTGCTTTCCCTTTTATTTGGTCCACTTGCTGTTCTTGTAAAAATGTTATCTGATGTCCAGATGATTCAAAGCATGAAAGCTGAGTGAGCTTTGTAACATTATTTCAGTGTTTGTACACACTACACACAAACTTGTGTTAACAATCTGTGTTGGAAAATCTGTATTTGTGGGATTTCTTTCAAAATGTTAAATTACAGGCATCTTTATTTACATTTTCTTGGAACATCCAGGTGACATGAAAATTAAATAGCACATATTCATTTCATTCTGGAAAACTTACAACAGTCATGAACGGAAGCTGAGTGATATTTCATTACATTACTTTTAGTTGAAGTAAATGGAAAACTTAAGCTACTCGTGGTGATCTGCTAAACACCAAGAAAGCAGAAGACTACTGAAGCAGTGAGGTGACATATTAGGCAAATTGATAGATTCCTGTAGAAGCAGGTTATTCAAAATCACCACCATTCCTTCAGAAGCAGGTAGTGAGGCAGCGATGGCAAGTGACAGCTGTCTTACAGGCAGCCTTCACAGCGCAGCTATTTTCAGCAAAATATAATTTGGTAAGCATTTTCATCTCAGCACAATTTAACATATATATTCCTTTGTAAGTTTTAATTCCTCTTAAGAGGAATGATCCTATCAACATAAATGGGTCATAAGGATTGCTACATGATCAGATTAACCTCTCTTCTGCTTCATTGCCTCCAAGCTTTAGATCAGTTCTGATGGATTTTGGAAACAGTTTGTGCGCTGTTCCCAGGCTACTCTTTCCATTCCGTTGGCACGATACTGTATTTATTAACTACTAGCTCTTACTTTATTCATTTGCTTTCATATTTATGGGCCCATTCCTACTACATAGCCTGATTCTGAGAATTACATATCAGCACTCTAACAACAACAACATAAAAAAGCTGCAAAAATGAACACAAGAAAAAGTCTTAAAGAACTTTTTGTCATTCATTTTTGTAACCATACATAGAACATGGATTTACTCTGATACTAAAAATAATCTCTTTCCTTTTTCACAAAGTGATGTGAACAAGCACTCATTAATAATAGCACTGTTTGCAGCATTTATGCTGAAATCTGAGAGTCATTGGAATTTTCTGTAAGACAAAGGCTAGATGGATTCACAAAGCAGCTCACTTCCATAGAAGTTTTTGAATACTTGCTATGGTGACCTATAGAACAGGTGTGGATTTCCTTCTGTGGTTGCTCTCTGAAGTTGCTTACAACAACTCCTAAAATCCCATCTTTTCTCACTGCCTGTACTGAGCTTGAAACACCTGATTCATGGAGGTCCAATGAGGAGAAGTAAGAGAGTAGGTTAACTTCGTTTGCCTCCAAGCTAAAAACACAGAATGAAAGTGAACAGGTATGTGTAGGGTTTTGTCTAGCCAGGGTTTCTGCAGTATGTTTGTGGTTCAGGAACTATTGCTTAGTTATTTAAATAGATTTGTTTTAATAGATAGAGTTATTTTAATAGATTTCAGATAGAATGTTCAGTTTAATTTTGACTTCTCAAGACTCAGCTTCACAGGATAATTAAAACCTATTAGTTATTATGCAGAATACAAACTGAAGCCTATTTATTTCAGCTTGATAGCTTCAAAAGGAACAGATAACACATGGAAAGTATGCCTGAGAGCCCATTCAGAACCCGAGCCTGAATTGTGTTGGATTCGTTGTGTGTGGTACTGTGTAAGCTCACAGTAAAATCAAATTTGCATCCAGTTGGAGTAGAGCTGGATCCAAGTAATTTACTTATTATGTGTATGAGATTCACTTAGACAATCCATGGACCATGAATCCTGAATTGTGTTTCAACTGGCATTATATAAAAAAAGATTGCAGTGCTCTTTAAAGTGTTTATTCCAAAGGCTGGAATCCCTAGCCCATGTCTTAAGTGCAGGAATTTACTTCTTGGAATAGAAACTTGGACACATGGAAGTGTTCGGCTTTCTAGCAAGTCTGAATTATTGCTGTTTCACTTCAACCCAAATCAGTCATTTTTTGAGTTCTCTCCCACTTTTCTTTTTTGCTCTCTAGAAAAAAAAATGACTGTACATCATAGGAATAGCTCTCAACTTACCCAGTATACCTGCAATTTTCCATTGTGTTTACAAGTCATCTTGTAAACAAGTCAGTTATTACTGACATCTAATTTCAGCCTGTTTACTAACACAGTTCAGTGTCCCAGTAGATAAAACTACATGTAGGCATTGCCATAAGAACTATTAAAGAATAAAAATAACTTATTTTATCTTTGTCCAATATCACTTTCCATGTATTTAATTTAGACAGCTTAAGCATTCATTCTTGAAGAATACACCTAAATTTCAGTAAGAAAGCTATTAAAGGGAACATTTCTACCCCTGGATTTTTTGCTTGTTTTGCTCTCATTGCTTGTTTTCCCCATGCTTTCAAAATAACCAAAGTTCTGTGTGGTTTCATGAATATGTCTTTGTGCAGAATACAGCTGCAGAAGAAACAAAACACATTCTGACGAAGGGTGATGGAGGTACTTTCAATGACTAATGCACATAGCTTTACATTGTTGCCTGCCTATTCAACTGCTAATGATTAGACATCAATAAAGGTTAAAAAAAAAAAAAAGAGTTAAAAACTGGGGGAAAGGGAGGAAAGGTAAAATAATGGCAATGGTACAATCTCCCCACATCTCTTCAAAGCTATGGAGAAAAGTACTTGCACATTAGGTATATTGGCATAAGACTGCTTATTAGGTAAGTCACTAAATTTGGATCAAGGGAAGCCAAAAGTCTCAAGCACCTCTAAAATAGGAAGTTTGAAAAGAAAGGAGAAGCTATCAAAAATGTGCCATTGATATCTGTTCAAAACAACACAGTAATTTTTTGTTTGTTCTCTTTTCAGTGGTGGGATCAGCTCACAGAGAGGGATTATTTATTTATTACTTTTCCTAAAGGCTTTTTACCTTGCAAAAAGTAATATAAATTACTCTGTTTCTAAAGCCCTCTGTCAGCACAAACATGCTGCGACAAGTTCCCCCAAGGAAAGTCCTGTAGAGTCCAAATCCCAGCTGAAATTCCTGAGTGAGCCATGCTGAATATTTGAGACTTCTACCTGATTGCTGGTCGGAGTGATTGGATTGCAGAATACCAACTTGAAAGGTACAAAAGCCTGAGGATCTGTACATCTGGCAGTACAGGTGGCTGCTCATCAAACCAAAGAGCAACACTTTTTTTTTTTTTCTTCTGTTTTTTTTCTGAATCCTATCACTCCTTAGAAAAATGTGAAGAAGTTGCAAAAGTACTCATTGGATGCCTTTTGTTAACTTTATATTCAGCAATATCTTTTCCTGGATTGTATTTAGACTGCTGAGATGGAGTACTTTGTAATTCATTCTGGTGTGCTCCTTTGCTTGTGCTAAGCAGATATTTTAAAGATGTGTTGATGTAGTGCTTACAGACATGCTTCAGTGGTGGGCTTGACAGTGCTGGGTTAACTGTTGGACTTATGATCTTAAAGGTCTTTTCCAACCAAAATGGTTCTATGATTTTGTGATTCTACCCTGCTCCACAGCACACATAGGAAGGAATATCCTTCCTACAGCGTTTCTTCTTGCAGTGTGAAATGGAGTATGGAAAATAAGGGAAAAGGAAAAGAGAGAGAATTGCAGCTCACTTCATCCTGCCATAGAATGCAGCCAGCATCCTATGCCAGCACAGGTACTAACAGCTTTGACAGCTGGGATGAACCATTCATTTCAGCAGAAGCTCTTGCAAAGCAGAATGCTGCTGAGTTGATGAGGAGAGCTACTTCTCTTAAATTGGAGTAATTTCTGGGAATAAGACAGGATTAATATTAAATATCACACATAAAAACTACAGTTTTCTAGAAAATAATATGATTTTTTTTCCTCTATCACCATTGTAATAGTTTCACTTACAAGAGAAGGCAGGAATAGTATCACCATGTTGCTGTCCTGATTATTTTATTGAACAACAATAAGCTTGAAAAGAACTAATTTTTTTCCATCTGTGTGTCTTTGTACATCTGTTAAGTTAAATAGATTGAAAGGACTGGGAAATACTACCAGACTATGTGATTTCTATGGGTTTTATGTAGCTATTTAAAAAACAAAAACCCAAACATTTATTTTATAAAGAAGACACAGAGGAGTTGAAATATGAAGTATTGCTAAATCTTATTCTGTAAGTTACGTCATTCTTATCAAGTATTTCTGAAAACACAGGCTCAACCAAAAGAGCACAATATATCAAATATTACCAACATTGGCTATTCTTACACCACATAAATACCAAGAAACTCTATTAAATATAAATTAAAAATCTATTAAGTGCTAATCATAGTAATTCAGCAGTAAAAGGGATATATTCGTTCCTTCCCCTGTGACACAGTGTGGCTTAAACCAGGATAATTTGTTCATTTGTAGAAAATTCTTCTCTGATTGCATATAGCTTGATGCTAGAAATTATTTGGTTTCTGACTGCATGTCAGGAATATATAAATCATTTCAGGATACTGTGATACATACACAAAAAATGTAGGTTGCACCATTTATGTACTGCAGTTGTAATAAACTTGGAGAGGATCACAGTGGGTTGTTCTAGCCACCACAAGGCTAACCTATCTACAGCATCATCACCAAGTTTTGTATCACTAACCATGTCTATGACAAATTTTGCTATGGTAGCAACTATTCAGTTGCTTATGGGTAGGATGCACATAGATCCTGAAAGAACAGACCTAGCAAAGTCAGAACATGTATAACTACAGCAGGAACAGAATGGCACAAGCATATCTGAAATTTTTGTACTTAATGTTATTCATATAATTAAAAGAAGTTCAGGTGACCCTAAGCCATGATTTTATGGTTACCATATTTCTAACCATCAGGAATTGTAACAATTTTAACATTTTAGACCCCAAATCCTAAGTGGCACTTTTCTTTATTCTGTTCTGCCTACAACAGGAAAAAAAAGGGAAAAAAAGGAAGAAGAAATGAGACAAAGAGTAAAAAACAAAAATGAGCTACATTTCTTTCATCTCCATAACTACAAAGGGAAGGAAAACAAGGACAAAACACACAGAAGGTAACTACCAGGTTCTGTCCTTATCAAGATAACTGCCTCATTGTGTCCATTAAAAATGTTGTCATGACTTAAGTTCAAACTTTGGCCTTAAACAATGGAGGCCACAAAATACATATTTGCTACATATTGAAAATGTTATGGGAATGACCTAAATATTTTATACAAGGGTAGCAATACATCTTGAACAAACATTATCTAGCCATAACATTCTGGAACATGGACAGCTGAAACAATTGTGGCTGAGGAGAGGCTCCTTCCAGAAGACTAATATCCCAAAGTAAATTTGTTTTCAGGTCTCCTTTTAGAAATGCTTTCTTTTTTCTCAGTTTACTGCAGAAGGGCTGTGTGGTGGGGGAGATGGAGGTTTCCCTTTGTATGTCCTTCCCTGAAGGCTTCACTGAGAAAGAACTATTGTAAATTTACAAGATGCTCCGTGGAGCCGAAAGGTTACCAGAAGACTACAGAAATAAGTTGTAGATTATTCCCTTATCTTTCCCTTCTTTTGTCCATTTTTTTGGACTGGTTGATTCTAGAACATGGACATAAAAGGCAACATCTATCTAGGAAATTAAGTAGAGCCTAGATGTCAGCAATGACCTGGATACTGCAATTCAGATATACAGACTGTTAAAAATGTAAAATTCCTTGTATGGCTCTCTGCCACTGTCACTGCTGCCATGAAAAACTTTAAACGTAACAGCATATTTATCACCAGATCCTATGGTTACTTTGCTAAAAAAAAATATTAGGAAGCAATAGCTTCCATGGTTCTATGAACTACTAGTGGAACTCTGTGATTTTCTCTTTTGTCTCCCTCTTTTTTCCCCAGATTTCTTAAATGTCATGGTTTTGGTCATAAGCTTCTCCTTAGCCACTGTCACTTTTCAGTAACAACTGCTTCCTAGCATTGGCTTATTGTTGTTTCGGATTTGCTTGTCTGCTGCGCTTAATCTCATTCCTTTTCATCAGTTTTATTTTTCTGTTCAGCTCTGGTGGCATTTATAGGAATGTACTGTATGAATCCCACTTTTAGAAAGAAATGTGCCCTTGTGGCCAAGAGGGCAAACAGTATCCTGGGGTGCATTAGGAGGAGTGTGTCCAGCAGATCGAGGGAGGTTCTCCTCCCCCTCTACTCTGCCCTGGTGAGACCTCACCCGGAAGAGTGCATGCAGTTTTGGGCTCCCCAGTTCAAAAGGGACAGGGATCTATTTGAGAGAGTCCAACGGAGGGCTACAAAGATGAATAAGGGACTGGAGCACTGCCTTATGAGAAGAGGCTGAGAGATCCATGGCTTTTTAATCTGGAGAAGAGAAGGCTGAGAGGGGATTTAATAAATGTTTACAAATATCTGAGGGCTGGGTGTCAAGAGGGAGGGGACAGGCTCTGCTCAGTTGCACCCTGTGATAGGACAATGAACAATAGATATAAACTACAGCACAGGAGGTTCCACCTCAGCATGAGGAGGAATTTCTTCACTGTGAGGGTCACAGAGCACTGGAACAAGCTCCCCAGAGGGGTTACAAAGTCTCCTTCTCTGGAAACTTTCAAGACCCATCTGGATGCATTCCTGTGCAACCTGTGCTAGATTCTATGGTCCTGGTCTGGCAGGGGGGGTGGACTTGATGATCTCCAGAGGTCCCTTCCAGCTCCTGGGATTCTGTGATCCTGTGAAGACTTTAAAAGTTCTGTGACTGAAAAAATTCCACAAGACTTCATTGTTATTAAATATATCAAGATTACACAGAGATGCCTGATTACTTTTATCAGATAACAAAAGCATAATTGCACCAAGAACAACATGATGTTCTCTTATTACTTAGTATGCACAAGACTATTTGCCAGACTTTCTGATCTGGTGGAATTAGGGAACTGGATGAAACAGAGACTCAGTTCACTGCATATTGTTATAACTATATTTTTTGCAAGGATAGCAGAACTCTTTACTAGAAAATAGAAAAATTCGATTGTAACAGACTTGTTGCATAGAATACATAGAATACATAGAATAAACCAGGTTGGAAGAGACCTTCAAGATCATCGCGTCCAACCCATTGCATTTCATTCAATAACATAACTTCAACAGAGTAACTTCAACTTCAACCTTAGTTGTAACTCCTGATTCTTCTAGGGTCAAGGTAGCAACAAGATCAGGAATTATCTCTTCCATCTTTGGAATAACACTTATAAGAAACCACATTTCTCTTAGGCCGTTATGCAGATCACAGGACATCTTAAGCCAAATCTGAAGGTCAGCTAAAACGTTGAGATAGACCAATGTACAGACCTCATGCAATTTCTGTGCTTGTTGTTTATTTTAAAATTCCATTTTACTTCAAAATGTCTTAGGTTCCTTGCAATCATGAACACATTCTTTTGAAGAACCATCTATTATGGGTCTTCATAAGAAGACTAGAGAAACCTCACCCTTAACTTTGTGGCCTGAAAGGGCCCAGATTCAAACTTACCAAGTACAGAGTCAGGGAATTCTTATAAAAGAAGTCTAGGATGAAAAATTAATGCCTATTGCCTCTAGGATATCTTTTTTAGTAAGCCTTTACAAAACAAGCTGTGAGCTGGCTCCAGATATATGCTCTCAGAAATAAATCAGCAGTATTTTATATCTCTGGAAATGAGCAACATTCAATATCTGGCAGATAGACTAGATAGCAGCTTCAGTGACGGTTTCGGGGAAATGATAAACTTCTGAAGCTTTGTGGTGATGCAATCTATTGTAGCTTTAGGGATGCAGTAAGAATATTTGTGTGAAACACTGAAGAAATAGCTCTGACCACTATTGTGCTGAGATCACAGGAACTGCTAAGAGCACTGACAATCATAAAAACTGGCACTGCGAGTTTTGAAGCTGTTTTTATCTACAGTCTTCTAAAAGATTCAAAACATACACATACATAAAAAAGCACTTCTTTTTAAAAGATCTTTTATTGAAGGAATGCCCAAGATAGCTTTTTTTGCCACTTCAGTATTTTATCTGCCAAGGACATTACAGAGTTAAATGTGCAATATAGAATACAATTTATAAACAAGGCAAATTCATTTATAATAAACACCGAACACAATTCAGTATTTTCAATGACATTAGTGTAAAGAGAAAAACATTTAAAGAGCATTCTGAACTGCAAAAGAACACTCTAGACATTGGTCTGGGTTTGGGGTTTTTTTGGGTTTGTTGGTTGTTGGGTTTTTGTAAGTCTATAGCATACAAACATTTAAGAGAGAGCTTCTGCATAGCTGAGATTGTTCAAATCTTACTCTTTAGATGCATCCGAGGCTCTACAATGAAGCTGATGCTACATAGCTAGTTGTGAGCATGCAGGGGAGCATCAGGGCACATTGATTGGAAGGTTTTCAGAAGGCTCATTACCAGCAAGTGTGAAATACTGCAAGTTATTCTGTATGGGCCAGAGTGAATTCTAAGAACCAGACCACATCTTTATGATGTGTGGCTATCAACAGTTGTGGCTTGCTTAGGGATACATGTAAACACAGTCTGCTTGGAACATTGAACAGGATAAATGTGGACTAAAAGAAAGGATAAAGCAAACAATACATCAAATGGTTTGTGAGCAGTTTTCAATACTGAGAAGAAAAAACTACTATTTGTAGATTAAGTGTTCAAGTGTTTCCCATAGCAAAGATACCTGTTCCTGTTACCCTTTCTCCAGTGTTATTGTTTGCTCTACATAATGTGGTAGTTCTCTGGATACATGCTGGCTTTAATTCTCTAGAGACCGTTTCCTTAATTTCCTGCCCTAACAGACTCACTGTCCTCTCTCTTCACTTCCTCAGGTCACAGATGAAATCAAAGAAAATTTATTTTTGGAATGACGGAAAGTTGTAGTCACTCTGGAGGAAAAGAGATGTTAAAGGTCTGGATTACAAAAGCCCTGGATGGGTTACACAGAGGGCTGGTGTCTCCCTGTGACAAAAGACTGTAAATGATGGGTAGGACAATTAGGCATCAGGCATGACACAAGTACAGCTCACCATGCTTTTGGGAACTATAGGCTCAATGAATTACTGCATTTTCTACCATATAAATAAAAATAGTTTGAGTGGAACTAACACATACCACATTTTTGTTCTCAAGTGGTCTATTTACTGGGTAGGTATTAAAGTCACTGTGCTTGAGCTTCTGGTCTTTTTGTTCTTGTTTATTATTTATTATACATTATGTTCATGGAAATCTGTGTAATTTCACAGATTTCATATTGGTTTTAGTCTTGGCCTTTGTCATTCAGACATCTCTGTAACTATTTGCTGGTGTTTTCATATTCTTCTCTATGCATATCTACTACATATGACAGGAAGTCCCACTAAAAAGAGAGAGAACACAATTGTCATTCATACAATACCTGCAGCTTGCCTTAGTCATGGAAAGGTTTTATATGACTAAATTAAAATTCATGATGACTAGATGTATTTATTGAAATTAGCTCAGTTTTGTTGGTACAGAAACTAAACTCTGGCATGGCAACTGCATTGTCACTTCTAATTCAGATCACTTTTTTTACTCATTAGTCTTACTTTGTATATACCCTTTCCCCTTAATGAGAGCAGAAAGGGAATTTGCAGCCTACTGATTTAGCCATCATAATTGTAAGCTTGTTTCAGGCCCTCTCAAAACACAGGTTTTGTTAATATTACCAGCCAATTTAGCAACAAAGCCTTGGTAATAAATATAGTTCAGTAGTATTTTTAAAGTAGAAGTAAAATGATCAGCTCTTTTTGTATTTGTTCTGCCTATAACAACACAGAAGGTCTTGATGTAGCAAGATCACATGTTGGTACAGCTGGATCATATGCTGCCCACATTTGCTGATTGTCATGGTGATTTACTGTTCTGACCAAAACTTTCCTGCTTCTGCATACTAATGATCGCAAGCTGTTTGTAACATTTATGGCCAAAAGCACTGGAAATACAGTCTAAGATCATATTTGTACTAGTAAGTTAAACGAGTGTCATGGAATGTTAAAACTCAACCGCTGGTAGTTTTAAATAGTTAGAATCATCCTTTACACAATTTTGGCACGTTCCTACATCATTTCTGGGGACAGTCCAGGGGTTAGCTCAGGTCAGTGGCCATTAGCAGCTTTCATGCAACCACCTTAGTTTAGAAACTAAGAAAATACACTTGTATGGGTCTGATTCATTCTGTGCCAGTGAGCATTGGTGGCAGGGAAGGAAAGTATTTGTTGATCCTGATAGTCCGACTGTCAGAAACCTTGTCCAGCACATGCAGAAACAGTACTTCTATAAATAATAAACTGGCTTGTAGTTGCAGACACAACTCTGTATATTTATACAATGAACAAATTTACCTCTTGTGAAGGAGGGGAACAGGAAGGACTGCTGCTCAGTCAATCAGGTGTCTAACTGCTGATGTCTTGGTTAAGAAGCTATACCAGGTCTTCCTGACTTGCCCTTGGGAAGAGATGACTGATTAGTTTATGGCTCACAGTACTTGACTGGGAGTGGATTACAGTGGATTAAAATAATCCAGTGGCTCATGTATTTTTCAGGACAAATACATGAAGTTCATTGGGAATGATAATGTAAGACTTTTTTAGCTATATAATAAAATCTACTTTTAATGCTTGCTGGAGAACAGGGTGGCTGAGTATTTTAGGAAGGGAAAGTTAATTGATATTGTTTGCTGTATCCGTATAGCTCTTCAGAACTCTTGTTGGTTGTTTTGTTGTTTTGGGGTTTTTTTTTTAGATTAAAGGTTATATTGAACTGAGAGGCATTTTTTGTATAAACTTGATCTCTTCTGCTCATTTCTGCATATGAAAGAACACCAGAAAATAGAAAGCAACGAACTGATTTTTCTATTTAATCTATAATGATATTGTTCCATTAATCCTGTACTTACAGGAACATGTTTTTCATATCATAGGATCTGAGCAGAATCATGATCCTGCCTCATAGATGATACTAAATTCTCCAACTTTCTCAAAGAGGAAAAGTCTTCAACACTGTCTCTAGATATGCTTCTCATCTACTCAGGATATTTTATGGGGCCCTGTAGAAACAATCAAGACTATAGATTTAATTGGGTTAGTGCAATTTAATTAATTTAAAATAATTAAAATACCTCTATTATAAAAAAACCTTTTAGTCCTAACCATCATATGAGGATCATAGTCTACTTGCCCAAATATTAATTACATTTCATATTTTTTGTCTTTTTTAAATGGAATACGCAATAGAAAACCAGACATAATTTTAAACATTGGCATATCAGAAGCTCCTGCAAGAGTAGTGGGTGTGGGAAGCCATGTGTGGGGATGGGAGAAGAGAAGAAAAGAGTGCTGGTTGTATCCTATATTGCAAAGCCAAAAAGATCAGGAGAAAAAAAAATGTTTCTTGCCAACCTCATTCTTGTAAATTCTGTAGGAATTTGTGTAGGAAAATCATCATAAGGCTGTGCACTATTATTCCCATTACTGAATTTCTTTTTTGTAGATACAATTATTTCTCTCTAAGTTTTAAAATGCAGGCACGATTTCCCTCAAATATTCCTGGTTCCTCACAGTAAAACATTCCTGTGAACTTCCCAGACACTAAACAATCAGTACATAGGCTATTCACTGACTCTAATTCAAATTCCCCAGGTGATTAGTTCCCTGAAATGAGTATGAAGAGAGTCATCAGAGTTACCATAGGTATTCTTTCTTATCAGAACAAAGGTACATGGAAAATAATATCTAAATCATTGGTAGTTCTATATAACCCCCAAATTTGAGCTGCATAAATCACAATTTTAAAACATAACTTATTTTCTTTGTCAGGACACAGAAATATCACAGATAATCAAAAGAGATTTATTCTGTGTTATTTGCACTGGAAACAGCTAGAACAAGTCAACACACAGAATTAAGTTGAGGGAAATCAGATTTTGGCCATGGACACAGAGAGGCTAGAAATGAGTCAGAGATGACCCTAAGATAAAAAATAGTCTTTATAATTCTTATAATTTCCTCCCAAACGACATGACTTTGTTGGTCTTGTAGTAATCCTGTGAAACACCAGCCCACTCAGAAATTTCTGTTTAGTAAGAGTTCCCTCTTCCAAACAGCTCCCACATCATGAAATGAGTGAGGGGCCAGCAGACAGCTGAAGAGGAGACTGTGCAGGGCAGGAGAAGCAGAAATGAGGCAGAACGGATGCACAGAGAAAAAGAGTATCACTCATTTTGGAGTCAGATATGACTGCTGACAAGTGAGAGCTCTTGAAGCTTCAGAGACTGATAACCAGAAAGAATAATGGATACAGAAGAATACATTCCTTAATATGCCACCTCAGGAACAAGGGAAAGTATGGTTCACTAAATGCATAAATACATTTTTCTTTAAAATTTCCTCATTGGATAGCATCACAATTCATGACTATAAAGGCAAAAATGATGGATTTGAGCAATGAGAAGAAAAGTCATCAACTATTTAAGACTATTTTTAAGGGAAGATGTGATCTTTAGTCTAGACCGAGAAAGCCACCTGGGTAGGAGCCTAGAGATAAAATGAGAAGAGTCTACTCTGAGCTGTACAATACACAAGAAAATAATCTGCACAGGATTCCACATGACATCAACCGCAGTGATCTTTAGCAAGACCAAGCATGTTGTTAAACTTGAAAAAAAAATAATATTTTTAAAAAGAATATTAATAAAATCCCAACAACAACAACAAAAACCTATGCTGTAAAGCAGGCTCTGCATTTGCTAAATCATGATTGTAGTTTTTGCTTCCTTTACGCTGAATATGAGGCAAGATCTCTGCTTGAAATTACTTTACTTGAAGATCTCTATTGAAATCATGAAGTCGAAAATAAAATACCAAGGGTTAGGCAAAGACTTAGTAAGAATATCAGGTGAGCACAGATTTGTAAAAGCTGTGGATAATATGACAGAGAAATTTTTAGGTGACTTTGTCTAAAAATACCCAGTGACACATAAAGACATTCTCCATACATTCCGTGATTCTCTGTGTGCTGGACATATGACATTCCCTATTTGTTGTTAAAGAGGTGGCTGAAATAAAGGAGTGGATTGAAGAAAATGCGTTAATTTCCATTTTTGGCCTTAAAATTGAAAGAACAAGGGTGATGGAGAAGAGAAAGTAAGACATGGTGTACAGTAGTGCCCATCTTTTTGCAGAATGCTAAGATACTGTGAAGAGAATGAGGTGGAAAGTGACTGAGGAGAATCTAGGGAATAGCTGACGTCTTCTGCAAAGGTGTTTGGCCAGGAATGTGGCAGGAATATGACTGCAAGGTATTAACTTATAAGGTGGATGGTTTTTTACTGTATATTTTTAAAATGTTTTTTAAATGTTGCTTTCATATTTTTCAAAATATCCTTTGATCAGCTCCAGGAGCACTAACAAAGCACTCCATCATCGTTAAGGTTTAGTCAAATTAATTTTCTCTGCATATTGTGGCTTCAGCGTACTTCACATCTGAGATAGCTTCCCAGGCAATTAAACCCGAGCAATTAAGCCGGTAAACAAGGGTGCGTTATGCTGCCTAATCCCAGCTGCGAGCGCCGGAGGAGGCCGGGGCGCCGGGACGCCCGGTCCCACGGGAGACAGCGGCGGCCACAGTGCTTCTGCGGGGCGGACACCGCGCTCAGCCTGCCGGCTGGTTAGGACCAGGTTTTGCACAATACCGGGCTTTTACCGCACGGCAATACCTGAGCCACTGCTAACCACCTCCGCCAGCAGAGCGGAGCAGAAACAGTTGCGTAACCGGGGCTTCTGTGCGAGCTCCCACCGCTGGTGCTGGGCTGACAGCCCGGGCAGCTTCTGCAGACGAGCAGACACCAGCACCACGGACACTGCCTTGGCCTCCCGGCAGCAGGGCACGAACGGCTGCTGGGGGACCGCAGCGTGGGAGCAGGGCTGAGGCTGCCTCTGTGTCGCTCTCCGGCTCCGAGGAAGCTCTTCTCGGCTCTCGTTTCAGCAGTGACCGTGTACAAGCTGTGTTTACACTGGGCGACTCCCAGGCTCCCAAGTTTAGTGCTGAGACAAAATTTATTGCGGTTATTCAGAGGGAAGTGTTCTGCTGCTTCTGCGAGAGGAAACCAGAAGAAAATGGGCGGGAGGAGCGGCGGCGGGTCCGAAAGGCACCGGGACTGCGCTTGGATGGTTTTATTTGTCAGCGGTTTAGCAGCACTTCTTACTTTTTGCGGCACTGTTCCTTTCCTTTAAAACGTTTTGCTTCAAATGTCAGTGTAATAACCCAGGGGGTTGCCCCTAATGAGATGAACCACGTCTTCGTCCAGCGAGAGGCAACCTTGCCCGCAGTGACTTTCCTTTCTTTCCCCAGGTGTCCTTCTGTCCTCGCCCCTAGTGAGGCTCCGTACCTTCCCATTTCTCCTCCCACGGGTTCCCCTACCCAGGGCTTCCCCCCACACGTTTTGGGCGGTGATGTATTATTGGTTTCTCTGCTAGGCGATCTGTGGCCGGGGCGTTTGCAGTCCAGGGGAGGCGGGAAGCGGGGCAGACACAGGGTAGGAAGGGGTGTGACAAACACAGACCTCACCGTGCCGCTGAGGTAGTGTAATTTTTTGCTTTCAAAAGTGAGAGCTGCTGTTTTGTTGCTGTTTTTTTTTTTTTGGTTATTTTTTCTTATGAGGGCTACTTGGGCGCTTGGAGGTGACCTTCCTTCTCACTTGCCGCGGGAGGGCCCCGCGCACCTCTCCCTGGCCTCCACAGGCTTCAGAGTTTTGTCTTTCCGACCCCCATCCCTGGGCCGGCACCCCCTGCGCGCCCCCCTCCGCCGTCGCCCCGGTCCTCCCTCTCCTCGCATGACCTTCCCAACATGGCGGCACGGGCGCCCCCTCCTCCCTCCGCCCCGCCGCCGCGAGGGGCCTCCTCGGCGAGGGGGCGGCAGTGGCTGTCAGCCGGGCGGGGCGGGACCCGGACGGGAGAGCGCGGCGGCGGGAGGAGCGGGCGCGGGGCTGGGCCGGGCGGGGCGATGCTGTGTGGCCCGGCCCGGCGCACACTGACAGGCGCTCGGCCAGCAGACGGCGGCCGCTGTGCACCCTCCCGTCGCCGCAGAGGGAGCCGGCCGGGAGACGGGGGGTGAGCAACGCCGGAAAGCCCTGGCCGCCCCCACACCTGTGCCCTCTGGGGGCGGCGAGTGGGTGTAGCCTGCGCTGATCACCTGGGATCCCCGCCCCGTGTCGCCTCCGCCTCCCGTCCTCGCCCGGCCGGAGAAGGCGCCACCGCTGGTGCGAACGAGCGCGCTCCCGGGCGGCCGCGGAACAGCAGGGCCGAAGCGAAGCTAGGGGCTGCAGCGCCGGTGCGGCTCGCCCTCTCCAGACAGCCGAGCTAAGGCGGGCAGGAGCACGGCGGTCCCCGGCCGGTAGAGGCTGCGGCGCGGGGCGCTGGAGCCGCGGCAGGATGAATCCCAATGTCACCTACGCCAGTCGCAAGCGGCGGAAACCTGTGCAGAAAATGTAAGTGGCCTCGCGGGGCGGGAGGGAGAGAGAGAGACAGGGAGGGACAGGCCGGCTTCCCGGTGGCTGCCGTCCTGCCGCGTACTGCACCGTGGAGGCCCCGCGGGGGCGGCCAGTGGTGAGGTGCAGGGGTGTTTGGGAGAGGTGTTGCCTGTGGTGCTGATAATTGATTTTTTAGCTTTTTTTCTTAAAAAAAAAAAAAAAAAAAGAAAAAAAAAGGGGGTGGGTAGGGAGATATCGGGGCGCGGAGGGTCGAGGCGGTGGAAGGAGGGAGCGGTGCCTGTCGCGCGGCGCAGCCGGCTGACCTAGATTGGGAGGCATCTGAGGTGACGGCTGCTGAGCGGTGGCCGCGCTCACCCCGCCGGAACGGGTCCCGCTGGTGGGTGCCGTGCCGGGCGGGCGGGCTCCCGCGCCCTGGCTGCCGCCCACCCGCCGCCCCCTCCCTGCGCCGCGCGGGCCCGGGCCTCTCCGCGGCTGCCGGTGCGCTCAGGTGTCTCTTTGGGGAGCATGGGGTCGGAACCGGGAAAGGCTGGGCCGGTTCTCACCGTCTATGTTTAACATATTTGGGAGGCTTGAAGCAGCTTTTGCACTGGATGTTTACATTTGTTTAGCTCCCACAACCCAAGTGCTGCACACAGGTCAAAAGAGAAAAGAAAAAAAAATAGGTAGTCTGGCTACGTGGTGTCTTTTTATTAATTTATCTTTTTGAAACTCTAAGAACAGCTTAAGTGCCTGAGTAATCTTGTGTTATGCACCTGCTGGAGGTTTGGGTCCAAGGTTTTGCATGCTTTGCTAAAAGGCTGCTCTCACAGGAGTGATTTTTTTTCAGGCTAGAGGATATAACTTTTCACAGAATCACCAAGGTTGGAAGAGACCTCAAAGATCATCAAGTCCAACTTTTTGCTGAAAAACAAGAATCTATAGGTCATAAAAAAGTAACATAGCTAAACTACTGAGTTGCAAGAGAAATAAGCAAAACTCAAAAAATCCCCAAGTATTTCTGTAGGGTGCTCATGTAGAGGTAAAATAGCTGCCAAGACTACAATAGCATGAAAGGAGAGAATGACAAATACCATTTACAATAGGATTTCATTAAATATGTTTTTAGATTTCTAGCAGACAACTGTCTTGGGAGGAGGGGTATTAGCTTGAGTGCTTGCTGCTTTATATTTGGAGTTACTGGAATGAATGCATGTACATGGCTGGGCTTTCACCCTACAGATTAACACAAGAAGTCTAAGCATGCATTTTCCAAAATAAATTCCTTGGTAAAAGATACTTCATTATGAAAACAGTGATGTTTGCTTTGTTTGACTGTTTCCATGGAAAAAATGTAGAGTTACCTAATTAAATTCATACTGTAGATTTGGATTTTATGAATCAAATGAGTGTTTTTCATGAAGAAACAAAAACATACTGGTGGTCGTTGTAGACTGTTAGTAGCTAAAGGCAGATAATTCAGAAGTTCTTATTGGGAAAGGGCTAGGTATTCTGATATTGTAATCACTTTGTCTGACTTGCTATTAAATCCTGGTTAGCCTTAGTTAGAGGATGTGAAACCTACTCTTTTACATTACTTTAGTACCTACATAAGTAATCCGTTTCCAGGTATCTCCTCTTTGCGTAAGTTGGCTGAGCTGCTCAGATTAGTTGAACTCAAAACCTTTTTTTATTACTAATGGGAGCCATTTATCAATCAAGGGACTTTGTCCTTTAAGACCAAAGGGAAAAGTGTTTCTTCTTAAAAGTATTAATGTTAAAATGGTTTGCCTCTCCATAAATTGGAGGTTGATTATTAACCCACCTTGCTTGGGTTACTGGAGATGATTTTTATGCCAGACACTTAAGTTACACTTATGTTCCTTTTCTTCTCAAAATGGCCATGCTCTTTGGTTGCTGTTTCTGTTAGACCAATCTTACAAAACATTGCTAGTGTGTCAGAGGACTCTGATTTCTCGCATAACTATTTACAGACCGTAAGTTTAGGCCAAAAAAAAGAAAGGCAACAAGCTTCTGTAACTGGTGGGGGAGAGAAGATGTACTTGCTGCTGGTTAATAAAGGTTTGACACTACTGTGATTTTTATTTGTTCAAAGTTGATACTTCCTTCTCCCAGGAGAATTCACAGCTCTTCAGAACAAACAAGCAAAAAAAGATGATACTTTCTTGAAATGAGTATCTTCTATAGAAATTATTGTTACTGTAGAGAGTTGTAATGTTATATTTGTCATATATGTAACTCTGTGTGGAGCATGAGAATTGGTAACTGGTGGTGACAGGCAGCTAGCTGTAGTACCATGGAAAAACATGAGGTAGAAGAAAAACTTCTTGCTACAGGGGCAACTAACTCATTAAAGCAATTGTGGAAACTCAAATCCAGTTTAAGAAACTTGCCCTCTGCAACTCCTTGCTTCTGTTATGTGCAATGTAAAGAACAGAACCGAAGAGGGAATCTCAGACTATTGCCTGACAGCACTGAGTGTTGAAATGTGCTTTTTCTGATTCAGTAGGGAATTACAGTAACAGCTGAAAAAGAAAAGCAATCATGGGCGAACTTAATAGGCAACCGTTCCTGCAGTTTATCATGTTATCTTGTCATCTGAAAAGGGGGAAAAAAAAAAAAAAAAAGGCCTGCTAAACCATGTGCTCTCCAATTGCATGTAATACTCTACAGAAATCACTTAAAACCTCGGAGCCTTTAAATGTCTTCTTCGTTTAATATTTGGATGCTGCGAGTCCCCCTGGTGGCAACAGATCCATGGGATGTTTTTCTCCCCACAAGCTTGGGGCAGCAGTGGGAGGCCCCTGCTTTTTTGTTTTGGCTTTTTTTTCCCTCCAAAAAGTCTTTGATTCATTTTTTTTTTTCTAATGAGAGATAAAGCACAAATTTTATGGAAGTGGGATTTACAGTAGATAGCTTCTAACATTAGATGAAGGATATTCTATAAATGTAGCACCACCTTGCACTTGTTTTTCTGCATGCTAGCTCTGATTTGCTGTGGTTTTCTCTTTTTCAGTGTTTAAATAAGAATAGTTTTGTATAACTGGATAAATGTAGCAGACAGGGAACAGCGTGGAGAGACCTTAATGTTTCCTATTATGCAGGTGTGAAAGGTGTAATAGAATCTTTCTGTAGCAGACTAAAAAAGAAGTTATGTATCAGTTTTGTTCTGGGTTAGTTTAAATGTACTTATGATTTCAAGTACTCCAGATTAAAAATATTGGATGGGTTGATCCTTAATCATGTAATTTCAGAAAGCAATGCAGAGGTACTTAAATTGAAACTATTTATTCTTCTGAGGCAAACAAACAAGTACCAGAACAAGCTTTTACATTGGAAGTTTATCAAGAAAGAAAAAAATAATAATTAAAATACTCCTTTGAGTAAAGCAGTATCTGCTACAAACAGCGGCTTGCACCTCGTTTGAAATGTACACAGTAAAGCTTATCATATGTAGAATATATATAATTACCTTGTCCATCTCAGTGTACTTGTTTGTTGCATGTAGACTGCTACTTAAAAATTCACTGGTTCTAAGGTCTGTGGGGCTTTTTTTTTTTTTTTTGGTCGATTAGTTTTTGGTCTTCTTGCAAAAATGTACTTTTTAAAAAGAGAATATGCAGCAAATGGACATAGACAAATGTAGATAACATAGTTAGTAGATAGGGCCACGTGTTTATTTTTCATTCGCTTTCCAAATGGCTTTGGTTTGACATCCTAAACAGTAAAGAAATATGTTAAAGCTGAATGTAAAAACTTTCATTCTTGGTGGGTGTTCTGACTGTCCCTGTCAGTCTGATGGAGTTTTTCATACACCAAAACAACCTGAGCAAACTAAAGCTCTGTGTACCAGCATTAGGGGACCAGCATCCCTTCAGTGGCCTTCATTGCCTGCTGAAGAAACTACTTAGAAGGGTCTCTTACCCCTTCAAGATAAGGTGTTAACAACTTTTGATCGAAGAAGTTGATAGTCTGTAGTGTATCTTTGCTTCTGAAGGAATCATCAATAATTGTAAATTTGGTTTGAGAAATGAGAGTGCTTAGAAGTATTCTTCAGTTGATGAAGTAAACAGAATTTTGGAGGATTTCACCTATTGTAATATTTGCTTAATGGTAACATGCATTTCATATAACTGACTTGCTGAGTTAAATAATGCACACAACACATTAATGCGTGTACTAGTAAATATTATACATAGCTGAAAAGATTAAATCCAGTGGCTAAGTGACATTTATGTTCTTTCTTACATCCTTTTTCTCTAAGCAATAAACCAGTTCTGATGAACTTCTAATTATCATTTTTTAAGGTGTCAGTGTATCTTTAGTGCTCTTCTCACATGTTCTTTTATTTCCTGACTTTAGTTCACACTTAAGTCTTGTTAATAAGGTATCATTTTTAGTGCTTGGTTATTGGGGGTTTTGCAGCCTTTTCAAAGTGTGTGTTGTCATATTATGAAGAAAATTAATTTGTGCTTTCTAATTTTCTCAAGGAACTGCTTAAATATCCCTTTAAAAGTGTATGTTAACATGTAAATAGTGAAACTTAGGTCTTTTAGTAATTAAGACTCAGGTATTTGTGCTCTTTGTTTTAATCATGTTTTGTTGATGTCTGTGAAGGTCTAAGCTGGTAAGCAGGTGTAATAAAAGCTTCTGATTTAGTAGTCTGTAGCAGACCTGTGAAAATAGTAGTCAGCTAATGTTATGATGACAAATCTTTTAGAATTATTGAAGGAAGATTTAAGAGTGCTCGCTTGTCATTTAGCTGTTGGTTGATAAGGACTGTAGCTCAGTTTGGTGGCACTGAGTGTACAGAAACTTCTGTCTGGTCTTTGAATTCAGGTTCCCTGTGAAAGGTAAAAGAATTGAAAGATCAGCTTAAAATCCATTCCTTTCCCTAGTACTTTTTTTTTTCTTTTTAAACAGAACATATGCATGGATTTAATCTTTACAATGCAGAAAATCAAAATTATGTACTACGCAGCCTGGGTTGTTTTTAGCATCAAGGGTTTACATAAGTGGATGGAAAATAGTTTAGCTTGTTACTTAATGCCCCTGGTGTTTCTGCCCTTATTTCTTTTGTCACCGAAGGATCCATTTTTATCTAATGTATTTTAGTTGGGTAACAAAGGGGGAAAATAGGGAAAACCAGTGCTAAGATTTATGCTGTAAATAGTGGAAATGGTGTATACTACAGTTCAAAATCCTTATGCTTTGAACTAGTTAGAAGTAAGAAGGAGTATCATTAGAAAGTAAAGATTCAGCAGTTTTGTGGGGTACCTGCATAGTTGCATGTAGTTTCAACTAACCTGTCAACTTGCCTCTAGATGTTTTAAGCAGAGGACAGTTGTGAAAATAGAGAAGTCTGATATTTAGTGCTCATTTATATGGGAAAGATTGCATATTTTGAACATTTTAGAAGTAGACCTTTTTGATTCAATAGTGGTGAGCTGTTCACTGTTTTACAACTGTTACCTGCATAAGGTTTGGAATTTGTTACTCTGTCTCCACATTTATGGTAGTTGACTACATTAAAAGTTAATTAAAAGGGTTTTTTACTGCTACTAGTAACATTTGGTGATTTGGAACTTCGTTAGAATTATATTTAAATTGTGTTAATTGTTGGGTTGTGCAAGTGAATATTCTGCCAGCCATTAAGACATTAAGCAAATGTTAAAGAAAGCTTTACTAAATGATTTTTATTGTTCACTTGTGGATATGGTGAGCTGCAGAGCTTGGGAGAACAGCACGCATCTAACCAAGGACTTAGTTTGTCATTCATTGCAGTTGATGATGAACCTGTTGTTTGGTTTTTTCAAGACAGAATTTTTGCATTTCTTGATTCATTTGTTTTCCACTCTTTTTCAATGTTTTTAAAATAAAGCTCCACTAGAATGGTCCTAGACAATCTTTATCCTGCAGAAAATTTAATTTTATCCATCTGGGGAGCAAGTAGTTGCTGCTAATATAAAATATTTGTGTGTTAACAACATTTTGTATTATGGCAATTTAAAATTTCCAGGCTCCACATAAGGAGCATGTCTCATTTAATATGCAAAAGGGCAGCTGTGGTGCTAGGGAACAGGCTGCCAGACCCAAGTGCAAGTTTTTGACGAGGGACTCTTTATGGGCAGTTTTTATTCAAAAGAAGGACTTGAAATTAAACTGAGAAGTGTAATTGAAACAAAGTAAAAAAGCTAAAAAATTGGGACACCTACTTTATCACTACTTACTTGACTGGAAGCACAGGATGAAATTACTTCTAAGTATGCTTTATTTTCAGTAGTGGCAAGAATAACTATAGGAGGTCTTGCAATTTTTCATTGTAAAATTGATGCAAGAGTGAAACTTGGAAGGAAACTAAATGAAATACTGAATAAATTAACTGCTGAGAGTATTTATGCTTAACATTTTCATGAGTAATCATCATCTTGTAGAACCAGCATTCCTATCAGAGCAGCACAAATTGATAACTGCTGCAGATCTCAGGTAGAACTGCAATACTGGAAAAGCGAGAATGAATCACTCTTGAATTAGAAAACTGTTTAATAAATATCATAAAATCTGCCATGGCTTGTGCAGATAATATTATTTGGTTTCAGTATTGCTTCAGAATGAGAATTTATAAATCAAATGAGTAGAGGTTCAAACCTCTTCCTAGACTAAGGCATCCATGGGAAGGTGAGAATATCCAGGTATCCAGAGTTTGAGCTCAGGGTGGGTACGAAGAAAAACGGCAAGTTTACAAGCACATCAGTATGCAATTCATATGAAAGCTTTTTAAATGGTACTTAGTAAGGTACAAAGGCATAATGTCATCATGCCAATTAAATGCCTTCAGCTGAGAGGTGATTTAAAGGATGAGCTTAGTAGTGTTCTACAAAGATTTTACCTGCTGACTGAGGTGTATCTCTTGTTTTCTTGGCCAGTTTTGGATGCCTCATTATAAAGCTGCAGTTAAAGGGGAGGAGTATAGTCCAATACATTTATACACAAATATTATTAAAATGTATTGAAATGTTTGTAATCTGAACCTTTGGAAAAAATCAAGTGATGTGAATGAAAGTGTAAGAAGCTTTTTATAAAAAAACCCACCGAATCTTAAAGTTTTCAAATGTTTGTTATGCGTTTGAATAGCCATTGTGGCTTTGATGGCATCATTTAACAGTGTGTGGGGGCCAGGGGGGATTAAATCATCTTCATTTGGTGGTGTGGTGTTTTTGTTTGGGTTTTTTCCCAAGGGAAAAAGAATTCTCAAGGAGGGGAGGGGGAAGGAGAGTGGACACATTTTGCATGTTAAAGTTTAAAACATGATTTGAAAGGTTAAGTTTGGCAAATATTTACCTTCATTTTGAGAAGTAACCTCCATTTGTATTGTTTGCCCTTTTTTTTTTTTTTTTTGCCACAGAGTAAAGCCATCCCCAGCTGAAGGAGTCAAGTCCAATCCATCCAAGAGACACAGGGACCGCTTGAATGCAGAGTTGGACCGCTTGGCTAGCCTGCTGCCTTTCCCTCAAGATGTTATTGCCAAGTTGGATAAGCTGTCAGTGCTTAGGCTTAGTGTCAGTTACCTGAGAGCCAAAAGTTTTTTTGACGGTAAGGATTGGGAATTAATTTGGTTTTGGACTGCTTAAAAAGTTCTGTTCGTGCTGTATGTTGATTTCAGGTGTTTTAAGTACTTACAGCTGTCACATGTATCCATATTTTAATGGAGCATCCAGTGATGTAGGTCTGTGCAATGTAACTGTATAAAGTAACCCTTCCAGTTTCTTGAAAACCAAATATAACTACTTGTATTTCACTTAAATACCAGCCTTTCAAAGCTTTACCTTTGGAAGTCATATTGTCCTTAGTGAGTCATGCAGTTCTTTCCTTCAGCCTTTCAAAGTTATTTAAGATCTATTTGTTTTATCCTCTGAGTATTGCCTTTGTAAAACTGTGTACAAAATGTGCCATGTGAATTCCCATCAGCTGTATATTTTGCTTAATAATGCAGCAAAAGTGTCTTTGTTTTGATATAATTTCTAGTGCACCTTTCTGTAGTTAATTGCAAAGGTGACTTGTAAAGAAAGAGACAAAGTCTTCCTGTGTTCAAGCCCTGATTAATGCAGAGCATGTGGTATTAAGATGACAGCTAAGGTTCTCCAGTTGTGTGGGCAGGTTTTCACTGACCTCAGTTGTAGCAAGGGTAATACAGCAGCACTTGAGTAGCAATTAGGCCAGAAGTATGTGTTCTCCTATGCGATCTCAGAGCTAGCCAAGGTGTATTACCAGTCTGCTTCACTTTTTGAGTGGTTCTGTAGAGTGAGATGCAATAGCTGGCCTCATGCCAGTTTCTTCAAAGGCAGAAATAGTCTGATCAGCTGTAGTGGAGGAATCTTGATTGCTTACTTGCAGCAGAGTTGATAATAAATTGTAAGATGGTTTATTGAACATTAAAATAACTCTTGTCCTCATCAGTTTAAGCTTTAGTGTTTCAGCCTCTTGATAAAGACTCCATACAATGGATGGAAGGACTGAAAAAATCTAACTAGCTAAGATATTTCCACTTTTTCCTGCAGGAATAGAGAACATTTTTGTTCATATTGTCTGGTAGTTTCAGTTTAGTAATGCTCATAAGTCTATGTCCTGTGTTTTATTGCTGGAAGAGTACGGTTTCTGTGCTTGTTTAGAATGATTCGTAGTGTGGAATCTACTCAAGGCCAGAGTTGGTGAAATGCTTCAGTGTTTTTTCAAATGCAAAATATTTGCTTTCATGAAATGAAAGAGTTCTCTTGGCACATCAGTTTCATCAGAGTCTTTGTGAGAGGTTATCTCAGGTTGACTGCCATAAAACAAAGGATTTGGCTTGTATGTGTTGTCTTGGTCAATTGAAGAGGACATCCTAGTCCCAGTGAAACTTAAAACCCCAAAATTATGTATTCTGAAGCATACAAGATTGCAAACTTTTTTGCCGTACTCGGGATAGAGTGATAATAGTAAATTTCAATTTTTTATGCAATGGAATTGCTTGATTTTTGTTTCTCCCTGCCCCCTCTTCTCTCCACTCCCTCTCCCCCAGACAGAATTGTTTGACACCAAAATTTAGTTTCTTGTTTGCAATTTGAACATGGAGGTAGATTTTAGCCATTAAGAGTGGTGATGAATTATATGCAAGGTGGTGGCAGAGAGGTTATATTTGCATTTCAGGTTAAAACGTCCGTGGATACGGAATTGAAGGGAACTTAACCTGTATTTTCAACTTGGGACCTTATTATTAGAATGGTACCCACACCAGACAAACATACAGAACTAATGTCACCATACTAGACCACAGCTGTAAGAATATAGGGTAGTTTATTGTGTTAAAATTAAGTAGTGGAATATTTTTTTCCTCTAGTCCCCATAAAATAAAAGGCTGGTAAGTGTAAGAAGATAAATAATGTTGACGTTGTTTATCTTGTGCAAGGCAGGGTACAATGGAGCAAGTTTTAATTTATACCATTAGACAGACTAGCTTCAATAGAAGCTGTCTTAATGGGGTTTTTTAGCAGAAAAATGCTTTTTGTTAATTCTTTTCAGGCCTTTGAAAGTGTAGGACTACAAATCAGGTTAGTAATCCGTATCTATCTGCAGGTGTTTAAAGGCTAACATCAGTGACTGAAGATAAACAGGAATAACCAATCTATGACTATGATGGATCCAGTATGAAAAACAAGATATTCTACACAATTTTAATGTAATTAAATAACATGGAATCTTTCAGTTGAAGCTTAACCTTCTGAAAGAGAAATCAGTGCTTTGAAGAACAGAATTAATAAAACCCCTAGGTCAGAGTTTCACAATCTGTCTGTGCAGTGCTCCTCTCAGAACTGGTGGTGGTTTGGGTTTTGGTTTTTTTGTGTTGTTTTGTTGGGGGTTTTTAGGGAATGCTTTGTGTAGTTAAAAAGCCCTATAGAATAAATCTGACAAATGCAAGAGCGAGCGCTGATTGTCACCTTGAGTGCCTAGGCTGAGCCAACAGGTCCACTTTATTAACACAGCATGCTGAAGTAAAGGGAAACGCTAAATGAATAACAGGATACAAATGGGGGGTGTGTGAATTCCTGCGGAAAGTAAAATATAAACGTGTAATCATATGATCTTGCTTGAAAGGAAACTCAAGTTTTTTGCTGTAACAATAGATATTTTTTTCAAAGAAAACACTTGCATTTTTCCAAGTTTAAATAATCCAGAGTCAACGTCTGTTTTCTGAAGGCGGAAGTCTGGCAGGGGAAAAAAAAAAGCCTGTTGTGTAAAAGGCATCTCAAGCAGTGACATCAATTCGAATGAATGCAACTCACATAGATGTCTACAAGGGTTTTTTTTTTGTTGTTACTTTAAAAGCTAAGTGTGTTTTTATAAAAATACCCCAACCATGCCAAAAAGCATCTTCCTCTGCTTCCAGTCATTAAGATGGTGCAGAATTGTCTCCAGAGCTAGACGGATTAATTTTTCCATACTGTTGACTGAAATGCCGTAGCCTTCTGCATGCTCACCATATTTCAGGTTGAAGGAATTAGGTGTGCATATTTTCATCCTCTTCCACAACATCAAAATATCTTACTCTGTTGGTGATTGTATTGTGATAAGGAGTTGCCTTTGATTGTTGTAGTCTGTTAGTGAAGTTACTGTGCTGCTAAGTGATCCTTCTATATCAGTACCCTTTAGATACACTAGTTTTGTGTGGCCAGATTAGATTTAAGTCCACATGGTGCCAGAAGGCTTTCTGTATCCCCATATCATTCTGGCATGCTCTTACATGTATAAATTTGACCTCTAGTCAAGAAGAAAACTTCAGTAGTGACTTAATGTCTCAAGTCTTTGTCTTTATAAAGTCAAAATGCTTGTGTGGTGAGTCAAACTAAGAAGTGATTTAAGGTGGTGTTGCCTCTTGGTTGTGCGTTGGTGCTACCTGCCTGTATTAAAGTGGATTAGCAGTCCTCAAAGTCAAGCAGGTTAGCTTGAGTCACTGCTGGAGTATTAAATGTGTGCATGTAAGATACTTTCTGCAAGTGGCTTAAGACAAGCTTTTTATTTTTTAACAGACTAGGATAAATCAGGCAGGTGTCTGTTGACAGTAAAGAAAGGTTTTTTATGTTGTCCTAGTATTATTTCACTCTGTTTTGATGGTAAGTGTCCATGTATGTGTGCATTCAACAGTGAAAAACGTGAAGTGGAATATAGGACAACAGCTCTTTGTGTGGGTGCAGGTTAGTGTGAGTTCAGCATCTGGAGCACAACTGGATGATCATTCAAACATAGCCTGTGTTCCCCCTGCATGCTAAATGAAAAGCCTTTTTGCCTCTAGTTTTGGTCCTCATATGATGAATTGAATATCATTTAACTACTTCATTGCAGTAAGGAAGAATATTTATGAAGAGTCTTCTCAAAGTTTTGGTCAAATGGTTCAAGCGATGAAACTAGAGCTCATATTACTGATTTTATTTTTTTTCTAATGTCAGGGGCATGGTTTTTCTTTTTAAAAGTATACTGAGAATTAAGGAGAGGTTTGCAGAATCTAAAATGAAGTAGCTGTGCTCTGTGTGTATCGATACATCAGAAACAAAATTGAACATGTTGCTTTTTAATTATCCTTTCATCCATTTCACTAAGAATTTCTGTGGTTTAAAGTATATGTTGGGTTTTGTTGTTTTTTTTTTCTTTCTCCTCTTGCTTATTGGACAGTATTCTGCAATTACAGAAGAAAGTTTCTGCTTGAGTTTAGAATTGGTTTCTTATGTTGTATGCAAGTGAATTTGGCAAGCACAGCAATAACACAATAACTAAGAATTTTTTCCAGCAAGTTTGCATTGCCTAATTTTACTTTGTAATATAATTAACACACATTCCTTGGCATAACATAGCTTATATTTGCAATGCACCCATTGTCATCACATAAAATATATTCTTTGATAGAATGTATTTTTCCTGTGATGCCTGCTGTTCAAGCATACTGTGTACTGAGTAGGCTGCATGTGGTCTGTACTTTAGAGAGTATAGCTTAAGATAAGATGTACAGATGGGCAAAGTGGGAAATGGTACATTTATTCTGTCGCATTGAAAAGGGCTGCAATATACCTACAGTCTTGCAGCTAGATGGCCTTTTGTCCAAGTGTTAGGTGGTGCTCTGAAACAGAAACCTGAAAGTACAAACCAACTGATTAAAACTCAACCTGTGAAGGCCAGGATAATACAGCATATCTAGTCTGGGTTGCATTGTATGAGACTATTACTGTATTTGCATGCCTTGTTTGTCTAATGCAGTGTTCCTCATGTGTATATATATATATTTATTTTTTCTCCCCCCTTCAAAGTGTGATTTCTTTTTTCATGTTACCTTCTCCTGCTGCTGCATACACAGACACTCCTGACTCTCACATCAGGAAACACTAAAGCTCTCCAGGGTGGAGCAGTGGAGTCAGCCTGCACTTAGTGCTTTCAAGTGTTTGTTGATGCTGTATAGAAATTTACTTCTGCCAGCAGCTTCTGGTGGGCTTGACTAGTCTTAACTGATTCATGACTCTGTCATGAGCCATTTTTGTACTTGCAAGGTAGAAAGCACCCTGTTAGTTTGAGACAGACTGTTTGTAGTTTGTGTAGAACACCATCCAATATTGATTTGAAGAAATTAAATAGAGATTCTACCACCTCTCTTAATGATTATTCAAGCAGTGTCAAAATATTATTCAGACTTACATTTGCTTGGTTTCCAGCCTTGGAAATTGTCATTCTCTATTTACCTTTCTACCATGCATATGAATTATTTCTTTATTTTTACATTTTTGAATGAGACTTGGAGGAAAAAAATAATTGGAAAAAAACAAACAAACAAGCCAACTATGCTTCCTTTTGTACTGTCTTCCCCCTTGGCCTCGATCCAAAACAATTACAAAATGTGAACCTTGGAATTGTATGGTTATTTCAGTATCAGACTATAATGCCATTCAGCATATTTCCTGATCCATGCCTGTTCTTCCACACTGCTGTACTTTTTGTTTGTTTTTTCCTTGTGGTGGTGAGACATCTTTCCCCACTAAATCACCCCTCTTCCCCCATCTCCTGAGATTCATACTCAACGTTTGTAGTTGTCTGCTACAAGCTATTTTAGCCTGTATTTTACGTAACAGAACATAAGTAGGGATTTAGGCTCTGAAGCCCTAAATTCTGATCCTCAAAAATTATGATTAGAGCCTGACATCACCTTAATTCTCAAAATATGTATGTTTTCATCATTACATGCTCAATCTTAGCTTGCTCAGAAACATTTTCTTTTTGGGAGTGCTGTCACTAGGCATATCATACAGTTAGGCAGCGCTGTACCCTGATGGATTAATACAGTTTATGACTGAAATATGTCTGAAACAGAACATCTGAAATTGAAAATTATGTTTATATTACAAAGTAAGAGCTTGGTTTGTCAATCTATTTGTAGACTAAAGAGGAGAAAGCAGGTTCAAATGCTGTTCGTTTATTCTGTGGATTTTCTTTTCCCATGGCACTGTAGTATTTCACTGATTAATGTTAATCATTGTTAGAACTCCCTTTGGAAGGAAGAGAGATTGAAGCTTATCTCTTGTCTGCTCCATACATACTATTTAATCAAAGGCGTATGGAAGAATTCCATGACAACCAGTACCAGTATGCAGAGCATTTCTCTTCTCTCTAGCCCTTCTTAACAGGGGGATTAGTTTTAAGCATTCTGTTCTCAGCTTTGCTCTGGATACCTATTGCAGTGAATATTCTCTCATTTGCAAGATCAGAGCCTAAAATATAATTTATTCTCTGCTAACATAAAAGTGTTCTGGAGATTGCCAGAGTTAACTGTGACATTCGAACCCAGAACAGGTAGCAAGATAAAAAGCCTGACCTCAGGAAATACAATTGCTTATCTAACACTGTATTCCAGATCTTGTAATCTTTGTTAACATTTTCATTACTATACTGGAGCACCTAAATATAACGAGATTCGGAGGTTTTTGGTTGTGTTATACAAACCACAGAGATTGTTGATCCCTCCTCCAAAGTAAGTTTGAGTGGAGAAGCATAATTAGAGGTAGCACCAGCCTGTCAACCTCTGTCTTTCATGGCCTTCGTGATTCACCCATTTGAATTGGTACAAGTATAGTTTGCTTGACTGCTGCCTTAAAAGTATGTCCTGGTAATTTAAGACTTCAGAATCAATACACTTTAAAAATCTGCACAAATAATCTATTCATACTGGAACAGCTTTTAATGCTTTGTGTGTGTTTATGACTCAGTAGCTTTCCTCCTGTGTGTGCTTGTTGGTAGGAGAAATGCTCTAACTTTTCTTGTTTGACTTTATCTGTATTCTGATAAAGAAATTAGACTTGCTTATGTGCTTGAGCTCTGTAAATGTTTACAGGTCCAGCCAGTTATAACACTGTTTATTTTTTCCTGAGTAAACAAAAACTTCAACTGCTTCATACAAAACCAGTTTCTTGGATGCTTGGCTAGAGTGCTAAGTAGTTAAAGAATGATTGCTTTGTGAATTGCTTCAGACTGATAGCTAGATAACCAGGAGCTAATTCTAGATACCAGAGCTCAGTTCTTGTATTGGATTAATTTATATTTATTTCTTTTTTTTTTAAGAGAATGTCAAAAAGGTAGAAAAAATAACCAGTTTCCAAAGTTCTCAGACTTTTAGGAGATATATTGATTAAATGCTTCCTGGGAAAAGCCTTCTGGGAGTTGCTGCACCTCACTTTAGTAATGGACTGTCCAAGCTGTGTATTTTAACAAGGCATTATGTTAATGACAAAACTTACTTAGTTATTCTAAGACCTTAAATGAAGTAAACTGTAAGAACTAGAGTGGAGTTTTCTACTCCAGAGAACTGTTTTAAGAAAATGTAGATTTTCTATTTGCCAGCTGTGGACATTAAAGGGGACACAAATAGGAATTAGTTGCCCTCAGTGATGCATGCTAAACTCTGTTTTTAATTGGACAAAGAACTTTTTTTTTTTTCCATTGAATAATTGCCTTTTGAAATTCAACCCGTGGGCCTTTTGAACTGCTCAGTACTGCACACTTTATGCGTGGCATCATATAACATCTAATAAGCTGAAAGACATACACGCTTGGCCCCTCAAGACAAATTCTAACTGATTGCAGAAAGCAGGAATTTACTGGACTAAGTCCATGGCCTGGCTGGTCGAGTATTCTGACTCCCCCATCAGACTCCATAGTTATGTCTTCAGCAATGCAATTCCTGTGGGCCAGCAGAAGCTCTTTCTACTGAACAATTCCATTTCAGTCAATTAGTTTTTGCCTTTTGGTGTCTAGTACTAGTAGCAAATGTACTAGTGGCAAGACACAACATTGCAATTTACTAATAAATAATTGAGCTGTTCTGTTTCCTACCTGGAATGTAACCATTTTGGTTTTTCCAGATAAAAAAAATCATAGAGAAGTTCCTTAGGGGGAAAATTTTTTTGAATTTGCCAATGAGCCATCAGTTGAGTGAAGGCAAAATTAAGGCCTTGTTTCAAACAGATTTGAGTTAATTTTTGAGTACCAGATCCAAGTTTTGAGTGAGATGAGTTCCTTGTTGAAACTGACAAGTAAAAAAAATAACTGAACTGTGAAGAGGATTTCAAAATAACTTTAGATTCCTAGGCTCTGTGACAGAAATTACTATTGATCTATAAAACTGAAAGAATAGTTATTTCAGTGAGGTTTTTTGGGGTTTTATTGTTGGTTGGTTGTTTTGTGTGTTTTTTATTTGGTTTGTTTTCTTTGTGGGGTGTTTTTTGTTTTTAGCAAAGTTTCATAATTTGTTTCAGAATTCGTGACCTGATGAAAAATATAGGCTATTAACTGTCATTTTCTGCTTGGTGTTAATCTGTCTTTTCTACAAATCAAAATTAGAGCAAATGCATGATGATTTTTAAACAGTCTGAAGTGTCTGATTACCTTTTTGCACGTAAACTTGCAGTATTTTCCTAATGTATGGAGAAATTAAGTTAAAGGAAAAGAAAATTGTTCTAGGAACCAAAAGTCAGAAGCCCTCAGAGTATGATAGGTAGGTAACTCAGTTCAAGTCACACCTTCCCATAGATCTAATTCCACAAGGAAGTAAATCTCTAACTTCCCATCTCTCACCTCAAAAAATATAGCTAGCTTTTTTCCTCTCCTTGTTGTGGATAAAGCAGTATCATATGAGGTCTGATGGTAAGTTGCATGCACCTCTCACTGACTTTTATGTAGAAGCAAGGAAGATGTACCCAGTCATGCAACTGAATGGGAAAAGAAGAAAAGTGAAGAAAAGTGGGTGTGCAAGGATATGGTTTTGGTGACTCAGCAGTTGACTGGCGTCTCTGTGATAGTTAGGGAACAAGAGTTCATTGCCTCTAAATCTTGAAACCACAAGCACTGTATGGTTTGGTATATGGTTGTTATGCTTCAAAGCCCAAGTGAAAGCTGACAGATTTGAACAACTGCATATTTCCTGAGGTTTGCTTTTATGTTTTAAAGTAAATGGTAAAACCTAATTTCCTATGTGTGTTTAATAAAAATAAAAATTCTGAATTTAAATTCTGTTTTCAGGTGATTAGACACAACTGGCTGCCTGTAAAAGCACTAGTTGCTCTTCTGCATTAGAGCTGTGTCATGTAATCATTCTTCAGGGTTGTTGGTTTTTTGTGGTTTGTGTTGTTGGGGGGTTTTTTTTGGGTGGGTTTTTTGTTTGTTGTTTTGTTTCCAACTCCAGGATTTACTTTATGTTGAGGAAAACTACCACTGATATATTAGAAGCTCAAAAACTCCCAGACAGTGTGTGGATACCATTGTCCCTCTTTGAACAAAGACACAATGGTTTATTCCTGATCCTAACACTTCATGGTGCTGTAACTAACTTTGTGCTTACTTCTTTCAAATCTTTCAAATCCATTAAAAAAATCTCACTGTGTCTCCCTTATCCATTCTCCAAATCTGGGACCCTGATGGTGGTATTCTGAGCAAGAAGCACACACATGGTTGTAGGCTTTAAGGGAATGCACTTTGATTACAGAGTGGTTGCAACAGCTTCTGACTTTTTTTATTCCCTTCCCCATCCTAGCAGCAGTAGCTCCTAATGCCTACCACACACATAAAATAGCTTTGAAGTGTCTTGCATAGCATAGTTTGGGAACATCTGCTTTAGGTAGTGCAAGTGTTTGTGTGAACAAAGACTTGAGTCTTCCAAATGTGATGACTGAACTCTCATTTGTGGAGGTAGGCACATGTTGACTTGGTGTGGTGTTTCTGGAGTGATTAATTAGCATGCTGTGAACCACCTTCAGCATTGCTTAGTCACTTAAGGGAAAAAATATACACAGCTTGGTTGTTGGTTTTTCCTTCTACTTAAAAAAACATAGCTTTGTTAAGTACCACTTTGTGGCAACTGAAGATATGTCCCACATTTAAGGGACACTACTGCATAAACACTTAACATTCCACCCTTGTTAATGCTGTTACACTTTCTTTAAAAGGCAGCATTTAAAAGGATAAGAAAAACAAAAAAAACCTGTGTTCAGCTGTCCTGAGTAGCAGAGCCTGAGTTGGTTTGAATTCTCCTCCTGTACCCTGCACTGGTTAGGCCACACCTTGAGCACTGTGGCCAGTTCTGGGCCCCTCAGTTTAGGAAAGATGTTGACTTACTGGAACATGTCCAGAGAAGGGCAACAAAGTTGGTGAGGGGTTTGGAACACAAGCCCTATGAGGAGAGGCTGAGGGAGCTGGGGTTGCTTAGCCTGGAGAAGAGGAGACTCAGAAGTGACCTTATTGCTTTCTACAACTACCTTAAGGGAGGTTGCAGACAGGCGGAGTTTAGTCTCTTCTCCCAGGCAGCCAGAACCAGAACAAGAGGACGCAGTCTCAAGCTGTGCCAGGAGAGGTTTAGGCTGGATGTTAGGAAGAAATTCTACACAGAGAGAGTGATTTCCCATTGGAATGGGCTGCCTGGGGAGGTGGTGGAGTCACCATCATTGGAGGTGTTCAGGAGGAGACTTGACAGGGTGCTTGGTTGCATGGTTTAGTTGATTAGGTGGTGTTGGATGATAGGTTGGATGTGATGATCTTGAAGGTCTCTTCCAACCTGGTTTATTCTATTCTAAATGCAGTGTTTTTTCAGATCTTCAGCAGGAGCATTTTATTTTATTGATATTAGTCTTTTAACAATCTTAAGAAAAACATCAATCTGCTTCAACAAGCAGTTCAGGGCTTGCTAAGCTGCATTTTGGGAACACGTCAAAAGGAAGCATCCTATGAAAATTGAGCATTTCATACACACTCTGGTTAAACTTCAAGTTCTTAGGTTATGTGAGTGTTTTTAAACAGGGCTTTATAACTTTATAGTATATATGTTAGGCTAATCTAGTAAAAAATCTGATGTCTTTTTTTCTATAAAGTGCTTTTAAAACCATTAAGTGTGTTTCTTCAATGTCCTAACTTCAGCCATGTGTAAGATTGCCATACCTATTGTTAATGCTTCTAAACAAAACACTGACTCTGCACAAGTGGGATGCCATAGGACAAAAAATTCAATTACTCCGAAACTTACATTTTGCAAAGTGTTTTGCTCTAAGGATGCAACAGGCATTTTTGCACAAGCCAGTAGGGCTGATTAACATCATCTGCCATATAACTGACTTGGGAAGCTATCCCCCTTCTGATTGTTACATGGAGGACTAGAATATTATGCAAGGTATTGAAAATGGCATTAATTCTACAGAT
Organism: Dryobates pubescens; assembly: GCF_014839835.1. Classification (NCBI taxonomy): domain Eukaryota; kingdom Metazoa; phylum Chordata; class Aves; order Piciformes; family Picidae; genus Dryobates; species Dryobates pubescens. The sequence continues at coordinate 39,626,837 of NC_071615.1, forward strand.
GTGGAAAACCCGAAATTCATTACTTCTGGTCATATGTTTTATGTAGTTGCTAATAAAACTTTACTGTTTGTTAGCAGTAGCTTTCATAGATGGTAGCAGCTGTAACTTCAGGAGCAGGATTTAGCCAACAGTTTGTGGATTTTTTTGTTTGAGATGGGTGGAGAACACAAAGCCTAAGAGCTCACACATTAAACTGCTCACCTTCATGCTAATTTTCCATTTTAGTGGGTCTAGCACTAAAGTGGTTTTTTTGGGTTTGGGTGGGTGTTTTTAGACTTCTGACAAGAAATTTTTTACCATAAACTGCTATTGCAATGAGATTAGTGTATTTGGGCTGAATTAGAAAAGCTTAGCAGAACACTATCAAAAAGGTTTCCAGCTGCATTTAGTCTGATTTGTATATTTTCAAAACATTTTAAAACCAGTACTTAAATATTTAACTTCCTTCAGAACTCAAGAGCAACATCAACAGTTTCTTCTCTCAAACCCTATCAGAAGGTTACTAGGTAGTTTCCGTTTGTAAGCATGGTGTTTCTGTTGCTGTTTTAAGAAACATTGTGTGAGAAAGTGTTTAAAAAATAACTGGCTAGTTGCCTGAGGTTTTGATCACTGTGTTGTGCAAGGTGGTTTGCTTCTGAGATACAACTTCTGCTTGCTTAATTGAAAGTGCTTACAGTAGTGGGAACAGGCTTAGAAAATTCCTAATCTTGTTTTGCTGTACAGGCCAAGTAAAGGTTAACTTTTATAAACAATAAAGGGCTTTGATGGTAAAGGGGGAAAAAAAATAAATATTTGTGAGAGTAGGCCTTTATGTGCAAGCAGATCACCCTTCACCAAATGGATCTGAACTGCCTGCTCATAAAATATGATTTAAGGCTAGTTCAGTATCAAAAGTCATGGCAAAAATTCAAAATGAAATGGATCAGTTGTAGTTTTGACCCCCGCCGCCATAAAAATACCCAAAAGTAATTAGAGCTAAGACTTTATGCAAACAGAGGACACTTCTACAAAATCATTAGGGTGCTAGTTCAGAGAATTAAATAAGACAGCTGGTAAAGGAGAAAGCTGTAAAAATCTTTGTGTAAAAGCATGGTTAGATTACCAAAGGAGAACATTATATAAAAGCAATAAGGATACCTGGAAAAAGATGGGGTGTGGAATATTGTAATAACTATTATGGGCTCTGCAGGGGAAAAAAAAAACCAGGCAAAGAGTTTGATTACTAATAATGTAAAAAATGTAGTAAGCCTTACACTGCATCTTCTGAGTTAAGAGGAGGAATTTTTAAAGATGCTAATAACAGAAGAGAAAGTGCCTGAGCAATCAAACTTTCAAAAATAAGATAGCATCAGGTTCTACCTGCTAAGTGTGCAAGAACAGCGGAGGAGTCATACAAGCTGCTTTTCTTTCAGGATTTGAACCTGTTTGAATGAGACTGACCCAGAAGAATGTGCCAAGAAGCTTGCACAAAATCAGGAAACATGGCTGTGTTTGAGAGGGAATCTTATGCAAGTGTTTCCACTTCACACTACCCAACTTCAAATTATTTTGCTGTCATTGTATGTCACCCACAATGCCAGTTCCAGTACGTGTTTGTCTAGTGCAGAGGAGATGTTTCTGGTGCTACCATTTACTTACATTTCCATTCATCAGTTCGGGTAGCAGTGCTGAGGAACAGCTCACATTGTGAAATGCAGCTCATATTGTAAAATTCATCTCACTTCTGGAACAGTATGGCTTAAACAAGTCTCAAAGATGTGGTTGTGGGAGGGGTATTTTATAGGTACTTTTCATTCTGTCTTGATGGATAGAGACAGTATCTGTAAGGCGGGAGAGAGAACAGATTATCTGATGCCTTTCTGTGCCTTCCTCTGAGGTCTCTTACTTAACTTAGTGTTTAACCTTGTGACAAATAGCTAAGACTATCCCTCATTTTTAGCATTTTACCTTATTTTCACATTTTAAACTCCTAGGTGTCCTAGGAAGGAATAAGGCAATGCTCGTTTTTGCTACTTCTTTCCCAGGAAACCCATATGTAAACTTTATAATCTGCTGGAGAGACTTGTCTGATTGAGGAATGTAAATGGAAGCAAACAGGGAGGGAAGGTATATCAGATGAAAAGAGGCAAATTCAAATGATACACTATTAGATATTTATGACTTCAGGAAACACTTCTGCTTTGAGCCTGTCTCAGAGAAAATGGCTTGTGCTTGATCTATTAGTGCTGTTCAAAGTCTTGTGCTGCTTGAAGCTTTAAGGGATCTTACCTGCATGAAATTGTACTGGAAAAGATCCATCTGCCTTCTGATCTGGTAATGGCTCCCAGCCTAAGGTTGCTCTTCTATGAAGTGGGTCACATGCCTTTCAGGATGGAAGTAAAACATGGGAATTTGTTGCATATAAATATTTTTGTACTTGAGGTATCTTTCAAGTATTCTGAAGAATCTTGGGCTATATTAGTCAACCTCATACCCACAGCCATATTAAAGTAAATGTCAAATTAGAATCATATTAAATAAAGTGGAAAGTACAAGAGACTTTTGGAGGAATTGCCCTTTTTTTTATCTTCCCCCCCCTCCCCCTTGTTTTATTGTTTTGGGGTTTCTTTCCTAATGACCACGAGAACATAGCTGTATTTCAGACATTTTCAGATTTTCTAACTCAGGGCTTCATGATTCAGTATCTGTACAGCTATGTTATTCTTACAGGCATCCTTCTTGGGCTCCATGATCTTTCCCTGGTGGGAATTCCTGTCTCTATATAGATGTTTGCTGACTTCATATGTCATGACTGGGTTCTCTCCTTTTCACTTTCTTTCTCTAATGGAAGAACCCAATAGGTGCCATTGCATCAGAAATTTCATCTTCACAATCAGGGGAGTCTTGAAATGTAAATCATTATCAAATGATCATAGGCATACTTCAGACCTATAGATATTTGGAAGATTCTCTGGGAAGATACACAGTAGAGATTATTGCTTTCAGTGTTGCCACCATGATATGACACAGGAGGATTTAATCTCCCTTAATTAGAAACTTAATGCCTCACAGAGGATGTAGCTCATTTGGCAGCATTTGTGAGATGTCTAGAGAATCAGCTTTGTATTTTAGCAGCTTTATAGCTTGGTTTGTGATTTCATCATTACAACCAGTAGGAACCAAACTACTAAATCATTTCACTAAATGCTACTTTTTGTCAAAAATTGATGTTAAAAATAATTATGATATATTTACTATATTTAGATGTATAATAAGGCCACAAACTGAACTCTCTTTCACTCAAGATACTGGCAATAGCCTTAACTGATTTACGCTTAAATGATACTTGTGTAATTTCTGGTAACTCAAAAATAAACCTGGTTAATTATTAGTTGATAGAGTGAGTTTAAATATAACATGGCAACACCATCACCTTTTCTGGGTAGTTCTCTGAAAGTAAATATCGATGTCTCCTTTCTGAATGTGCTGATGGACTACATGTTTCTAGAATTCAATTTGAAGATGAATTGTCACACCTCTTAAAGGCTCTGTATAATGAAGTTACATGCATAATATAAATGGAACTAAGAGATGCAAATAATAAATAATTTTATAAAAGCTAATGATTTTTGTATTTGCAAGCCATGCAGCAGAGGAATGTATGATCACCTATGATATCCAAGTTGGAATTTTAGTTTTATGTGCTTATAACAGAAGCTTTTACTTTTGCTTGTGAGCAAGTTGCTTCCAGGGAACAGGTTGGATGTCAAATATTTTGTCACTTGAATTTATTCTGCAAAGCTGGCAGCTATATATTTATGTATGCATAGTTGGTGTAATACTGTTAAATATTTGGAATGAAATAGTAGACTTTTTGGCACTAGGATCTAAGGATGGAAATGCCATTTCGTACATAAAAGCAGAAAGTTGTGAATTACTGCAGTACTAACTAGACTAAACACCTGTAGTTCCTTTATGAATAAATGAATTACTGAACTCTGTCTAGTTTATTTATAATTCACCATCAAATTATGCCAGTTATGTTTGAGGATGGGGCACATATTAGTAGTTTTCACAACATTCAACTCATGAAGAGCAGGAAAGCAAATCTCATGCTACAGGTGCTACTTTTAAGATAACTTACTTTATTGCTAAAGCTAGAAGTAGGCTACAAAAATTCACAGCAATATGATAATTTTTTGTCTTCCCTAAAAATCCAGGCTGTCCTTCAGGAGAAGGGAAGCCTGACAATTGCATGTCTCTGTTTTATGACACTGAAAAAGATCTGGATATGTTTGAGCACAGCAGGCCAGGTCTGTCCTGCCTGCTATTTTAGCTTTGTACAGGTTGGTACCTTCCTCTGCTCACACATTACTGTAGTCATCACCATTAATATGCCCTTTTAATTCCTTTTTGTGTTTGAACTTCCGTGTTTAGGCACACCTGAAGAGACCAATCAGAAGTTATCCTTTAGGAGCATGATTCTTTCCCCTCCCACCCCCCCCCCCAGTTATTTTACTTTTTAACCTTCTCCAAGTAGTTGATACCTTTAGTTAGCACAAAACTGGGGATGGTACAGGCTCATTTCACTTTCCTTAAAGGGGTGAAATAACATAGATCAATAACTTTTCCAGGAGTCTTGGACAACCCAGGTTTTTTTCATTTAACATGTTTGGGTCAGAGAGAGTTAAGAGCTGTTTATGAAATGCTAACATGTGTAGGGAAAAGTTAGCAATACTCATCTTCTACTCTCTTTGATTAATGCTGGATTCAGTGACGTTGTCGGATACTTGGCCATCAGATTTGCAAATATTTAATATCTGCAAAGTGGGCTTAAACTGGGAGGTTGCAGCTGATGTTACTAAATACATTCCATTAGACTTTCTTGAGGCTTCTGGCAGTCTTTAGCACTTGAACTTTACAGTAGTGTCTGAAGCTGAGTGACTGTGAATGTTGAGTTGCAGCAGTCTACTGCCTGCTGTATTGAGGAAGTCCCATTGTTTGTTTTACATGATCACCATATGCTGTGAACTATCATAGCTTAAAGGCAAATAAATATGTCCCCTGCTAAAGCTTCCCAAATTGTAGAGCTAGTACTGTCCACTTCCAGGTGGGAAAGCTAGCCAAGTGTAGCGTTTGATGGTTCCTACCTTGACAAATCAAACCTTTCTGTTGTTCAAACCATTGCAATATTTTTCCATCTTGTATTTTGCTATAAGAATGAGGACCATTCAACTTATTGGAAATGCAGATACTTGAAACTGAACTGCAGAATTAATAAACTGTATCCAAAGTTTGTTTGCATGTAAGTACTGTAAGGTTAGGGCAATAGTATGAAGCCGTGCCTGCAATCTATTGGTGGTACTCAGTTCTACAAAACACTTCATAGCAGAAGTATAATAGAAAAAAACCCTAATTATCAGAATATGATGTAGTTTACAACCACTAACTAAAACAGTCCTGATGAGTTCAGAATCCTCAGGCACAAAGGTCTGGGATGCAGAAAGGAAGTGAAGTTACTCTCAGTGACAGTCACCATCTGAATCTTGGGGAGAGCTCCATGTCATCTTGTAATCTGTCCTTTGTTTCCCTCACTAACATGTTAAAGCTAATAAATAGTTTCTCATTCTGTTTTATCTAAGCTAGTCTTTAATGAGATGGATTCATTGTAAAACTGAAGCAAATGCCATGAATATGAGAGTAAAACTTATTTTCTCTTAAAAGATTAAACAGTGATGGTGAATAATTGCAACTGGATTGTTTTATATAAAAATATCTTGTCATTAATGACAGCTGTCTGGTGAACATAATGATAGAAATAGTTAATATGAATCTTTTAACCTAAGAATCAGTTGTGCAAAGAGAACTTGACACACATTTCTGGGAGCAACTGCTCAACTACCAGAAGTGCTTTTGCTTTTCTTCTTGGATAAATCCCAAATAATCTAAACATATGGGACAGTTTAGCAGAAAATACATAATTATCAAACAGATCTGTCTTTGCCACCTTGAACATTATTTCTTGTGGCAGGGTAAGTGAAACCTCATGTTTAATTTTTATTTCATTTGATCTTCTGCTGCATTGGCAGAGGATTACAAAAGAAAATATGACAGATGGCAGCGTTAAAATATGAGTTGATTTGTGCTTACTCTAATATGAATTTAATATACTTGATAAAGGCATGGAACAAACTTCTAACTGAAATATTGAAGAAACCAAAGTGCATTTATCTTGGTAAGAACACGAACAACCTATGTGACTGTAAAAACAAGTTTAATACTGTGCAGGTGTTCACAAGCAAATGTATGCACATTATTACTTTCATTATAAATAAAGCTGCCATCAAATTTTGGCTCTAAGCTTGTTTCTGTTTTTCTTGTATATATGGAGGCCAAAATCAGTGAATGTGATTTCTCCATTGCAGTGTCCATTTTGCATGCAGATAACCTTACCTATGTTGTAGTCTTATCTATAAAAAACACTTCTTACAGCATAAGAAGTGTGCTGTCAAAATTAATTCAGTATGGGCCTTGTTAGATGACTTCTGATTTCTCTTGATTAACTTTGTATAAACTCCTTTGAAAACTGAATTTTCTGTACTAGGTTTGCATTTTCCATTCATCATCTATCCTAAAGGAGTGGAATGACCCTCTCAGCAGGGACTGCATCAGGGACTGATCTTGTCCTTTGTGGTCGGTGCTCCAGCTGCTAAACTGCTTCCTGGTTTTAACTTTCAGGCTTAAGAAACATTTTAAGTCTTTACTGTATGGTAGAAAATTTTAAACAGGAAGAGTAGGCATTACCTGTACCTCCAGACTCACTTCCACTGCAGAGGAAGAAAGGGAGTGGGATCCACTCATAGCAGTGCTGCGAATGAAGCCTGGGTTTATAGCATGTCCTGATGCTGTAAAAAAGGGCCATGTTTTTTTTCTCCAGACATATAAAAGAATCAGTGTCTGCCATCTATCAGAAGAACCTGGATTTATGCCATGGGAAGGAGAATCAGAACACCTAATTTCTTGACTCTGGCATTCTTTCTCATCCAGAGAGGGAGGTATGGCAGCCAAACATGGTGGGACTTACGGTGAAATTTAGGAACCTAATGTATGGTATTTAGATAGTGAGATTTACAAATAGGTATACTTGGTAACAGAACCCCAAACTTCTTGTATTGGGTCTTTTATATGAATCTGGCCTTCTGGAGTTGAGTTGTACAGTCCTCTGGCCTATGGCCATATCAGTCTGTATTACAATTGTCCCTTTTCAAATGGCATTTCCTATTATGTAACTGCTTTCAGAAGTCTGGGAGCCTGACAATAGCTGTTCACCTACTAAAATCATAGAATGGTTTGGGTTGGAAGGGACCTCCGGAGGTCATCTAGTCCAACCCCCCCTGCAGTGAGCAGGGACATCCTCCATTAGATCAGGTTACCCAGAACCCCGCTGAGTCTGATCTTGAATGTATATCAATATGTAAGGCCTGGGTGTCAAGCAGAAAGGGACAGCCTCTTCACATTTGATAAAAATATGCACTGGAGTTTTGAAGGTTTCTGTTAGCAAAATAAGCCTTACTAGAGCTTCGGGGGGGGGGAGGGGGGGGGGAAGGGGAGGGAAAGGTGGGACTAAGTGTTCTTAAGATTTAGTATGATATTTACTGTGGTGATATGATCCCTTTTCCAAGTCTTAAATTCTTGCAGCAGTTACTGACTGAGAATATTGATTTGTCTCCTTTAAGAAATTGCACCTTCCAGTTTAGGTTTGTAATGTCATTTTAAGTGAAGGTTGACTATGATTTGTAAAGCACTTTGAGAGGAAATGGTAGTTACTTATGTACAGCCTTTTAAATGCCGAAGAAGTTTCTTGAGAGATAAGAATGTATGGAATTCCCAAACAATAAGGGAATGTGTGTGAAATGAGAGTCAGTGAAACGGGTTGTTCTTTCTGTGCATCTAGCAAAGTGGTATTTTCTGTAAAACTGGGGTACAAAGTTATGTGGAAACAGATAGAATTCCCTTTTAAATTGTGGTGTAGAACTGTCAACTCCAGAGGTAAAATATCCATGATATGTTGTTGCAGTATCTTCTACCAACTCTATCGCCAAGTAATGTCAGCTCTAGAAGGTCTTGTGTGTGATTCTCATAAGGTCTCTTTCTAAATAATTTGAAAAGAAAGAAAAGAAAATACAAGCAGAAAAAAATACAAAAATCCCCCAAGCCCTCAAAACCCCCAACATCTCCCCAACTGAAAATATTCTGCAATTCCTCACAAGTCACATAGTTCATCTAAGGTGTGAAATTGCAACACCAAACTGCAATTGTGCATTAGAAGCCTGACGTACTATCACTCATCTTTTGTCTTCCTGTGGTTGCTCTCCAGGGCAGTCTTCTCAAGGCAGAAGCTTTGTTTATGTGTATTGGTTGGTGAATTTAGTGTTCATGCTTAATGATTACTACTGAGTATATATCTTCATATCTGTGGCAGTTTATTGACAATAGAATGGAAGTATCAAAGAGACTCAATGTTATGTGGTTTTTGGTTTACTGAAAAGCTTGTGCTATGAAAGGGATGTAGCATTTCTGTGGTTAGAATTATTGCAAGTAGATCCTTAACCGAATTGATTATTTAAATCATAGCTAGAACTCTAGATTAAATTTTAAATCTTAAAAGCACATATTAAAATATGTTTAAGGCTAAATAAATAAAGTCTCTGAGAACTGGTAGATGTGCCTGGTGACACACTAATCAAATTAGCCTCTTGTTTTATCTGTAGTGTTGGTCTTCATACACTTCTTCCTTGTTTCAGCAGTTATTTTTCTAAAAGACTAGTGAATGAGTTGTTCAGCAGCAAGTATGTGTTATTACTCAATGCATCTAAGACATATTTTAATATTTATGCAGTTTTGCTGTCTTTAGAGGACACAGTCTCAGGCTGTGCCAGGGGAGGTTCAGGCTGGGTGTTAGGAAAAAGTTCTATACAGAAAGAGTGATTGCACATTGGAATGGGCTGCCTGGGGAGGTGGTGGAGTCGCCATCACTGGAGGTTTTCAGGAGAAGACTTGATGGGGTGCTTGGTGCCGTAGGTTAGTTGTTTGGGTGGTGTTGGATTGTTTGATGGGTTGGACGCGATGATCTTGAAGGTCTCTTCCAACCTGGTTTATTCTATGTAATATTCTATGTAAAACACTACCATGATGGAAACCATGGGAAAGCCGGCTGTCACATTTTGGAAACTGTTGCAGTTAAAACATAACCCTCTTAGGATATTTAGCCATTGAAGTTTGTGATACATCGCCAAAACAGTAATGGAAAACCAGAGTCTTGTTCAAATTCTGGGTCAGGAAGTTGCTATTCATTTAGCCCATCACAAATAAACTCATTAGGTAAGATCTAATTCCTGTCCTGGTTACCTGCCATTACCTATCCAGCATTCTGTAAGAGAGGAAGGTTAAGGTTCATTTCTTGTAAGAGGCTTTCTCCTGGCATAAAAATAATTCCAGGGGGAACTGCAGCTTTTTAACAGAGGTTTTCCCGTATTTCAGGTGCTAGAAACAAGGGGTTTATAGTTTTCTTCCTCCCGTTTAGGATCTACTCATGTAGTTACACACTTAGCGGAGCAATGGCTTGTCAGTACAATAATTATTAAAATATATTTCCTAGTTTCATTATGAGTTTTATGATTGAAATTGTGATTCACTAAACATGTAACTTCACATGCTATAAAATGGCAAATAAGGTACTGACAAATTATTTCACCATCTGTAACTTTAAGACATATTTTTAAAAGGTTGTTGATAAGCATTTCTGCAGAGATACCATAGAATTGTTTAAATAAAAACAAAAATGACATTTAAACGTAAATCTTTTTCTGTAGAAGATATGTATTCAAATACATACTGCATTTAAACATAACATAAGGTAAATAGTCAAATATATACTGTATTCAAACATAATACACAAAAATGAGCCTAAAGAAAAGGGAATTAAAATGTTAGGTTACAGCCTCCCAGGATAAGGTGGTTTATCAACGCAATGTGTACAAAAAGTTCTAACAGTTTTTGGAAGGTTTTTCCTGCTCTTGTTTGGTTTTGTTGGTAAATTTTGTCAAGCAGCAAAATTAGATTTAACAACATTTTTTTTTTTCTTTCTTTTATCAGCAGAACAGTAAACTCAGTGTCTCTCAAACAATCTTGTGATCCAGAAATATAATTTCTGGGAAATTTTTGTCTCCGTTTGAGTCTTGGCCAATGAAATTTGATTGAAGTTTTTGAAAAGAAAGAACAACAACAACAAAAAAAGATGATACTCCTGCCAAATACTTGTCCATCTTATGATTTATAACTGAGCATTGGAAACGTGTCCTTGCCATAGACCTGGAAACCAAGTATCACTGGTCTGAGCTCACAGAAATGTCAGTTTTCAAAGGGCAAGCAACAGACTTCCTTATGCTAAAAATAGCTTTTGTGCTAAATTATTGAAGTATTATTGAAGTGTTTGGTCGCAGATGAACGGAAAATAATGTTTGGCACATTAAACCCTTTTTGTGTAGTGGGAGAATCCCATGGTCATTTTAAAATTAGATGAGTTTTGTTAGTAAATCTGAAATCTCACACAATCACAAAACCGTGGCATTTGGCACTGAGAAATAGGTTGTGTACTCGTTTTATTCTTCATGTTTATTTGTTATATATTGATTGCAATGAAGAGAATATTTTAGACTCTTGCAAGCAGTTCAGGTAATGTGTACCGCTTCTGCGCTTTTCTGTTGTTGAGTGTAAAATATGCATGAAGACATGTCTGAAGTGTAAGTACAGCAGGCCCTTGGGAAGTTCTGGAGCTGCACCTTGAATAATTACAGTCGAATGCTGACAAAATATTTACTGGTTTATTTTTGTTTTGTAAGCTGGTTTTCTCCATGGCCTGTGAAATTTTCAAGGATGATTGTTAATAGAACCTTTATATTGAAAGTTCTTTATCTTGATTACATCTTGATTGTCTCTCTAGTGCCACAAACAGTTTCATTGCAGCAGTTGCTTTGGTGGCAACCCTTAAAGGTTCCTGATAGTTCCTATTGAAACTTTTTATAGTAAGACACACTTAGCCCTCAGAGCCATCCACTTTCCGAGAGAAAAAATTCATTTTTCTGTTTTCTCTGTAGCTTTAGCATTTTGGTGCAAATCCTACATTACTTTCTTCCTTGAAGAAAATGTTTTGTATGGTTCAACATCCTCACAGCTAGACTTGTGCTTTGTTTGATTGTACAGCTGATAAGCTTGCATTTTTTATAGTTTTAATTTGTGTTAAAATTGAAAGTACTGGATGGCTGGAAATTGAGAAGTGCACAGGCGCAGAGCTTGCATCATGTTCAGTGCAGGTCTGTGGAGCCTTGTCATCTTGCAGAAGATGTGCTCCAGACCCTTGCTATCTTCATGGCCTTCCTCTGGACCTTCTCAAGCAGATTCTATTGTGGGCTCCAGAACTGGACACAATACTCTCGATGGGGTCTCAGAAGAGCAGAGTAGATGGAGGAAGTCACCTCCTTCAACCTGCTTATCACATTTCTCTTGACACAGCACAGGATGCTATTGGCTGTTGCTTCTGTACTACGAAGTGCAAATTGCCAGCTCATACTCAAGTTTTTCACCCACCAGTACCCCCAAGTCCTCCTGTGCAAGGCTGCTCTCACTCACATGTATTGATACAAAGGATTTCCCTGACCCATATGTAGTATCTTGCACTTGGCTTATCTTTCAAAAAACACAACCCAAAATGTTGTTTTTAACTTTCATAAACATTTTATAGTCACAGAGCTAGCAGGTGCAAAATGTTTCATGTAATCTTAACTAATGGACATAGCCAAGGCTGAATATAGATAGATGGAAATACTTAAAATTTTCCCACTTAGAATTGAGCTTTTCTGCTATAAACAGTTTTGCATATGTTAATGATTTAGGCAGGAGTTTAAAGTTAATTCTGATTTCTCAGTATTGCCCTCCTTGTTTTGGCTGGTGAACTTTGTGTTGGAGGTTAGGATTTGTTGTTGCTGAAATGAATAGGACCACCTGAGAACTGTTATTTTAAAAAATAATCTAGAACAGACTAGTTGATTTTATAATTTATACTGTGATTTATAATAAATAATATATATATAAAATAATAATATATATATATATTAAATTTATGATTTATACTGTGATAATTCTGCTGCAAAGGTTATGGTGCAATCTAAATAGGCTCTGACTGCTACTTTGACCTATTTGGCCAAATTGTAGGAATTGTGCCAAAATTTGGTATAAAACAGTTTTGGGAAGCTCTTTAAGATTAAATTCCAGGACTTTGTGACTGATATGCTAGCAATATGCATGTGATATTAGGCAAGTGTTACTTCAGTACACTTTTAGGTTTGAACTGATTGTTCAGCTGAAAACAAAAATTATCTCCAGGCTGATTTAGGTAATTTGCTGCACCTCAATATGATTTGAAATGACCCAGTTAAAATTTGACATCTTGATATTCCTTTCTCTGTTCCTCTCTGCAGTGAGCTACCCTGGTTCCTCAAAATCTTTTTGCTATGTTTTTTTCTTTCCAGGAAGAAAGGCAGGAAAGGTAGAAAAGGTATGAAAGACAAAAGGTTTTAACTGCAGAGTATCTTGGTATGGTTTTCATGAAGCTGTTCAGTTTATATTCATCACTCTCATAGCACATGGCAAATTTTGAAATGGAAAGTCTGTTTAATCATACATTTCTTCACTCCTCTAATATTAAGAAGAAACATTTGAAGTGGGAATGTCCATGTTTCAGTAGACAAATGGTCATTGATTTAAAGATATGGTGTAGTAGTGTCTCTGGTAGAGTTAGATAATGGTTGGACATGATGGTCTTAAAGGTCTTTTCCAACCACAGTGATTCTGTGATTTTAGAAATTGAGCTGGGTGAAATAGTGGAGATGGGACTTCAAAGCAGCTGGCTGTCAAGTGAGGCAATTGTGGCAAAGCTTCTCACTGAGAACAGAAGTGACAGCCTGGAAGGAAGAGGACAGCAGTTGCTCTATGTTGCAGCTGTGGGGAGAACATCTACCAAGTGCAAGCTCAACCTGAATTCAAAATGAATTTGCAGATACAATGTTATGGGGACTATTACAGAACTTTCTGACTATCTGGTAGGAAGAAGAGCATTAAGGTTTTAATTTCAAGGCAAACTCTGAAATATATTTCTGACTAATTAACCAGTTAATGTACCTGAACATGATTTTCCCCTGTGGTGCCATTGAAGGAGGTATTAATAGAAGCTGTCTGGCTTGAAAGCTGCTTGAATGCAGATATCATTGATTGATATCTTTAAAAACACCCTGAAAAGCATAATTTATCTTTCAGTTAATACAATTAGTATAAAATATCATTTAATCTATTTGAAAAGTGAGTGAATAGGAGTTCTTCAGGTTTCTTGACCAAAGCTCTGAGCAGCTGAAAGAGGAAAGTTTTCATCAGGTTGAAAAACCATTTGGAGTTTAGAGTGAATGTGCCATTCTTACGGGAGAAACCTTTGGTGCTTTACAGAAGTGCAGTTGCTTTTACAAATTTGCCTTTGCTTTGTAGCTTAGAACTTTTGGGATTGGAGCGATGGGGGTGTTTAGTTTTATGGTAAAAGCTTAAAGTACGATTACTCAAGTAATTCTAAGTATTTCAGATGCTATGGACTCCACTCAGACTAATTTCAGATTTGGAGAACTATTTTTTTTTTTCAAGACTATGTGGAAAGTTGATAAATTATGAGTTGTGGGCAGTCTTTGAGTATGTAGTTTCACTTGACAGAATCTTATTTATTAAACACAATGCAGAGATGGGAAGCAGTTTGTCTTTCAGATACTTTGTAGCAGTTTGGTCTGATTCTTCATTCCTTATTCATTGACTAATTTATTTTTTTCTTTCAGTTGATTGTGCTTGTAAACTGAATAATGACAGTTCCTGGTTACAGTATTTTATCTGAAATTGGAAAGTTTGCTTAACTGTTTTATTAACAAGAGTGACAAACTGAAAGTTAACCTTATTGTAATGAGAGGAGGGGGTAAATGGAATAAAATAATGAGGTTTGATTTGATTTCAATAATCTGTTGTGAAAGTGTTATAGTGTAGAAAGGAGATGGATGGCAAATTTGGTAGTTTCTTCTAAAGGTAAGGAAAAAGTCTGACACTGGAACAGGAATCTTTCAGTAGACTGACTTTATAAACATTCTTTTTTTTTTTTCCTCATACAAAATAGCACATCATCACATAAATTTTAGTGAGCCTTTCAAAGATCATTTCATATTTTTCTTTCTTTTTGTTTTTCCTAGTTGCATTAAAATCTTCTAACTCTACAAGACCAGAAAGAAATGGCATTCAGGAAAACTGTAGGACAGCAAAATGTGGAGACGGGATGCAGATCCTGGAGGGAGAACTCTTACTGCAGGTATGTTTTTCAGTGCAACAATTTACTTTTTTAACAATAATAATAACAACAACAAATAATTAAAAAAATATATTACATTTAACAATCGTTCATCAATGAGCTTAAAAAAAGGAAGATTCCATGTTGTCAGGATCTTCCCTCCTTTTCTTTAGGTTAATACTACGCAGCTCTTGAACTTCTCTGGTGGTGGTGGCTTCAGTGAGCATGTTAGACTACAAATTCTACTTAACTCTGAGTCATTTCTTAACAGCTAGGTTTTTTCCCCATCTATTGTTATTGCAGATAAATGTTCTTCATAATGGTCATACAGGCCAGTCATCTACTGTGAATTTGGTGACTAATTGCCTAAAAAAACCCAATTCCTCATAAATAACTTCAAGTTTCCTGGGTTATTACATGAAGTGCAAGTCAAATGACAATCTCTAAGAAATTTTTAATACATCTTAATTCTCACCAGTAATACGTTCATTGTAACTGCTTTTGTATTCGAAGAATTGAGAGTATTTTTGTAGAGGTACAAATACAATCTTCAATGGTTCAGAATAATAAAGTCACTGAGAAACTTGATTTTGCCTTTTGAGATGGTTCTTTTACGATTGAAATTTGCCAAACTCTCCATTTGAATCAATCTCCCATTTATTGATACCACCATGTTTTAAGGAACTTCCCATAACCTGTTG
Source organism: Dryobates pubescens (assembly GCF_014839835.1). Lineage (NCBI taxonomy): Eukaryota > Metazoa > Chordata > Aves > Piciformes > Picidae > Dryobates > Dryobates pubescens. The sequence goes on from NC_071615.1 coordinate 39,641,942, forward strand.
CATTTTACAGAGTTTTTGGCTTACAGGTATCAGATGATTCCTGCAGTAACAATCTGGTTTCAAGATGAACTCCATACCAGAGCCACTGTAAAATATGATTGCATTCCAGGTATAGGAGCTTTACTTAGCTTTGTGTGAGAGAGCAAAAGAACCAGTTTTAACATGTGGGCCAGATACTGCACAGCTTGCAGACTTACTATGCCAGCTACTTGCGGTGAAATGCCCTGCAGAATAGGTCAGCAGAGGACACAAGCTCCTGTTGTTGCGGCATTGTGCTCCTTTGGAATTACTGTGAACATTAAACCCAAGAATTCTATGAAACTACTCAAGATTTCTTGACCTGGCTATGCTCTTTAATTTCAAATTATTATAATTTTTGTTTTGTTCTGCTTTTAACGCTTACTATATTCAGGTAAAGCTTATGAAACCTACATAAGGAATTTTTGTGGAGCTCACAGCTGTTTATGGCAATAAATAAAAAAAGTCTACACATTAAATAGGAGTGGTTCACAGCATTTAAAGACCAGTCATTTAATCAGATACTTGACTTACTTAGACTGTATTAATAAAAGAACAAGAAATAGCAAAACCATATTTCTGCCAGATATGGAAGACCAATTAGACTGGTTGTGATAGTGTGGGGCTGTAGGAGGTAATTTTTATGGAAGAGTGATGCTAGTGTGTATTAAAAATGTATAATTATGCTGTTCTGATAAGATACAGGATATCCTTCACTTACATTACATTCTGTATGGTAAAATAATTTTGCATAATAAAGCATTCTAAAAATGTTTTGAGTACACTGGCCAAATTTTACTTTGAACACAGCTGAGGAAATTAAGTGGCACAACATACTTAATCCAGTCCCTTGAGACAGCCTTTTGTGAAATCTGGACTGAAATCCATAGAAGTAAATCAGCACCTTTCAGATGAGCTGCCAAGTCACAAATGTTCTGTTTGCTATCACAACAATTGCCATGAACCGTATTGATTGGGAGCTCAGATAAATGCCCTTTGCGTGACTTTGAGTAAGGAGCCGCTTAGTCTGCTGCTTCATGGAGGGGGAAATCTCTTCATGAACATTGTTTACTTGCAACTGCCCACTTCTGCAGAGGTTTTCTATTTTAAGTAAGCTATAAAATGTTTTCTTGGACTATATAGAAGATCTTGATCGCTTGATTTCCTGTCCACTTAGGCCTGTCTGTGCTATGAATAGAACACATTTTGGGAATGGTTTTATGACATGGCTTCTGTTTGGGCAGCTGGGTCTACCAAGGGCTTGAGCCACACAGGCATTGTGAGCTGTGGTTGATACAAGATAAACTTAGTTTCTCATGCTGTTGCACCTCCTACCATTACTTCTTAATTAAAAGTCGTCAACAGGATTTTGCTTCTCTCCTGTATTATCAGTAGTTTTATACTGTAGGGAGATGTGTGAAGAATTATTCCATTTATGCTGTTAGATAACAGTATGGTTTTGCATATTTTACATTTTAGTGGGAGACAGGGGATTAGGTAGACTTGCAGCCTGAATAGTTACCTGGAACTTTCTCTGAAGCTGACAAATGGGTGTGTTTGCTCCCCAGGCATTAAATGGTTTTGTATTAGTTGTCACGGCCGATGCTCTGGTCTTTTACGTCTCTTCTACTATCCAAGACTACTTGGGTTTCCAACAAGTAAGTTTGTTTATTCCTCTATTTCTTTAACAGATGTTTTCCTCAATTTCAGAGGTCATCAGTATTCATATTTAGGGCCTGATAGTTTGTGTAATAAAAATCTGTTAGGTACTTTGGGCTGAAGTACTTTGAAACCATCTTTTCTGTCAGCTTACATAGCTGAAATGGGACCTCAGGCCAAGCACAACAGGAATATAATTTCCAAAGTTGAGTTAGGCAAGATAAAATATTTTCACACTTAATTAGTCTTTACTGGAACAACTGTTTGAAATTTATACTGTGGTGTTACCCAGTTTATGATGCTGACTGAGACATAATTCAATGGGAAGGTAATTATTTTAATAGAAACCTTTCATACAAAATTAACTCCATATGCCTTGAGGTTTTATGTATCAACTGAATTATTGTATTATTTTTAGAATTTTAGTGTTCTCTCACTTGTGTTTGCTTATTTCAAAAAAGCATGTATTTACAGTTCACAGTGCAGATCACACATGGATAACTTCCTTGGGTTTGCAAGCCAGGTACCAAAGTAGTAAAATCCTAGAATCATAGAATTGTCAGGGCTGGGAGTGACCTCAAGGATCATCTAGTTCCAATCCCCCTGCCATGGATGGGGACACCTCACACTAGATCAGGTCGCTCAGAGCCCCATCCACCTGGCCTTAAAAACCTCCAGGGATGGGGCTTCTACTATCTCCATGGGCAACCTGTTCCAGTGTCTCACCACCCTCTCAGTGAAGAAATTCTTCCTAACATCCAATCTGAATCTTCCCACTTCTGGTTTTGCTCAATTCCCTCTAGTCCTATCACTACCCAACATCCCATAAAGTCCCTTATAAGTCCCTCACCAGCTTTCTTGTAGGCCTCCTTAAGATGCTGGAAGGCCACAATAAGCCTTCTCCTCTTCAGACTGAACAGCCCCAACTCTCTCAGTCTGTCCTCATAGGAGAGGTGCTCCAGCCCCGTGATCGTCCTCATAGCCCTTCTTTGGACATGCTCCAGCATGTCCATATCTTTCCTGTAATAGGGGCTCTAGTAAAGACAAGACCTAGTAGGCACATCACTTTCCTTAGAGAACTCCTGGGACTAGTATCCGTTTGCATCTTTAGGTACAAGATGTTGTACCTTGAATGTTAATAGATTCAGTTGCTGCCTCAGGGAAAACTCTGCTTGCACTGCAGTTTTGGCTAACTGATAATAGATTGGGGAATGTTTGTGTAAAAGAAAATACTCCAAGCAAAACTTTGTAATTCCTGGGGTTACAGGTTCTTTCAGTGTTGGGGAATGAATCAAAAAGCTTGGAAAAACAAATTTGACATAAAATTTGTGTAAGTGATGCCAAAAAATCAAGTGCATACTATAGAAATGAAGTCTTAAAAGTTACAGAAACTAGCATATCTGGCAATTTATTCTGGAAAATGCTTATTCTTTTATGAAATTAATCAAAGAAAAAAGTCAGCTAGGCCTCTGCTTTTGCCAGCTCATCTTAATTTCTTTAGATCTGTGTTTTATTTTAAATGCTTTCTGTTTATAGTGGTTGGGGGGTTGATCCATGCAGAAAACAGGCAATTTAACTGCTTTCATTTGACAAAGCTTTTCTTTAATATATTGGGTGGATTTTTTTTCCCTTAATTTCATTCGTTCACAGATCCTGGTTGTTGTAGCTTTGTCATTTAGATCACGTTCCTGGCCATATAATAAGTGGTGATTTGGGAGCTTAATTAAAGATTTTAACAAACCCTTATGGAGTGGAAAAACTTTCAGGCAAACAAAACCAATGCTCATAATCAATTTGGGTTAGTTTCAGCAACTGTTTGGTTCAGGATATCTGGCTTCTTTTATATTTCTGTGGCACCTACAGTGGCTGAGGTCCAAGTACCAGATGGCAAATGCTTTATTTACCAGTATGTAAAACTAAATGATTTCAACAAAACTTATGCATAACAGTTCCCAGGCTTGCATAGATAAAAACAGATGAAGAAATACTTGATGCAATGTTATTTGTTTTATAATGTAAATTATTATTTATCATATTTGCAGTCACGAGTGTGACTGAATTCTTTCTGTGCTGCTAAAACTTCGCCGTGTGCATGTAAATGAATGTTTTGCTATATCCATAGCAATGTTGTCAGTTAGACAACTTACATCATACTGTCATAATAAATGTCTTACTATCTTTCTTTCTCATCTTTTTCCTTTTTTTTAAATGTAGTCTGATATTATACACCAGAGTGTATTTGAATTGATTCACACAGAAGACAGACCTGAGTTTCAACGACAGCTACACTGGGCATTAAACCCTGCCCAGTCTGCAGAGTCTGCACCAAGTGTACAAGGTATGCATGCAGCCATCTTACTGTGTTTGCCTGTCTGATTGAGTTGTTTGTAGTTTTTGTTTGTTTTGTTGTTTTTAAATTTGTGTGTACAAAAGTTTAGATTCTCTTATATGAACATAGCAAAAAATGACATCTTTTAAACTTGAATTTTATGGACATGTTTAGCCAACGGTGAGGATTAATGTTTTATTGCACTTCAAATATGTTATGCACTGCTTTTCATAGCTAATGCTAATTATATTTTGCTTTGGAAGACTTTAATTGTGAGCAAAAATGACTGAATGTTTCACATGTCTGATCAGTAATGCTGTGGTAACAAGCGGGGCAGGTGATACTGCATGCTTGTGCTGCAAGGAAGGCAGGCAGAAGTGGACAGGTTTTTTGGGTGACATAAGAAAATTTGATTCTTCTGTCTTCATCCTCAGTTATAAGTTATAAAACTTCTCTTTAATCACTTTGAATAGGAAAGTGATTTCTCTGAAGTAATGATCTCTTTTACATCTGCTACTCCTGGTTACATCACAGCACCAAATCTATTAGCTTAGGAAGGCCAGCAGACAGTTGGATATGACAGCTTCTTTAAGCACAGTCTCAAGCTGAAACTATCACACTGCACCAGGGAGGCTTAGGCTGGATGTTAGGAAGGAGTTCTTCACAGAGAGATTGGCCATTGGAATGTGCTGCCCAGGGAGGTGGTGGAGTCACCATCACTGGAGGTGTTTAGGAAGAGCCTGGATGAGGCACTTGGTGCCATGGTTTAGTTGATTAGATGGTGCTGGGTGATAGGTTGGACTTGATGATCTCGAAGGTCTTTTCCAACCTGGTTAATTTTGCATTCTGTATTCTATTCGATCTCTCTCTTTAGGTTGGTAGATCCATTCCATGACTAGGAATGTGTTAGTTACGTTGTTAACATGTGGAACAGAGCACTCCTGGTCATGAGAGAGTTTTACTCTTCCGTATCTTTCACTGCTTTATGCAGCACTTCTCTTGAGAATAAAAAGGGAAGAGAAATAAAAGAATATTATGATTGTTAGAGCGTCAGGTTGTCATGTTACTGACTGATGTATAAGTGACCTGCTATATTGACAAACAATGAAGGAGAAATTAATTGATAAATATTAGAACATTGATGTGTAGGTACAGATAGCTGTGTCTAATATGGGAAACGTGCCTGTCTCATAATGACCACAGAACTGTTGAAACAAGTGTAATACTCCACTTTGCACCATAATATTTAAATATGTAGGTAAAGCTCTCTGTTACTCTTAAGTTACTTGATTACAGATTTATTTTTTTAAACCAGAATAATTCAATGTTATTTTTGACTGCATCTACCAATCCTAAATTAACTTGATTTAAAACTAAAGATTTCATATTTAATACTTAAGAGCCCAGACATGCTATGGTGTGATAGAGAAATAAAAAGTAGCAAAGGACATGTACTCACAGCTTGGTATATTTCAATTTTTCATCTAGTGGTCAACATTGTTCTGTCACCTATGGATCAATTTGCACAGTCCAGTTGAAAACATGCCACACAACTACTTAATACTGCAATTTGGTATAGCAAACAGCTGCTGTTCCTCAGAAACTCGGTTTTTATGTGATGGCTTACTGTTGGCTGTAGAGTGAAATCATGTTCTATAGTGCATAAGCAAGTGTAGATGAATTTACAAAAGGTTGTGTTTGAAAAGTGCAATGTCATGTTGACTTGGCATCAGATTTGACTGAGTTGCAGGAAATGCTGAGAAGGATTACAAACAATTGTTTGTTTTGTACCTTGTTGTCCTAGCTTACTAAAAGCTGCTAATTATTTTTGTGCCTCAAGTAGCATAAAATGTTTGGATGTTTAGGATTTTAAAGCTGCGTTCAGATTTATAACAAAAGATGTTTTTATGGTCATAAGGATCCCCTTCATTTTTGCTAATCTAATCCATTTCCTTTTAAATGCAGTCAGCTAGCATTATGTAGTTATTTATAGACATAAATAATTGCACCCAGGCTGAAGCACAGATTCTGCTTCAGATAGCCAGGGTTGGTTGTTTCCCAAATACTCTGAAATGCCCCTAGACCACTGGTTTCTTCAGCTGTTAGTATGCTTCCTAGAGACTCCTCCCAGTCCTGTCATTTTTGCAGAGAAGTTTGCAAAATTCTAGGGTTTTTTTCAGTCCCAAATATCTGCTTCAGAGCCTTAAATATGGATTATCTTTGAAAGCTTGTTTGCTATACAACCATGTATTGTCTTGAGCTTAAAACCAAAAAAGACTTAGTGCACAGCAAGTTATGTACAGCATTCCTTGATATTGATGAAATCCAGTGTGGGCTGCATGAGGGATATACAGATTCTTACCCCTATCTCCTATAGTGTTAACCAGTAGTTTTGCTTCAGGCATTGCAGACATTCTGTAAGACTCTTTATCTTCCTGCAGTGAGTCACTTCTCTGAGATTTTGGCAATAAAACCTCTCTGCCTCCTGTCTGCCTGGGAAAGTACAGTAATATTCCTTTCACAAATGTAGGAGGCTTGGGCTTAAAGCCCATTCTCTTGTGTTTTGAGTTCTATTCCCCTTCTTTTGCGAGCTACAAACTGTGTGACTTTTTCCACCAAAACCTTGTTGTCTCTTGGGAACTGCCCATTTTACTAGGGAAATTGAGACACTTGAGACAACCCACATAAGAGACCTGCATTCAAATTCCAGGTCTATATTTCTCAAAAGAGTAACTCTGACTTGATCCTGTGGAAAAATTGCTGAAGAGGATGCCTACCAGTGCCAAGAAGGCCATCAAGAAGCCTTGCACTGCTTTTTGAATGCTGGAGTTGTGCTCATTAGCCACTTCTCAGCCAGTAGATTTATCTGAGTTGGAGGTCTTAGAGCATTTCAAGGAACCCACTGCTGATGATTAATGGTTTTCCTTACATCCCTTCCAAGAAGTTGCCCATAGTTCCATTGATCTCTATGAAAAAATCAAGTAAACAGACATGCCTGGGGCTTTGAAGGCACCGTATACCACTCAGTGCTCTCAGTGTAGGTTCCTGCCTGGCCAGCAGTTCTTCCAGTCAGTTCTTCTGACAGCAGCTGAGAGTTGATACCAATTTTCTTTTGACCTCATTAGCTGACACCTTTCTCAGTAAATGACAGTAGAAAAGGAACACAAATAATGGAATTACTTTGGAGAAATTAACAAAACAAAACAGGAAAAGTAGTTTACTGGCTTCCTTGGTGATGGTACTTGTGAAACACAAATGCTGGTATATTCAGTGCATTGACCATTTTCAGGAGACCTCCAGTAATGTATATGCAGGGATTGTCAAGGATGTCAGAGTTGGTGTCTTTGGAAGATGGGATTTGAAAGCTGTTTCTTCTGTGCCATTTTGTTAAATTCATTGATTCTTTAGCAAACATGTAACCCATTTCAGCACCTCTTGGAAAAGATTGCCTCAGAAGCATTGAAAATACTCACCAGCAATTAGGTAATTGAAAAAGATAATCTGCAGCAGTAGGAAGTAAGTTTGCTTTTGTCTGTTGAGAATCATCCATATGACAAGTGTGGGAATTTGGTTTTTGTAATATCAAAAGTTAGGTGGTTACTATGATGGGCTACAAGTATGAGTTTCCATACCAGTGGGATCAGCTCATAATGGTGGCTCTGGCCAATCCACAGTTCTGCACATGGCTGTAATTTCACATTGAATGTTTTCATACACACTGTCAGCTAGAGCTTGAAGTTTATTCAGCAAAAAATGACCTTGCATAGCAGTTCATTTAGGTTAAAAAAAAAAAAAAAAAAGCTATCTCTTGATTATATCTGAAAAGCTGGATAACTCGGCATTCTTCTTGGATTTATATGGCTTTAGGTTGCAAGGCCTCTTAGTGAGCCATCAGTAATCTCATTCAACTCCAGTGCAGTCCCTTGAATTAATAGGAGATTAAATTGAACTGGCTTTTGTTCATGATGTGTTTTCCTTTGGGTTTGATTTGCCATTGTATAAACCACTTAGCCTATCTGTAAGGGGATTTTTTTAGCTCTCCAAGAGACAAAATTATGTTCCAGAGAACATAATGTGGTGTGTGATTAAGTGACGTGCCCTCCCTGACTTGATCCTCAAGTCTGGGAGGTCAGTGTGGGGTCGGTCTTAAACTCTGTATTCTTCTTTGATATGTATATGGCAATCAGTTCTCTCAGAGTATATTAATTGTTTTTTAAATTGCAGATTTTTAACACTAAAATAGAATTTTACAGCTTTATTGTTTTCTGTGTGTAAAAATTCCTAGGCTGTGACACGTTTGTGGGGCTTTTTTAATGTATTGCAAACAAGATCACTTCACTAAATTCACTGAGAAGGCATGCTCTGGTATCTCTGTATGTGCAGAACATATGTATTCTATCAGAACGTTATTGACTTACCTTCTGGTCTTACTTTATATTCCAAATGTTTAAGTCTGTTTTCTGAATGCCACTTAGCAGAAAATGCTTAACCTAAAGTGGCAGAAGAATATCGTGTTGTTATCCTAGTTGTTAATCATGGGTTTCAAACTTCTTTTTTTTTTCTTCCTTTTTTTTTTTTCCCCTTCTCTGAAAACAATCAATCAAAATTACAAAACAGAAGTGCTGCAGATTCCTCTGGAGAGGTAACTGGTGCTTTCTCCATCAGCACAGCCCAGAAATATTTCTCACTGTTTAGTAAGGGGTTGTTGCATCCATTGGAGAAAGTGCTCACATTAATTTAATGTGGTGGTTCCCTAAAGATGCTTTTTATTAATTGCTACAGCTTTCATCTGGATGGAAAGTAAGTTTCACAGATTCATACCATGCTTGCAAGTCCTGCCCTTGCAGAAATGTGGGTGTGCTCTCTCGTGAAAACTCTGCTGGGGATCCAGAATCTAAATTGTTGACAAACACAATGAGTAAATTAAAAACCCATACAAACAAAACACCAAATCCAACCATTTTAAAACTAAGTTGCATGTGGTTCTCAAATACTGTAGCCTGTAAAACACAATCTCATCATGAGAACTGATATTTAATCTAGTGTTACAATGAGTATAGGTTCTGAGGATGTTTCCAGTTTACATTGTTCTTGCTCAGGTCATGACCTAATGCTTTGTTTATGAGACGGAAGATGATTTGTTATAGATAGCCTTCACTAGGTGATCTTCTAAAAATAATCCTTATAAATAATCTTTTCCTGTAGGAGATAACGGCTTTTCACAGCCAGCAACCTATTATAACCCAGACCAGCTTCCTCCAGAGAATTCTTCCTTTATGGAAAGGAATTTCATCTGCAGGTTACGGTGCCTGCTAGATAATTCATCTGGGTTCCTGGTGAGTATGGAGTTATGTAAAAACTTACCCATATGCTTGCAAGTTGGAAATCAGTATCATCTTTACGATATGTACAGCAACGTAACTTCATTTGTTAAGTGTCCATAGATAGCTGAGGTGCTCGAACTAGTGTGTGTTACTTAGTAACACTGAATGTGTCTGTCCCTTTCAATGTGTTGTAACAAACAGGTGGAAGTTCTCACTTCTCATGGCTGTTTCCTCAGTGAAATACAAATAAACATCTGCTTTTGTAAAGTACTGTGTGTTTGTGGATATAAAACCATTATGAAGATTATTTTCTGTTGGGTATCTTAAACAGGACTGTAGTTTTCCCTTGCATGGGATAGTTTATGCCTGCTTGTCAGTTCTATGCTTGTCAGTCCTGTGGATTTTAAAAGAAACAGGGTTTCATCACCCTCTTGATGACTTCTTACAAATAGAACTGTTTGTGTAGCATTTTGCAGTTGTACACATTTGCATACTTCAGTGACTGACAGAAACACAAAATGAGTAGTTAATTGTACGTATGCACAGTGTCACGTTCATTGGAAGATCCAGTTTGCTGTTACATGTTTGGGCTTTTTGGTTTTTTTTGACAGAACAACTTTCTCATCAGTTCTTTTTCCAATGAGTTTATCAGTAGATCTTGAAGTGCCGTGCTCAGGGATGTAACAATAGTATTCTGCACTCATTAGCTAACTTTTGTATGTGCAGTGCTTCAAAGCTTGAATCTGCTGGGTCTTAAAATGAACAAATCTGTTTTACATACCAGAAATACCTTACTCTTAGATATCTCCCAACATGTAACAAGTACTTTTTTTTTCCCTTATCCTAAGGCTATGAATTTTCAAGGACGATTAAAGTTTCTTCATGGACAAAACAAGAAAGGGAAGGATGGTGCTACACTGTCTCCTCAGCTCGCCCTGTTTGCAGTAGCTACTCCCCTGCAGCCACCATCTATCCTTGAGATACGAACCAAAAACTTCATCTTCAGAACTAAACATAAACTGGATTTCACACCTACTGGCTGTGATGCAAAGTAGGTGTAAATTATTTTGCATACTACTCTAATAATTTGCTGATGAGATACATTTCAAATACATACTTGAAATGGTAAACCTGATTACTGTTTCAGCCAATACTGATGGTTAAACAACCATCAGGAATGGTTAGGATTTTTCAGCCCTGAAAGTAAGTAAAAAGAAAGTAAAGAGAAATGGGATTGTCATAGAATACCAGTGAATTGGGGAAAAAGGTAAGTTTTATGTTTAAATCTAACTAAAATGTCATTTTGTAAGTGATAGGAGGTGTTTTGTGCTACAAACATACAATTGAAAGGGAAAATATGTAACAATACAATGGAAATGTTATTTACTTCTAAATAAATTATGTTCTTTTATTTTTTAATACTATGACTTTTACACATTTCCATACTATTCCCTCTGACAAAAAACAACCAGGAGACCCTACTGCACTGGATCAATATAATGCTACTATGCATCAGTGTGGCAAGAAGCCAAATAAGATGCTGCCTCATTGAAAGAAAAGCCTCTCAGTTCCTTCCTTCTCCCCTCTATTTGGGCCTGATAATGCTTTCAAACTCATTTTCAGTGCAATCTCTCATGGGTTTCAGTGAGTACTTACAGGATAATGTAGGGTCAAAGTACTTGACACTCTGCTGATAAACCAAAATATTTTTCTTGAGTTCTGAAAACTGATAGGAGTGAAAGTTAAAATGTTAGCACAAGCTTTTCTTTCCTCTGTTTTCATTACACTTCACTTGAAAACTTCCATTTTTGTCATATTTTACACTTGCACATGTTGTTCCAAATCACTGCTTTTTCCTTTTTTATTTTTCACCCTCTGTTTTTCAGTTTATTTCTCTGTTTGATATTCTGTTTAAGTCTCTTTTTAACTGTTTCATTCTACCCTGTATTTCATAGTGCTCATCTAAATGCTAAGTTGTTCTTCTTTATCTGTAGTAAGGTACTCTAATGTTAGCTGCAAGGATCCAACATGACTCTACTGCCAGTTTTACTCTGAGGCATATCTTAGAAAATTTAGATGCAAATGTAGAGGTCCCAAACCTCTCAATAGCAAGAGGGATGTAGTTCTGAGATAGGCCTTGTTTTTAATGTTAAGCTACTCAAAAATACTAATTTAGGCAAGGAGTCTTAGATAACTGTAGTTCCTATTTCATTCTACATGCTAGCACCTATAGGTTAAGTAATATGAAATAGGGCTGAACAGTGTCTTTTGTTGCAGCAAATGGGAGCTGCCTGCTCTAAGTGAATATGATCAAATATTTGGAATTAAGAGTCCAGCTGAACTGTAGATCCTAGTCACTGAAGGCAACTTGAGGAAGTCGTTAAAAGTTTGATGTAACTGTCTTTTATTAGAACCATCATGTTTCCACATACAATTGATATTGCAACAAAACATAGTTAGCACTTACGTCTGCAGTGTTCTAGCTGTGATTAACGTGCTTGTCATTCGTCCTGTGAGTTCGTTCAGCAGCAGTGTTGCAATTGCTTTGTTTTCACCTTTCAGAGGAAAGATTGTCCTGGGATACACTGAAGCCGAGCTGTGTATGAGAGGAACAGGATACCAGTTTGTTCATGCAGCCGATATGCTTTATTGTGCTGAAAATCATGTCCGAAGTAAGTTTCGTTCTCTAAGAAAAGCTGAAAAATCCAAGCATGGGTTATACTTATGTTGAAAAAAATACTGTGATTTCTTAATTTTATTTTTTTTTTAAATTTTTATAAAAGTGGTCATTCACAAAAACAACACTATTCATTTCATGACCCTTTAAAGTTATCTATTCCAGTTGCTGTCACATCTTGCTCTTCCACTTCCTTCTGTGTTGTAACCAACTTCTGCTTTTTCAACAACTTCCTTTGGACAAAGAGACTATTTCAAAGATAGATTTCCTCTTAGGAAGTCAAATGAAGCATTTTCCTTTGATATCAGTGTAAGATTTAAAACAGAAATTAGTCTCTGATTTAGCATGCAAGTCTCCTGTACATTTCTGGGTTTGATTCTTGGCATCTTGATTAGTTTTAGGTAACAAATAAGGAGAGAACTGGAATGTTTCAAGCTAAGGTAGCAGCGATCTGATGTCTGTTTAGTGGCTTGCTTTCTTTACCTTTGTTTTTTGGTTGTTTTTTTTTTGGTTAGCTGCCTTTGGAGGTTACAGAAACATCTTCAGGATATTTTGTTGCTGCTTCTTTTCTATGGACTGCTCTTGAAAAACTTTTTTCTTTTGCCTCCTTGTAAACAGTTAAATAGTGCCCCCCCCCCCCCCCCCCCCCCCCCCCCCCCCTTAATTATGTTAGTTCTTATTCTACTTTAAGCAGACTTTGTGTTTTAGATGTAGCTCAGACACTGGTGCATATCAGTGGGTTTGTCTGTCTGATATGGAATAAGAAAGAAAATATTTACATTAAAAAAGAGATGAAATTTTGGGTTGAAACTGTCTTAAAAATGCTTTTGCTCCATTTCTGGTGCTAAGACATGAATTATCTTTTTATTTTTAATTTTTTTTTTTCAATCCTGAAATTGGAATGTTTCCAGCAGTGCAGAACAAAAATGTACTGTTTCTGAAGCATTGGTGGTGAAGTGCTAGTGGGAATGTGAAGTAATAGATTTTGAGGCATCTCTGTGTTAACCAGTCAAAATGTGAAAGAATTGGATTCTGAGCTAAGTAGTAGTCACTTTTCAGACATCTAGTACATACTAGTATTTGTTATTACAGAAGTGCTGGATAAAGGCCCATATAGGGTGCTGCCAATCTGTAGTGGTTTTCTTGCAATTCCTTGAAGATTTGGCTTTTATTTTACCAGTAGACATCTTCAGATGATTGATCACCCTGTTTCAGTAGGAGCCCATGAGAGCCACACAGAAGTGGGTGATTGAGGATGAGATTTGTAAAATTGCTCTGCAGATGAGATTACTGTCAAGACATGCCAAATTTCCCTCTTTCTGTTCTCTGGACAGTAAATGGTATGCTTACTCTTTAACCCTAGTGATGAAGACCGGTGAGAGTGGAATGACTGTATTTAGGCTTTTAACCAAAGAAAATCGATGGGCCTGGGTACAGGCAAATGCACGTCTCGTCTACAAAAATGGAAGGCCAGATTACATCATTGCCACACAAAGACCTCTGACGTAAGTCATCACTGCATGAAGCAGTGCACTACAGAACATGACAAATCTTGAGCATGTTCATATTGAGAAAGGAATTCTTTATATTCGCATCAATCCCCTTTAAACCCTGAACTCTGAAAACTTCTTTCAGTACTTCAGCAAACATTGAAAAGAATTCAGATAATTCAGTACTTAAGTAGCATAGTCTTTTATGTGTAAAACATAAGATATTTTGATTTCATTAAAAAAATAAGAACAGCAGTACAAGCACCAAGTTATTCTATTCAACCAATTTTTAAGTCAGTGTTTCTGTTAATAAAACTTAAGAAATCCATCTGCGGCCATGTAGAATAAACAATGGATAACCTAAAGCAGTTACGTCCTTTACGATGTTGAACTGAATTCTACATAATATGGAATTCAGCATTAGTATACAGGTTAAATAATTTTGCTAAGGAGTCTGTAAAATGGAGAAAAAGAGGTATTTCAGTATTACAGAATCAGAATCACAGAATATATCTGGTTGAAAGAGACCTCAAAGATCATCCAGTCCAAACCTCAACCCAGCACTGAAGAGTCAACAGTAAACTATGTCCCTAGGCACCAAGTCCACACACCCTTGAACACCCCCAGAAATGGTGACTCCACCACTGCCCTGGGCAAGCTGTTCCAACATTTGATAACCCTTTCAGTGAAGAAATATTTTCTAATATCCAGCCTAAACCTCCCCTGGCACATCTTGTAACCACTTCCTCTATTCCTGTGACTTGTCTTCAAGGAGAAGAGGCTGGGCCCTCCTCACTTCAACCTTCCTTCAAGTAGCTGTAGAGAGTGAGGAGGCCTCAGCCTTTTCTTCTCCAGACTGAACAACCTCAGATGCACTTCACAGACCATGTGCTCCACACCCTTCAAGAGCTTCATTGCCCTTCCCTGGACATACTCCAGCACCTCATTATCCTTCCTATAGTGAGGGTCCCAGAACTGAACACAATACTCGAGGTGTGGCCCCACCAGTGTTCAGTACAGTACAGATCACCTCCCTGGCCAGCAGGAGCAGGGAGGTGATCATCTCCCTGTACTGAAGTATTCATTCCCCTGGTATTAAAGTATTCATTTACTCACCATGCCAAGAAAAACATAAGGCATGGAACAAAGCCCACCTATTTTCATTACAGCTTATAATGCACAGAAAATGGTGTATACTATCTAGATTTAATTACAAATCTAGTATGTAAAGGTGGGTTTACAGTCCTAAGCTCCTTATTTCATAATCTGCATCTTGGTGTAAGTCTGCCAAGTTGAATAGTTAGGAATTTGAAAAATGCCTGCAAATAAAATAGTTCATTTTTTAAATATGAATTCCAGGGGACAAAAAGATTACAGTAGCTGTTCAGTACTGCAGTATTATGCTATGTATCTGGTTTATTTTCAGAGATGAAGAAGGGGCAGAACATCTGCGGAAGCGTAACATGAAGTTGCCCTTCATGTTTGCCACTGGTGAGGCTGTGTTGTATGAGGTATCCTTCCCTATGTCGAGCCTCATGGATTCTTCTCAGGTGAAGAATAAAAGCACGACGGGAAAAGGAGCCAAATCAATACCACACAATGATTCCGTGGATCCAAACTCCCTCCTCGGTGCCATGTTAAGGCAAGATGAGTCTGTCTATCTCTGCCCTCCAGCATCACATAAACTTTCCTTTGAGCGGAACTTGTTTGCCGACAGCAGGGATGACCTGGGCGGTGGTGTTGGCAGCAGCTGGATGGATAATCTCCTACCGTCTGGAAATCACAGTGTTCTCAAACGGGAACTAATGGAGTGTTCCCAGGACAGTACTCTGCCGCTTCCTGAAGACAGTGCAGCACTCTTTCAAGATAACAAAAGCAGTGATTTGTACAGTGTCATGAAAAATCTGGGTATTGACTTTGAAGATCTAAAGTGTATTCAGCAGGACGAGGAGTTTTTTAAAACTGAGTTATCTGGTGTGGATGACATTGGGGACATCGACATAACAGATGAAATCCTGACTTATGTTCAGGATTCCTTAAATAAGTCAGACTTCTTATATTCAGGCTGTAACCAGCAGCAGCCCTTGGTTCAGAATGAAGGTTGCTTGGTACAGCAAGAGTTAGACCCACATCAACATCATCAGCACCAGCTCATGGAGCAGCAGCAGCAGCAGCAGCAGCAGCAGCATCTCTGTCAAAAGATGAAACATATGCAAGTCAATGCGATGTTCACAAATTGGAGCTCTGACACCAGCATGCCTCTTGGCTGCTCTCAGCAGCAGCCCCAGCAATATGTATTCCCTGGTATGCATGCCACTACATCTGAGTTCTCTTACAAATCAGAAGTCAACACTTCCCCTTACTCATGTAGGCAGTTTACACCTTACAAGCAACCCACAGCAATGATGCCACAGCTCTCTAATTTTGCTCAAATGGATTTCCCTGTAGCAGGTTTTGACAGATCAACCTATTCTAATTCTTCCAACTTGGGGGATTTTCTCCATTGTTTGCAGCAAGTCCCTGAAAATCGTGAGTGTGGGATAAACTCTGAGTCAGTCATGCTGACTCCTCAAACATGCTACACAGGTGCTGTTTCCATGTACCAGTGCATGCAAGAAGCACAGCCCAGCTGTGTGGATCAAATGCAATATGATCCTATGATGGCAAGTCAACAGACATTGTCCAACAAGGTAAGGTAAACAGCATTGCTGCACTGCTTGCACTTGGAATCGTGTACTTAACTGGTAGGGGTGGCTACTGGAATGCAGAGTTGGTCATAACTGAGTCACTGAATTTGAAACAGATGGGTTAGCAGTGTGTGAGACCCCATGCTATCTTGAAGAGAGTTGCAGTTGGTCAAGTTTTTATGTACGTGTATCTACAGCCTGGTGGCTCCTTGAGCAAAAGTGAGTGAACTGATCTGTTGTACCTAGCAGTCATTTTTCCAGTAGGAGCAAGGAAGAAGCAGATTGGTTAAAAGCTTGGAATTTCCTTAGATATCTTTTTGAGGCATGGAATGATGTCAGTAATACTGTCTGGCACACCTGTTTTCATGAAATATGTTGTAAACATCCAAAAAGAAAATCTTGTTTTTAAAAAGTTAGTGGTCCCTAGCTGCCCAGATTCTTTGATTTTAGGATTACTTAAAGCATCACATTTTAACATCACATAAATAGCATGAAACATGATAAACTATTGCATTTCTGCAGACATGATACTGCAAAAACTGTTATTCTTGCTGTAAGTGAAAGTCAGCTTGTTCCTCCAAGTTGTGAAGTGGTCTGCTGAAGACAAGAGAGCAGGAAAAAATGATACTCATAGTAGATAAGATGGTCTTTTTTCATGTTGTGCAAAGGAGAATACTCAGTAAAGCCATAAAAGAGAGAAGCCTGAATGTAGGGCAGACTACAGTTTTAAGCACAATTCTTCATAGGTAAAATTAAAATAGAAATAAAATTTTAAAATCAATTACTAAGGCAGTTCCTGATTCTGAATAACCTTTGTTGAAGCACTGTGAATTGTAGCATTTATTTCTGTTAATACTGCTCAAGTACAGACTCTTATTTATTTATTTAACCTCAAGGAGTTAATGTACTACAGTACTGATCCTGCATGCATAAGCATTTACAGAATAACACTATTAATTGACATTTAACCTACACAAGGCAGAAGTGAGGAATGCCAGTAGAGCATACCCAGATTTTGGCATGCTTAATATAAGTACAAAATAATATATCCTTTCTGAAACTGCTTCACTAGTGGAAAAATGATAATTGCAGAATTGCAGAAATTTAGCTAAAATGTAGGGCAGTTCAGCAGGATGAATAGCTTCTGCCAGAGTGCCCAAGGGCTGAAATAGCATGAAGTGCCTGGCTGACCACAGTGTACAAGCTTGCACAGTGCTTGCCTCTATGTGGCCTGGCTGTGGTCAGTGTTGTCAGTCCTTCATAGTGCTTAATAGTAGGGTTTCAGAGCAGTTCCACGGTCATCCAAGTTCATCCCTATAATAGTATAGAATTTTCTTTTCACAAAGGTATACTGGTGTGGTGCATCAGTACCTGAACAGCTGGTGTGTAAGCAGTTCACACAGAATCAGAGAATGTTAGGGGTTGGAAGGGACCTCAAATGATCAGCTAGTCCAACCCCCCTGCTGGAGCAGGCTCACCTGGAGAAGGTCACACAGGAATGTGTTCAGGTGGATTTTTAATGTCTCCAAAGAAGGAGACTCCATTCCATTTATTTGTTTTTAATGGTTGGTTTCAATTACATTTATTTTGTAGAATTTATTTTTTTTTTTGCTATGCTGTCTTTATCATTTTTGTTACACCCTCTTTTTGTTATTCTTCTGCTTGTTTTTTTTCTCATCCATCTGTAAACCAGCATTAAACTACGATTAATAACAAAAGCTGCATCTCTGAATGCAATAAATGAAAGTTTATTGCTTCATATTTATTGAAATGCTGTGCTGCAGTGATAGTGCTGCATTTTGCTTGTTTGTCAAAGAAAATGAAGAAAGGCTGCTTTGTGAAAAGTTATCCTTATGTGTGCCTGTGGATAGCATTGCATCAGCAGAAGCATGGTGCAGAACTGATGTTACCCTTGTGCACATCGGCACCTGTTTACTTCTGAAGAGAGCTGCTAGACATTTGCTCAAATGAGCTTAAAAGAGGAGCACACTTCTTGATGAGATAAGGAAGGATTATTTCTCCAACCCCTTTTGTAAAAGTGATCACAGGTTGCCAGCTGGGTGCAGTGGCAGGTGGGAAGTGCCTACATATTCCTAAAACCAAATAGCATTGACTTTTGCAGCCCCTGCTGCTATGTACTGTTCACATGGGAAAAAAAAAGCCAACATCTCTTGTGTCAGATTGTGTTTGGTTTTGACCGCTAGTGACACCTGCCAATAACAGATTGAGGGCAAACTAGGGCTCTCTGTTAACCCAAGTTATGATGCTGAGATGTGTTTTAATGCAGAAACAATTTTTACTTAGAAATATCATTGCCCCAAAGATAACCTTACATTTATATATGCTTATATTACAGAGATTGTATTTAGCCTTGTATCAGAGGAGTTAAGAACTTCAAAACATGTTAACCTATAGGAACTAGTAAGTTAGAAGCATAGCTGTTGCACTTAAAGTAAGCTTGTACTGTATCACCTATGCCAAAGCCATGCTGGCAACTGATACACATTTCCTTATTGTAAAAAGGAAGAATAAACGCAGGGTTTGGTCTCATTACTAATTGATAACTAGGGAAGATGTGACTAAGCAGGTAGGATATATACGTCTGAGCCTACGTTCGCAGAGCCAAACCAAAGTAGGGCAGTCTTTGTGGCTGGATTTAGCACACTGACGTCCCTGTCAGCTGTTGGAGTCTGCACAGAGGGCAGACGTTGCTGCACAAGCTATGGCTGGTATCCTTTCCTCAAGCCTTCTAACTCCCATTGATTTCTACATGAAAAGACCAGGGGATTAGAGAGCCAGAAGGGTCTATTGTGGTCATCTGCTTTGACCTTCTGTCTAATTTATAATTGTGGAAGGATCACAGCCAGTACAGTCTAAGAACACTTTCAGGCCTTAGATAATTCAATAGCTTGTTTAAGGTCCTTTATTGAGCAGGAGAAACCTTGCTAAGTACTAGAGTCTGTATTGAGAACTTTCTTAGTAATTTTAATGAGCATGCTCATCTTGTTAATGAAGAATATTGAAATAATCTTCTTTCAGAAGTAATCCTAGCTTATGTTACAGTAGCTGTCTTTAAAAGTATGGCAACTTTAATTAAAAATGTCATTTGTGTGGCTGTGGTCTTCTAAATAACTTCGATACGTGCACAGTTAGTCAAATTTCAGTGTTTACGCAGAAGAAAAAAGAAGTTTGCAAAATGCAACATGTTTTGATAGATGAATGAATGTGGGATGTATGTTTTTAAGGATAAACCTTGAATGAAGGGAGTACTTGGAGTGTAAGCTACTCCCAAAGAGATGGTGGAAATGTTTAAAATACTTTGCTGTATTTTCTTTGCATGACTGAATGGACCATTTTGCAGATAAGTGACTTTTCCATAGCATGACAGGAAGCATTATATCAGGTGATTAAAATAATCCTATGAACAATTATGTCAAGACTGATGAAAGCCATTCATGGCATTGTCAATGTGAAGACCATTTGTCAAAAAAAGCCCACCCTACGACAGCTCGGCCTGGGGATTGACTGCAGGACACTTCAGCTTGCTGATAGGACTACATCTGCATTCCCAGAAGAGCTGTAGTCTGGATCCTATCTCAGACATGAAAATATGTAAATAGGTTGTTTTTAAGATGTAACAGCTGTCTGTGGAAATTCAGAGTGCACAGTCAGACTGTACTTTCTACAAATGATGATTCAGACCCTGCTTTAATGCAAATTTAATTATCATAATTCAGTATTTTAAAAATAAATAAGGAATATAAATAAAGCAAGTATACATTGTATTTTGAGGTTTCATCCAATCTGTGTCTTTAGGAGGAGTCTTAGAAACTTACAAATGAATTGATTTCCTATACTCACCACTTACATTATCTTTTTTTCCTGCCAGTTCCAAAACGGTTTCAATGGAGGAAATGTAAATGAAGCATATCCCTCTCAGTTAGATGTGATCAATAATGCACAGACTGCCACACATCTTCAGCCTCTTCATCATCCAACAGAACCCAGATCCTTCTCAGATTTGGCATCTAGTGGATTTATGTGATTCAGATCTAGAGCTCCATCTGTGATTTTGTCTGGGTGTCGGGCTGCTCGGAGGAAAAGCTTGACAAATCTATCTTTGAGCATTGGACTTCAACAGCTAAATTACATGTTGAAACTAGGAGGTTGGTTGCACTATATACTGATGGGTATGTAATCCAGGACCTGGCTTTTTTAGAGTGACAGGTGGAATTAAAGCTTCTGACTAAAAGTATGCATGTGCTGTTTTCCATCAGACCGACTGTGTCATTGCAGTATGGATTACATACGTACTAAAGACTGCGTCATGCTACACAACATAAGATAAGGCAAATGGTTTTGTTGTTTAGAAAATAATTGGGCACTTTACAAATAGCATCAATGGCACAAGGAAGATAATTTCACGTGTGGATTATTTCCAGACTTTATTCTTTAAGAACTATTAAAAAGCTCTGAATTCATGAGAATCTAAAGCACTTAATTTTAATGCATAGTAAGCTCTTTAATCACTTATTTTATATTTAAATATTTTTTTGGTTTAAGTCTCCATTTCTAGCACTTTAATAGAAGGCTTAATACAAGGATATGATATGCAACTTCAGGTTTTCTATGAAACAGACCCCTTGCATTCCTCCTTTTCTTGTCAACCTTAAGTGCCTCACAATTTAGCTACCTTGTTTCTGATGGGAGCTTAACTCACTATAAAGGTCATCCATATTATGTGAATTTTTATCTAACATCTACAGTGCTACTAGCTGTTTTGTTTTGTTTTTTGCCCCCTAAAGATAATTTGTTTAGAGAATGATTTACTTCATCTGTGGGTTTCTTACACTATTATCAGGAGTTACTAATGTTCTAAATTTAGTTCAGCTGAAGAGTTTTGGTTTTTTCTGTACTGCTTTTCTGCTTTCTTCAGGTAATACAGGGTATATTAAACAAAGCAGATTTTGGTGAGAGGGAGGAGCAGATCCTCAGGATTAGTTTTTGATTATTAATGCTGAAAAACATGTGCCTTATCTTGTGTTAAAACACTCATAATGTTCTTTAGAAGTAATACAAGGCTGCTCTATGCAAATATTTTCATTAAAATGGATATTAAAAAGAATTGCATTTTAAATAAAGGGGAAAGGAGTCTAAACAGCAGTTGGTATTGACATTTACTTTGACTGCAGTTTTCAATGTTTGTAGAAGGGGGAAAAGGTCAGTTTTGGTTTAAACTTTATCCCTAGCAAGTTGCACTGCAAAGTAAAGAGCGGTTAGTCTTTCCGTGTGTGTTGATCCATTTGAAAAGCTTTGTGCAAAAGACGAAATTGGGAAGTGGAAAAAAAGTCATTAGAGAAATTCCCAATGTTTTCTTTTCAGGAAAAAATCCCAAGGACAAAATCAAACAAAACCAAAAAACCCAAACCAAACAAACCACCAAACACACCCGTGAAAATATCCTGGGGTTTTGTTTTTTATCTGAGAGGATTGTTAGAATTGCAGACACCAACGTTTGGTGCAAAATAATAACCTACATGAACAAGACAGAAATGTGTACATGTTCCAAATATTTCCTACTTTCGTGTGTTGTATAGTTCATATGTAATGTCTTTGTAAAATATTTTAAACCAATTAAAGCGTTACATCATCGTATGTTAAGAACCATTTTAGTGCGTCTGTTATATACAATATCACACAGCAATTTAGCCAGTTCACTTAAAACAGGAAAAAAGTAAACTGGCTCCCTCCAGCTGGTTGTTAATATTGCTTAATAAAAAAGCAATCACTTAAAATTGGAATCCTTTTGCAGCTGAAGCATGCTTTCTTTGAAGAGCATTTTTTACTTCCATGCTGTATGGTGTGATGATATAATATACTAGGCTAAACTTCTAATACAGTTACAACTTTTCAGATGAATAGTTTCAGCAGTTCTCTTAAGTGAAATTACCATGTAAGAAAGGGATATTAAGGAAGCAGTTACAATACAGGAAAAGCCCATCAAGACATTGTGGGCTGTATTACAAGGTTTCTGTTTTATTTAACATAAATTAAATGAGTGAAATGCTTCAGATTTTGTTCTCGGCACAAGGCACCATTTACAGAGGTAATTAATATTGTTTGAATTAATTTCTGATTCTGTCAATCCATATTGGAGGTCTTGTTTCAAGCCAGTATCTGAAACGTCTTCCATATCTCGCTAGTGTATCATGTTTGCATTTGGACTTGAAACTCAGACAAATGCTGTCAACCCAGAAGGTTCAAAGGGATAATGTGCGTTTTACACCTTACAAACCAGTATATATCCTGTTTCTGAATTTAGTTGAACCAAATACATGTTGTCCTATCACTAAGTGCCAAGGATGCAGTACAACGGCTGTGCTGCCCTACTTACTGTACACAAGTTAGTTGTTTATATGCATATCAGCGTATTTTGTGCATTACCTTATGCGTACAATGTTGACTGTATTAGTGCACTCTTGATCTGCACCAAACTCTACCTACAGTGCACAGATGTTTCTGAACTGGATCTCTATTAGCCCTTCAGGTCTGTTATAAGTAAGATTATAAGCCAGTGTTAGTCAGTATTACTGTCCATTTTTGTATAAGTTTTCTTAGCTCGTTTTTCTTCCCGGTTCTTAGCTCTCCCTTGCTATGCCTGCACATACCATGCAGTACACCTCTTGCATTAAGGTATGGTTTTGTAGAGTTCTTGCTCATCTCCGGTAAAGTTTGTAAGACATATGGTAATAAAATAATCACTTGAATGTAGCTGAAATGTATGTTCTTTTACTGCAAAAGTGTTTGATTTCAGCAGTATACAAAGAAAAAAGGTTATCGTGCAGTTACCAATACCTTCTGAGAGCTCGTCCTTGAATAGTTTACAAAACTGTTGTTATTGACGTCACTGTGGACTTTGCACTTCTGAATATTAGATGCAAATACAATGTATATAATTTAGTGGTGAACAAATGTGTATTTGTCCATGGAATTACTATTTTATACATGCATGAAAATGAGTTTATAAATAAACTTTGTAAATAGTAAGCCACAATTAGCAGTCGGAAGACTTCTATATTCATTGCTTAGTGACAGTAAATTCACAGCTGAGCAGTGCTGAGGCAGGAGTAGATTTCTGTGTATGTGCTGCATGGATGCAAGCAAAAGACTCAAGCAAGCTCCATCCTCTACCTTGTTCAGATGTCAATGCACTCAAATTCTCCAAAGTGGCTCATAGGATATCCTCAAATGGAACATACTCTCCTCTTACTTGCTCCAAGTGGAACAATTTACTTCATAAATAACTGAGCAAGGGATATATCCATTAGTCTAGGAGCTAGGACATGCACTTAAGACAACTGGATTCTTCAGTATGAGATGCTTGGTGCCCAGGCACTGAGGCCCAGCAATTAGGGCACTCATTTTGCTCTTCACCAGGACCTTTTTCATTCTCTTGAGGAGAAAAGTGTTATCAACTCTGGGTGGAGAATTAAATGGAAAAACATCAAAACAACACACACAGAAAAACAACCCAGCCTGGCCTTTATACTTGGGTTTACAGTAGATGAAGGATCTCTGTAGATACGCTATCAGCAAGATTATTCCCTTAGTTTTTAGCCATACGTGCTGCCATTGATGATTCTGAAAGCATGTGGTGGGGGTTTTTTGAGTTCTTGTCAACATTATAATTGTCATGGTCTCAGAGGCCTATATTTATACAGAAGCTGCAAATTGCTCTTCAAGTTATAAGCTGTGGAGGAGAATGACTTTCTACCAGTAGAGGTTCAAGTGCAATGCTAACAGCTGACCAGGGCTTCACAGTACTGCCAGTCATTATAAAAAATAGAGCAGTCCTTGGATTGCAGAAGTCCCTAAAATTGCTGAACAAGACGGCACAGCATTTGTGAGTCCCTAGAGGGTGGTGGTAGCGTTGCTGTGTAACATGCACACAGAGCAGCCTGTGATCACAAAGGTATGTGTTAATCACACTGACATATGATCAAACCATGGAAAGCTAATATGAGCCTGTGACACCTCATTCAGTATAAAGAAGGATCTGCATTAAACTCCAGACCTTGACTTCTCCTTTATGAGGAAAGGCTGAGGGAGCTGGGTCTCTTCAGCTTGGAGAAGGAGAGACTAATGGGTGACCTCATTCATGTTTATAAATATGTAAAGGGTGAGTGCCAAGAGGATGGAGCCAGGCTCTGCTTGGTGATGCCCAATGACAGGACAAGGGCCAGTGGGTGGAGGTTGAGGCATAGGGAGTTCCATGCAAACATGAGGAAAACTTTTTCACTGTGAGGAGGACAGAACACTGGACCAGGCTGCCCAGGGGAGTTGTGGAGTCTCCCTCTCTGGAGATGAATCAAAACCCACCTGGATCTGTTCCTGTGTGCTCCGCTCTAGGTGAGCTGGCGGGGGGTAGCACCAGATGATCGAGGCCCCTTCCAGCCCCTAATACTTTGTGATTCTGTGACTTACAATCAGTACAAACTTTTTTGTACTTAATGTCCCAAGTCTGCTTTCACTCTCTCTATAGTTCTTAGTAAAATAAACCCAAGGAATTACTCAAGACAAAGGGGAGTTTTGCTGACCTAGTGCTTCAACTTCTGTATTGCTAGGCAAAACAATGGCAAAAACTTAAGATAAAACTCATTAACATGCTTCTAAGCTTGTCCCTTCAAATGTAGTGTGGAGTCACATTCATCAAGTTTATTCCATTCCATTCTTGTTTTATAGACATCTAAACCCATCATTTAAATGTTTGTTGCCACAGGTGAGCAAACCACAGATTTTCTGATTCAGCTGTGACTTCAAGACTTGTGGAAGTTCAACACACTTTGAAATCAGCATGCCAGTTGTTCTGTAGTGATAATATTTGGACAAAATTGAAACATGCCAAAAGATTCAGATCCAAGTGGATATTCTACTGGAACATATTTCATTGGTTTTATTTATTTTTTAGAAGATGTATTTATTTGTATATTAATGGATGTTGACGTGCTGGAACGAGTCCAGAGAAGGGCAACGAAGTTGGTGAGGGGCTTGGAACACAAGCCCTGTGAGGAGAGACTGAGGGAGCTGGGGTTGCTTAGCCTGGAGAGGAGGAGGCTCAGGGGTGACCTTATTGCTCTCTACAACTACCTGAAGGGAAGTTGTAGACAGGCAGATGTTGGTCTCTTCTCCCAGGCAGCCAGTACCAGAACAAGAGGACACAGTCTCAGGCTGCGCCAGGGGAGGTTTAGGTTGGATGTTAGGAAGAAGTTCTATACAGAGAGAGTGATTGCCCATTGGAATGGGCTGCCTGGGGAGGTGGTGGAGTCACCATCATTGGAGGTGTTCAGGAGGAGGCTTGATGGGGTGCTTGGTTGCATGGTTTAGTTGTTTAGGTGGGTTGGATTGGTTGAGGGGTTGGATGCGATGATCTTGAAGGTCTCTTCCAACCTGGTTTGTTTATTATTATTAGCCTACCTATTCCCAGGAGTCATACAAACCTTGCATAGAACCTGCTCCAATACATGCTAGCAAAATAAAACCAAGTGAAGCTTTTTATTTAGATGCTATCAATGTTTTTTTGTAGCTTCTGTGGCCTCTAATAAATACAGCTGTGTAGATTCTGCAAAGGGCCATAGTATGAAAATCTCTTCAAATCATTTTCACAAGTAGCTTCCAGATGGCAAAGGCAGATAAGGAGTTTAGATACGCTATGGGAGTCTGCATAGCAAGAACAGTTGCTTCATGGATGTAGCAGTTTCCCATTTCCTCAGAGAGCAAGGTAGCTAAACTCCTGTCACACTATTGCAAAGTAGCTGAGGTCCCTAACAGGACATTAAAAGGATAAATGGCTCAGAACTGCTGCTGAGGCTTTTAACTCCTTTGTAGGCACTGTAGGAGACGCATATTGCCAAGTACTGCTCACAGGACCAAGAGCTGACTCTAAGCTCTTAGACCAGAGTTGTCTGAGACAACTATGAGAAACTGGTGATTCCCTTTTGTGCAATAGTCTCATGGATCTATTACAAGCCTTTGTCCAGGGCTTGACTGGTAGCAGAAGGACTATATTCAAATGCAGAGTATCAAAACAAACACACCAGCTGAGCTCCCACCCAAGAACTTGGAATAGCTGATCTGAATTACATGCTGCAAATGAGTGACTTCTCTACTTGCAAAGACAGATCACATAGCAGTTATTTCAAGAAAATTCCAACAAGTTGGCTGAACAGGATGATTTATAACACCTAATTCCTAATGCAAATACCAAACTATTTTAGAGTCCCTTTTTCTG
Organism: Dryobates pubescens; assembly: GCF_014839835.1. NCBI lineage: Eukaryota > Metazoa > Chordata > Aves > Piciformes > Picidae > Dryobates > Dryobates pubescens. Next base: position 39,668,414 of record NC_071615.1, read on the forward strand.
TGATGTGGCAACTGCCGGGTCAACTCTTGTCTGCCTTGCAATATCAGTTAAAGTAGCAGCCCTCAGCAGATAAAACCTGTTTGGTAACACAACCCAATTTGAACAGCTGCTAAGTTGCTTGTGTGACCTGTATTCAGAGACCAATTGATTTTTTTTTCAGGCCTAGGCCACCACTCTTAGAGCAGAGATAACAAGTAGAATACCTATCTTGGGTCTGTCCCTTGTCATCACTGTTCCTCCTCTGCACACTCAGAGCAAGGGCCTCGCCCCAGCACCAGACTCAAGGCAATTAGTTCTGTGCTCTCTTTGCCAGTCCCTTCTGAGTCATGTCTTCCCTCAAAGCTGTCTTTCTCAACTTTTTTTTTTGCCTGTGGGCCTTCATGCAGCCCTGACTCAATTCTCCTGCCCAGGAGGAACCTGCCAGCAATGAGAGGTAGGTAACAATTCCCTGGCTAAGATAAACATACCCAGCCAGGTATTACAGCCCACTCATGTTCCCGTGTCACTCCCCACACTGGAGGAATAGAACTTGTACATAGTTCTTCCACCCATTACCTCTTTCAAGCTTTTTTCTAACTTCCTGAGTTTAAACCAAAATTTGAGAAACACTGCTTTAAAAATAGCATGCAGCAAGTGATGAAGGACCTCCTTCTGTCCCTCAAGAGCCAGCATTTGACCTTTCATATACCATGCCATATTTTTAGTATCATTTCAGATACAATTATCTACACTCAGCCTCTTAAATCATGCGTGAAATGCTTTTTCAGAGCCACATTAACAACTAGCTGCTCTGCTTGCTGGAATTAGAAACCAGATATGTTGTTCTATTTGCAATATAAAATCAGACTGTGGTTTGGTGTAGATTGCTATAATAAAGAGGAAAGGTCCCTTTGGTGTTCTTTAATTTATGACACACTGTAAAATGTCCAGACACATTTTGCCTAGTAGCAGAAGGAGAAAAATTAGCAATCCTTGGCTGAAGATTTAAAGTCTCACCCACTGTGAATGTATTTCGAGATCCTGCACATCTGCAAGCAAATCAGCTACTTATCTGCTTCTGAGATCATGCTAATTTGGAACCACAGTGCAGGTTCTGTGGCTTTTAAGATATTTTTGTTGTTGTTACTCTGCCTAAAGAAAGTCATTCATATCAGATGAATGTCAGTACAATACCATTAAGATCTCATTAAAGAGATCTTTTGGCTAATGTTTTTGTTATTGGAGAATAAATTGTATCCTGCTCTGATTTTTCTGCTTCTTAAGGTCTCAAAGCCTGCTTTTTAGGCACACTAAAAGCTAAAAATAGTCAAGTGTTGTGAATTGTAGCTATACTGTGCTCATTACCCTGCTCATGTAAACTCTTGTCATCCTTCTGCTGGAGTGTTTCCTGGGGAGCTGCATAAGCACGCTATGGCTGAGGGCTTTCTATAGCTTGTGATCAGGCTCTTTAATTTCTGTTTATCGGTCAGGAACCTTCAAAATCACTATTTCAAAGCAAAGCCTTTAATATAAGTACATCCCCTAATTAATAACTGCATCAGTAAATGCAAATCCTACTAGTGACTCACAGGCGAATGCAAAGATCTTTTACATCACCTCTCTCCTTTCACCAGCAGAAGAGAATTCCTCAGTGCTGTATAAAAGCTTCCTCTTGTCTGACTCTGGGTATTTGTGGTAAATCCCATTCACTGCAGAGCCCAGTCAGCCTGTGCAAGCTGTCCTGGAGAGAAATATTTTCCTTCAGTCATCCTGTCTTTTCCTGATCTCTATTTCTTCCTGCTAGTCTCGTTGTGTAGTTATCTTGAGATTCTGCCTCCCAAAGAGCCACATAGCAAAATACTTCTTGACTGTTACCCTTGGTCATTTTGTAGTTGAGCAGTGTTTATTCAGAAACTAGCCTTTCCATACAACATGTAATGAATCAGTTGAAGAGACAGGTTAAAAGAAATAGACCAATCCAGGAGAAGTGGCAGGAGACCAGCTGACTATTTTGTCTTGTAAAGAAAGCAAGTTCTTAAGAAACAAAAAAGTCCTTAATGTTTTCCTGTGGTACACAAGCCCATTTTTATTATTGTGTTTCCAAAATGCTTTCATTTGAGCAAGCCGGGGTTTGGGGGAGTTCTCGGTGTTTTCCTGAAACTGAATGCAGTCTGTCATATGCTGGATAAAGAGACATTAGCTGCATCAATTGTTCATTGTCTTAGTGACATACATACATGGGAAAATATCTTGCCACCTTTTTTATACATGGAAATTCCTTGTGCAGGCCAGATTTGGATTGCTGTGGTTTTGCTGAAAACTGTGCTGCAAATGCATGTTAAATATCCCATCTAGTGTCTCTTTCTCCATCACTAAGAATTGTTTTCTTTGAAAGAGGCAATAGTCTGCATTTCCCAAACAATAAAGATAAAAAGGAAAGGGAGAACTGTTCTGACAGAAGAGGATGCAGCAGGGAGCTGTTAGATAGAATTGTGAAAGAAAGATCAAAATATTAGGGAAGGTTGGGGGAATAATAGAAGCCCCAGTGAATGGTCCCTTGGGGGCTAGTTGGAGGTGCCATGGCATAGGACTCTCAGACCTAGATTGAGCTAGGCTGTACTTTGGGAATAATCTATATACCTTAATGGATTTCTCCCATCCTTTATTCATTAATCTGCTTAGTCCATGGCTGGGGCCTTTCATTCTATCGGAAAAACATACATGCACAAACCAAGAATGGATGCTTGCCTGTGTGTTTTTTGAATGGCTCATAGTTGCCTGCCATTTTTTTTTCTTTTTGGTTCCATGTATTTTTGAAAATCATGGCAAACATTTGGAACTGGCTCACACAAACATTTCAAAATGCTTCCAGAAAAATTGGGAAGGGAGTGTATTTCCTCCATATCAGGCAGCCTTTGTGTGTCATACCTCAGCCTGCAGCAGGCTATCATCAAGATGCTCTCATAGCAGCTGAACATACATTTTCCTTCCTCATTATATTGTTCTATTTCATGGAATTTGATGAACTGCAGCATAAGTTATCTGTTATTCTTCATAAAAATTGCATGTAAGTCTTTTATTTGCTGGTTCTGAATATTCCTAACAATGTTTTGTGGAGTCCTTTTGCCCTACGGGAAAATCAAAAGACAGCTATAGATTTACCCACTGGTGTTCTACCTTCCCCTCCAATTCTGCTGGTGTCTGTACCGTGGCTGTTCTCCCTCACCTGAAGGCCCAGTCACATTAGGATTAGTTCAGTCTGCAAAGTAAGGAAATCAGCTTGTTTAAAGCTGACAGGTGAGTTTAGAAGTGGCCTACCTTAAAAACTACAAGCCTCAGGAAAGAGATCGCTTCTGCTTATCCACCTAGAAAAATACAGACCATATTTGTGAAATCAACTATAGTCTGCATGCACCCAAAACAGCTCTGGCAGTCTCTGGCTCTGAATTTTACCTCTTGGTCTTCTGTCCCTTCATGCAAAACAGAGAAATGCCCATTATAAAAAATAATATGAATCAGGCTTGGAAAACACTGACTCTTGAGGGAGGTGAGATTTAACCTTAGTTTTCTGATCTATGCTGCAACCCTTTGGCATCAAAGCAGAGAAGATAGAAAACATGGCATTAGAATAAACTCAGGGCTCTTTCCACATTTCAGTCCTAGAACTCCTTGCCTGTTAGGTGTTTTTCCTGACTGTAGTATTGGAAGAGATCAAGGTAACAGAGAGAATTTTGAACTTTATTTTCAATACACCTTTGGAAGATTATCTTTTCTACAGCTGGAGAAATCAACTTTTGTGGTTTTCCTTCATTCTGTTTTTCAGCTAAGCCACTCAGCCCTTCCTCAGCATCTGTGTAGTTTCAAAGAATGTAATCCCTGCCCTTCACTGAGAAATTGAAACCTCTGCTGTATTAGCAATTTACTGACACAGTCTTACTGGTATGCATCTTTTCCTTCTCCCTCAGCAATAATGTCATCATCCATTTCCTGCTTAACTCTGTGGAATGAAGACTATCTGAAATGCTTCTCTGCTGCAAAGGAAAGGATCTGTTACCAAATGTAATGCTAGATCTACCTTTCCTGCATATTTTACAGAATTTCGAGAGCATGACTAAGGTCTAAGATAAGCCGGCCATTTAATTACTCAGGGCATCTGTAGCTAGTGGTTGTGCAGATAAAGCTCAAAATTCTGAACTTGTAAGTTCAAATTCCTATCCACAGCAATGAATGTCACAGTGGAAGATATTCAGGGACCTAAACACAGGTAACTAGTGCCATTTTAGCTATAGGCTATACAAAGCATCTGCACGAGCAATCTCACAACCTTGTACGGCAGCAGCCGGTAGACCAGAATAGATTGATACCCATGCCAGGCATATGAATCGCTGCCCCATTGGGGCATCCTGGCATCACTGAGGAGCACTTAGGAGGAACAGAATTAATTACTGAAGTACAGAATTACATCCCTTTTACATTCTGACATAATCAACATGTAGATTTGTTTAGCATGTTAACAGGCAAACATTTTGAGTTATCCACCTTCTCACAGATCTGGGAATTAGGAGGGGAAAACTGTGTTTAATAACTTCTTACCTTTCTAATCTGTCACCAGGTCATAGTCCTTTTGTGCCCATAACTGGTTAATGCCGTAGTGATAAAACTTTCTAAAATTAAAATGAATAATAATCATATTACAAAAGCATCTGGAATGCAGAAGCGACTTCTGTGCACAGAAACCTGCCAGTCTTATCTCACTAAAGAAAATGCAGGGCTTTTGTCCAAATGTGACCTCATGATAGCACATCAGTTCTGGCCTCTGGTGCTCGGCCTTCAATATATAACCATTCTAATCAATTACCCAGCACATTCAGCTAGGTTACATCCTGATTGTAAGTGTTCTGTGGGCCTAAGACCTTGGGAATCATCCATTTGCTGCTGGTGGCATCTTGCCTGTTCCCCTCTCTGTGACAGGGGATAAGAAAGTCCACCAGAAAGCTTTCAGAGTGACAGGGTGCAGGCTGTTTGCCAGCACCACTGGGTTTTACAGCGATCGGTCCTGCCTGCCGAAGGCAGTCACAGAAGCCAGAAACAGTGAGCACAGCACTTCAGCTCTGCCGGAGCTGCTGGCGCTCAGCTCAAGTTTTCTATGCTAATTCTTCTTCCTCCAGATTTCTGGCCTGGTGAGGGAGGAAGAGCATTTTTGAAGGGATATTTTTTAAGCAAAGACTTTAAAATCTGATTGTGATCCCTCAGGCATATGCTTTATATGTATCTGGGTAGCATCAGCTAGCTGGAACAGTGCTGGATACTTTTCATAGATGATGCATCCACTTGTCCAGTAGAAACTCTGCCATAACCGCTCCCCTCTTATCTTCTATTTTTCATTCTGAAGAGTTTTTTCTCTGCTTGCAGATGAGGTAATGGGCCAAAGACAAGCTTGCTAGCTGGGCCAAATATTCTGTGGACGGTTCTGCACAGTTCTACAACTGTAGTTTGGTCTGTGACTGAAAAATTCAGAGAGCTGTGAGGAGGGGCTCGCCAAGGTGATATGCTCAGTGTAAGCCCTCATATTAGCTGTTGTAATTACATCCTGCAGACTACCTATCCAAGAGAAGATTTTACTATTAAAAAAAAAAAAAAAGAAATATGAGCAGAGAAGATCTAGGTAGTGTACTGAGACTCTTCAAATCCATGTGAAGGGAATGAAGCTGGGAACCAATACCACAGTCTGGACTCTCAGGGGAATCAAGCAGTTCTATCTATATATAAACACACGTATGCATACGCACATGTAATCATAGGAACCGAATTCCCACTGAAATCAGCTTACTGGAATAGATGTGTGAGAGTCACCTAATCTTTAGAAAACATTCCTGTCCCTTCTTCCTGCTCCTTTTATGTATTTCCTCCTGGCCAAATGTGTGTGTTGTCAATAAAAGAGGCATTTTATTTTTAAAGCACATGCAATTTACCTGATGCTTTAAATTGCTCTTGAAAAAATTTTGCTTCAAAGAAGTGCATAATAATTATCCCACACCCATGAGGTGAATAATAACTTCACTTTCTCTGAAAAGCAGTGGCACAGCAAATTTCATTGGCCTTATGCCAAATGCAGAGGCATTCATTAAGGGTTTACTGCATTATTATTATTTTTTTAACAGTCTGATTTACCTGAAATACTAACAGGATTTTTGCCAGAAAGGGTTTTCTCATATGGGTCTTTCTTTCAGGGGTTTTTGTATGACGCATTTCTCTTGAGGTCCTACACACTGAATGACTGCACGTTGAAGTCACCACATGTGTGAGACTCTCAATACCACAGATGGATTCTGATATCTAGGTCCTGTCAGATGCTAGGTAGGGTCAGATCTTCAGACTACTTCTTTGTGCTTAGTGTAATGATAGTATAATATTTTGCTTTTGTCCTCTTGACTCACTTAGCAGTTTTTCCCTGGTGCTATGATTAGTTTTGAGAAAGGCCCTCTTAGAAAAAAGTTCTATACAGAAAGAGTGATTGCCCATTGGAATGGGCTGCCTGGGGAGGTGGTGGAGTCGCCATCACTGGAGGTTTTTAGGAGAAGACTTGACAGGGTGCTTGGTGCCGTGGGTTAGTTGCTTGGGCGGTGTTGGATTGGTTGATGGGTTGGACGCGATGATCTTGAAGGTCTCTTCCAACCTGGTTTATTCTATGTATTCTATGTATTCTATGTATTCTATATTTGAATCAATGTTTGTCGTGATTTAGCACATTTATTTGGATTCTGCTGTCTGCTGAGAGCCACTGACTTACGTTGGGCAAGAGAAGAATATATGCAATGCCACATCAGGCAAACTACTGTTATGATTTCATTTAATTTCATAGTCATCTTTTAGGTACCGAAAAGAGAACTGAAAATATGTGATCACTTCCTTTGCCTACTGCAGTAGAAGTGTACACTGCCCATAAAATGGAAAAATTAATGCCTGGGGTACAACATAATCCTTATAAATCCCTTCCACCTTGAGATATTCTATGATCTCCTGTATCACCATTTTCAATCCAAGGCTAAAAATAAGTAGTACATGTAAATGTGAAATGGATTTGGGTTCTATTCCCTATATTTCATGTTTTGGTAGCAATCTCAGCCACAGAATCACAGAACAGTGGGGTTTAGAAGGGACCTGCTAACACAGGTACACCCAGATAAGATTGCACAGGAATACATCCAGGAGGGTTTTGGAAGTCTCCAGAGAAAGACAGTTCACAACTTCTCTGGGAAGCCTGTTTCAGTGCTCCATCACTCTCAGAGAAGATTTTTCTTATGTTTAGGTGGAAATCCTTGTGTTCTAGTTTGTGCCCATTACCCCTTGTCCTATCACTGGGCACCACTGAAAGGAGTCCAGGTCCATCCGTTTGATAGATATTTTTAGGCATTAATAAGATTCCCTCTCAGTCTTTTCCAGGCTAAACAGCCCTGGGTCTCTCAGCCTTTCCTCATAAGACAGAGTCTCCTCAACATCTTTGTAGACCTCCACTGGACTCTCTAGTAGTTCCCTGTATCTCTTGTACCAGAGAGCCCAGAACTGGACACAATTTTCCAAATGTGACCTCCTTAGGGTAGAGTAGAAGGGAAAAGAGAACTTGCTTTTTCTTTTTTACTTCCCTCCCCCCATCTCTTCCTTTTGCTGTCTTCACAAATATGTCAAAACAGATTTAAAAAGTGTAGCTTATTTGATGTACTCATAGAATTACTCTGGTCCTTTCTTTCCTGAAAGAGTCATGCTCAGTCAGAGAAGCAACAGACAGGCATGGGCAAGGACATGTAATGTCAGGGCACAGAAGGCAGCAGTGGGACTCCAAAAACAGGTAGAAATTGAGTTGCCAAGCACTGGAGATGGTGGTTCTGAAGACATGCACAGCAGGACTGGGAAAGGGTTCTGAGGTGCTTCAGCATGAGGAGACTTTGAGCAGAGAGGAGTGCTGGGGGAGCACAGGAAAAAATGGAAAACAAACCCCTATCTGAGTTCAAGTTTGTTAGCGTCATTCCCTAATTGCCACATATCCCCATTCCCTGTATTCCTTTGTAAATGAGTCAGCATAGACCATATGACATATCATTGCTGAAGTCAGGACTGCTTAAGTCTAATTCTAAGCTTCTTAGTTTTCAAGACTGTGCAGGCAGATGTTGTCAATCCCACCTCATGAAAGCAGGTGGGAAAAGGGGCAGGTATCCCCAGCCTGCAACCCCACACAATTGCCAGAGATGGACCTTTCTGGTCTGAGCAGGGAGAATAGATAGGTTCCCACAGAAAAATGTTCTTTGTTTTTCTGTTGCTGCCTTAGCAGGAGTAGATTTCATTCCAAAGTAAGCCATTCACCTCCTCCCGTAATTATGACTAAATCTTGATGGAAATGAAGAATCTGAAGTCTTGGTTGCTCTCTTGTGAAGCACTGAGTCATGTAATGGGGTTGACACAAAGCACTGAAGATTATCCCACTGATACTCTTTAGTTCCCTACTTAAATATAAGGACCTTTATTTTAATTAATATTGAGTCAAAAGGATATTTTTGTGTTCCCTGTATGCAGATCTCAGCATCTGAGACCATTTTGCTGAGTGTTTGAAACTTTGATTTACATATTCATGGATGAATCAGAATGAGCCATGTCAGCTAGTCTGCATGGTCATAACTTAGTTCTGTCTTGACTCATATGAATGGAAAAGTTCAACAGAAATAACAACAGAGTGAAAGGTTGGGGAGTCAGACTAGTTTTTAGAGTTTACATGTGACTTTAGTGTCAGTATTTCAGTTACTATTGACAGCAAAAACCTTGACCTACAGTCACTGAGGTCTGGAGAGTGATTCAAATGTCAGAGACTGGTCTACTGTAAACAGAATGACTCTCCAATACCAGCTGATGTGGTCTTCTGGGTCACCACAGCTAACCCTTTAGTGTTAAAGGAATTTGGTCATATCATCCCATATGCAGTTATCAGATATCATTGAAACTTTTTTTATGGCTAGGACAGATTTGTTAATTACTGGCTTAAGCATGGGTGGTCAATGATCATTTATCCCCCGAAAGAGGGGAATCCAGATTATGGAGTGATAGAACAGCAGACCTGAAGGGCTTGCTCCTCACATCATGCAGTCACATAGATCCAGCTCAGTACTGTTTTGACTACTGAAGTTTCAAGCTCTGATCTCATGACCTTTTCTGCATTAGCTCCTGCTGTAATACTATTTCTTTGCACTGCATGGAACAGCCACACACTCTTCATCAAAGCAGTGGAAAAATGCTGCTGACTGTATTTACTTTCACCACTTTACCTCATCCTTTGAAGTTTCTTTGAGCTGGCTGGTGACCATAATAGCCATATATGTCACTCTAGGTACAGTGATATAGCTTGTGCAACATTATGCCCATCATCACATTTATTCTGCTTTTCTGAGAGTTTCAGACAGGTTTACTTCTGTGTCAAAACACTGCTTTGGGGGCTTTCCTTTTGCTCTGGAAGTCCTGTTCTGGAAAGCAACATGACATCCACTTTTCTAAAACAAGATATTTGTAATGCCTGGCAAATGTTTTCTGCCTTCATCTATTGAAAATCTGAAGTTCTGCTAAGTTTTTCATCATTAATGTTGTAAATAACAACTTTACTGCAATGAATCAATCAATAAATTAGGCACAGGATGTGTCCTGCGTCCTTCATGTTGCAGAAGATCAATATCTCTTCCCAATATAATTCAGTGTCTCTAAAATAGGAACAAAGTGAAAGTTTTGAATCAATTTCTTCAGTGACAGCTGAATTTAGCCAACTGTCAAAATGGAGAATACAATAAATGCAAGAAAAGTGAGACACTTCTGAAACATGCTCTGAAAGCTCATTTTTACAGTTACTTTAGTTTATTCTTTTTGTGCTTTCATACCTTGAAATATTATCCTGGTTGCTATATTCTTAAAGAAGTTATTTGAAGAATGGTTCACAGTCCATTTATTGTTATCCTTTACATAGATGTGATGAAATCAATGTACTCTGCACCACAGGCATAATATAAAGCAGATGGGCTTTCCTCAAGCCATGAGTACATTAAAATCCAAACTATAATACAATATATATAGTGCTTCTAGATTAAAGCTCTTGCATGCCAGATTTGTAGCTTTGATTCTCTCTGATTTTAGTGCTTAGTAGGATTTATTCCAGTGATTCTGCCCTTGGGCCAAAGTGAATCAGCTTTTATCTAGGATGATCATATATTGGCTAAGCCCTGTAGATTTTCTTTTAATAAACATGTAACTTTAACCTACCATTACATGTACATAAAACATTACAAATCAAGCTTGCACACAACACTTAGCCAAAACAGAACCCATTAGAGTTCAAAACAGGGTTCATTTTCAGAATGAACCCTTCCAATGTGTATCCTTTTAATTTCTCCAATTGCTTTCTAGTCAGTTTTCCTATAATCAAATTCATTCGTGCCCAAGCTTAAGCTTATTTGCGGGCACCACAGAAAGACATTTTCAGGCTCCTCCTTCAGGCTATAAAGAGTCTTCATAGAGTTGCAATTTCTGACTAGAAAGTGAAGCACAAAGTGGCTCTCTGATTTTCTCATCTTCCTTGGTAGGACAAGGAGCAACTTTCAAAAAATGTATCTGTTTAGGTTATTCTCTTCATCCTTTTTGTTCTTCAGGCCTTTTAGGACTCTGTTCATACTCAAAAACATTAAATTTCCTGAACCTGATTTCCCACCCCCCTGCTCCCAACTCTCAGAAAGTCCAGTTAGTACTTTGAGTAGAGTCAAACCAATCCTCTTGGCCAACATACTCTTTTAACCACTTATAACATACATATAACAGTTACAAAGTTAATTTCATATATTCACCTTTTGGTCCTCAGTGCATATGATGTGACAAGGACATAAAGGCAAGAGGGCAAATCATCAGTCTGCTCTAGAACATTTTGATTTTCCCAGCACATGGGAAGTCCCTGCAGGGTCATGTTCAGGCTGTAATTGGAGGGCCCCCAGTGATGTTTTCCATGACTCTTTGCAAGCATCCTGGGAATATGGGCTGATTTTGATCCAGAAGATACTTACAGAATCTGAAGCTAGAAGAGTGTAAGTGAGTATAGAATAGTAGAATAAACCATTTTGGAAGATACCTTTGAGATCATTGAGTCCAACCACGCAGTCCAATCTGTTCTCCAAAATTTTAACTGATTAGTTCCAGGATGATTATAAAATAATTCCCTCTCACCTTAAATTGATTTTACATATCTGTGTAGACTACTCAAAGAGGCAGGAAGAGTATGACATGAGATATCTCTCTGGCCATAGCTCCAGTTTCACAAATTTAGCTCATTAGCACAGCTATTGCCTGAGCAATCCTTCAAAGAAGCTATCAGTAGCAGGAATAACATCTTGGTAAGATAAGTAATTCAAGATGAGGTGGCAAAATTGTTTTGGTTAGCCTACCATGCTGAAGGCTGTATTTTACTCAGGCAAGAGTCCCGCACCTAGCTGCACATGGATGTACACCGCTTCTGCCCTCCCACCAGTTGTTCCTCTCTTGGCCACCAGGTTTGTAGACTGACTTAGATTCACTACAGGGTGTAATTTCCACACTTAGAATATCAGTTCCTCAACAAGACTACCTCAAGCACTCTGCAACATGGTAAAAAAGAAGAAAAAAGAAAAGGAAAGTAAAGAAAAGAAAAGTAAAGAAAAGAAAAGTAAAGAAAAGAAAAGAAAAGAAAAGAAAAGAAAAGAAAAGAAAAGAAAAGAAAAGAAAAGAAAAGAAAAGAAAAGAAAAGAAAAGAAAAGAAAAGAAAAAAGAAAAGAAAAGAAAAGAAAAGAAAAGAAAAGAAAAGAAAAGAAAAGAAAAGAAAAGAAAAGAAAAGAAAAGAGAAAAAAGAAAGACAAGAAAAGAAAAGAAAAGAGAAAAGAAAAGAAAAGAGAAAAGAAAAGAAAAGAAAAGAAAAGAAAAGAAAAGAAAAGAAAAGAAAAGAAAAGAAAAGAAAAGAGGGAAAAAAGAAAATAAAAGAAAAGAGAAAAAAGAAAGACAAGAAAAGAAAAGAGAAAAGAAGAGAAAAGAAAAGAAGAGAAAAGAAAAGAAGAGAAAAGAAGAGAAAAGAAAAGAAAAGAAAAGAAAAGAAAAGAAAAGAAAAGAAAAGAAAAGAAAAGAAAAGAAAAGAAAAGAAAAGAAAAGAAAAGAAAAGAAAAGAAAAGAAAAGAAAAAGAAAAGAAAAGAAGAGAAAAGAAAAGAAAAGCATACTATCATCCAAGCAAACAAATCTGAGGGAGTTTCCTGCCCACCTTTTCCTCTTACATGCAAAGCAGAGGCCTACTTATCATTTCCCATAAGTCTTGCAGCTCTGGGGTTTGTAGTGACTCAGAGCAAAATCATTTGCACTAATAAAGAAAGAAGGGCAAAGTTTCTATATTTAATACAGACCTGTGACTGATTGGTTCAGATTCAGAAACAAGCAAGAGGCCTCGAGCACAAGCCCTATGAAGAGAGGCTGAGGGAGCTGGGATTGTTTAGCCTGGAGAAGAGGAGGCTCAGGGGAGACCTTATTGCTGTCAACAACTGCCTGAAGGGTGCTTGTATCCAGGAGGGGGTAGGTCTCTTCTCCCAGGCAACCAGCACCAGAACAAGAAGACACAGTCTCAAGCTGCACCAGGGGAAGTTTAGGCTGGAGGTGAGCAGAAAGTTCTTCACTGAGAGAGTTGTTAGCCATTGGAATGGGCTGCCCATGGAGGTGGTGGAAACACCATCCCTGGAGGTGTTCAAGAGGGGATTGGACATGGCACTTGGTGCCATGGTTTAATCAAGAGGTCTGTGGTGAGGGGTTGGACTTGATGATCTTTGAGGTCTCTTCCAACCTTGGTGATTCTGTGATATAAGGTTCTCACTAAGTGTAATATAACCAACCAACAGAAAGGGTGCAGAAAGTGAAGATAAAGCAAAGTGTCTTCCTGTGCTCTCTGGTTTCATGTTAAGGTCATTCAACATGTGACTTACAGTACATTTCCTGCAGCCTCTAAAGGTGCTCAGCAGGTCTGTAGCAGGTCTCTAGAGATCAGATTAGAAGAATAAGTATTTTAAACAATTAATATCTTTTACATGTCAATTTAGCATGGGTGATTTTAATGCTGTCTGCCTGTCAGACTTTCCCACAGCAAGATTTTCAAAACCTGTCCTCCAGGGGAATTTTTCTAGGGATGAGAAGTAAGTGTACAGTCCAAATGCTAAATTCCTGCTCGGTGTGCTGCGACAGCCCACAAAGTCCTTGATGACAGCGAGAGATTTCCTGGTTCATGGAACTGAAACTGATGCTTTATTTCACTGAGAAAGCAGCCTTCAGAAGATCTTTATTGATGACAATAGAAACTTATGAATACGACTGACCAGGGCAGCCTGAAGTCAGCTATAGAAAGATGAAAGACATTGTCTTTCAATACTTAAATCTACTGAAACCTTCCAGTCTTTTTTAGCTCGGGATTGAAACATGATATTTTTTAATCACCATACTGTTAGAACTTGTTCCCCTTGCACTGAGAATCTATTTGCATAGCAAATTGTTTGATCATTATTTCATTTTTAAATGGGAGATATAAAATTACCACAGTGCAGAAACTCCCTTATTTAATTGAAGAGCTCATTGTTCTTGGTGAGATTAACCATGCCTCCCCCATATTTTTGCCAGCGTTTTCTTCTCCAGTTGGAACAGTGCTTTTTTTTATGTGACTAATGGGACTTCTATTAATCTACACTGAGCATTTGGCTTCAAAGGAGTAAGAACAAATAGGATAAATGACTGACATCAGCCTACACTAGTAAATCCCATGTCTAATATTATTTTAGCTTGAAAAGTATTATCTTCCTAATGTGTGGAATTCACAGGGAAAAAAAGATAAAAAAGATTGCTTTTTGCTTTGGTTTGGGCTTTTTTTTAGAATCTCAGGTGGAATAAATTGCAGGATTATGTATTCTAGTCTTGGTTTTAGTTTTTGGAGGGTTTTTTTGTGTCATGTAGACTTTGTTTCCAAAGAACTCAGAGATGTGACTTTCAGACAAAATTATCTGTTAATCTGTACTAGAAATGAAAGAAAATAAAGGTGTTTTTTTTCTACTTCTGTAAATTTCAACTGCTGTTTAAATCAGCCCAATCTTTCTTCCTATGAAGGAATCACTTCTTAAGATGAAAATCACAACAGAGATAAATATGAGGCACAGCTGTCACTACAAAAAGAAGAAAACAGTAATGGAAAATATGTTTGTCACACAGGGTACACTTCAGATCATAATGATATGTGATTGCTTGTAAGTGGTTGGGCATGGTCCTCTCACTTGTATTGACATGAATCAAACAGCTGTGTAATGAAGGACACTATAGCAGAAAGGAATAAAGTTAAAGTGATATTAGCCAAAGTTATGTTATACCCATACATGTATAAGATATGTGAGTATATTTACATAGTCTCCATTGCCATTTTGCTGAAAACACTCATGGGGGTAATTTTCATTTTATCCCACTATGCAGGCAATGCAATGATTCTGAGGGGCAGGGAGTTTCACTTAGAAACATGCCACAGTTTAGTGTCGAGTTGATTTACTTTTGGTTTAAATTTGCTTTTCATTGCTTTGCTCTGTAGCTAAACATGTATTTGAATTACAGTATGGTTTAGTTGTGGTGGCTTCTATATTCAGGGAAAACAAGGATAAATAAAACCCAAACTAAAATAAAACCATGTGCCAAGAATGAATGCTTTGAACCCTTGCAACAACAGAGAAAGTGAAATGTGAATTCTTTCCTGTGAAAACATTTGGGGAAAGTATGAAATCTGGGAACTGGCTGGGTCCTGTGCTCTGTGTTTACCAGAGCAAACACATAACTGCACCAGGTTACGCAATACACTCCTGTCCATTACCTGCAGTCCCTTCGCAGAGGAGACTTTCAGGAAGGAAACACTTAATAAAGAGGGGAAAAAAAAGATCAAAAAATCTACAGTTCCCACATAAAGTCAGCTGTTTCTTCTTGAAACTAGTGCTGGCTCCATGACTCTCGGGAAGAGCTGCAGTTGTCACTGTGATGAGGAGATCATGGATGCATCTTGACTACATTCTCAGATAAAATTGGAAGATATTTGGGGAATAATTTAAGGCAGATCAACTGCAGATGTGGTGCATGACCAGAGCTAGGAAAGGCCCTGGGGAGTGAGACTGGGAGGAAAGGCCATGTTTGGACAAGGTCCTCTCAGAGACAGCTGGGACCTTCCAGAGTGGGACCAGGCCTGTGAATCAACAAGAGGACAAATAAAGAAATATAAACAGACAGACAGGTGAAGACCCATTTTATAAAGGGAAGGGATGATTCCATGCAGCAGTTAATGCACTCTAATGCATTAGGTGCAACCAGACCCTGATTCAAGGTAAGGGTCTTCAGCAGAATCTGGCTGGTGAATGCAGAATTAGGACACCAAATCCAACTGCACAGCTGCCACATAAGCCTGTAGGCACCTGAACACCAGAGATACTTTCCTCTTCACTGCAGTTCCCCAGTGCCAGGGTTCACAACCCAGCACATTCCCAGAACAGGCCCATTTCTGATGGGGTTAAGCAGCTGGGAGCAGGGGAACCAGGCATTCCTCTGCCTAAATCCGTGAAAGGGCATGATTGGAGAAGCATTTGCGAAGCATGCTGAATGCACTCATGACTACCACTTTCCTTTAACACAGCTGCGAGCAGAGGGGGCCCTGTGCAACACTGGCTGAGTTAGAGTGCTTGCCCACACTGCTGAAGAGCACCTTTGTTTCCTCACTGGCTATCTCCAGGATCTGGGAACAGAGCCTAGGCCAACACTTACCTTGCCTCATCAGACCAGCAGAGAGGCTATGGAAGGTGCTGGAAATAAGTTTGCAACCAGTTCACAGAAGTATGTGGGCCCCACCTGGACTAGTATCTAGTACAGATCTGGGGGAATGGCATGGCTGCTCAGCTGCAGAGACAAGGAGGAGGATGCTCTTGTGAAAGAGTGTGTGAAGCAAGCCCTACAGCATGGCCTGCGAGCGCTGCTGCAAGGTCAGCATCTCTCCAGGCTGCCAGCTTTGCTGGCTCCCATTGCCAACGTGTCTGATGGTCCCCACGCGCTGCCAGCAAGCCCTGGTGCAGCTGCCAGGGTCCTGGTAGATATATCAGCCTAATAAAGGAGGTCCTTAGTAAGACAGCATAGTTGGGTTGGCAGGGGCAGACCTTGGCAGTAAAGGGAAAGGTGTGGCTGTGAGCCCTACCTCCTATTAAGTCCCACATAAGCCAATTCCTCTTGTTATATATTTTTGCTGTAAAAGCACTGCATAAACCTGACTGGCACTGTACATGATGTTGATTTATAGTTTCACCCTCAAAGACTCATTTTCTTTTTTATCTTTTTGTTATTGATTTTTACTCACCTCAGTGGCATACCATAGATGAGAGAACCCTAATATTTATTACACCCACATATCTTCAGCATACATCAACACAAGCCAATAACAAAGAAATAGTGTTCTAACAACCACTGAGTATGCAGTCACTGAGATAGCTGCTTGGTTATGTTAATTGCATGTTTTATTTGAACACATATAAAATGCAGTATGTATTCCTGACATGTTGTACTCTTTGAAACCTGCATCTTGACTCAAAACAGTAATACAAGCAGCTCTGAATATCTGGACATGTCTCCACTGCACCTAGACAGGGCTTTCTTTATGGCCAGTCCCCTCTCCATGTACTGTGTGCCTGCAGATGTGATCCCAGGCTTACCTGGAGCCCATAATCCAAGGTGCCTGCCACAGCATGTTTATAAGTGAGCACACTGCCAGGCACAGCCAGGCAAGCTGCCTGGAAGACACGACTGTGGTGGGAGCAGACTAGCACCTGTGCACTGCTCAGCCTCTGCTCACTCTCATGACTACCTTGGAGACAGTATTTTTCCACTAGAAAAATATTTCCCCACTTCCTCTCCACTCACACACTGAACTATGCAGAATGGAAGCCCATTCTCTTTGACAAACACTTTAATAAGTTAGTCATTTATTTCCTTGTGTTTTCACTGGTATTTCTGTCCTGAGATAAAAGCGAACAAAGAACTTTTTTGTTCCCTTTGAAAGCTTGCTCAGGCTACTACTTTTCCACAAGTGGGAGACACAGAGGGTGAAAAAGGCACTGAGATGGGTTTCAATGGCAGCTCACCATTTTATCTGTAAAGGGGAGGAAACACAGAAATCTGTGAAGGATTCATCATACTAAATTTATGTCTCCCAAGTTAGGGATTATCACTGATACCCTGCTGGGAAATGACCATGGAGACCTGACAGAGTTTACACTTCTGCTGTAAATTTTGAACTGAAACATCTTATTTCCCCCCTAGTAATCCCTGGAATTTCACCACACTTGGATTATTTCTTAGCAGAAATAGACAAGGAGTGTCCCCATCACTACCCAGCACACTCAGTGCTAGATAAATCCTGATTTAAATACATGAGAGGTAATTGGAACACAGCTAGAGCTGAAAGTACTGGTGAAAACATATATGAGCCAGTGGTAGCCCCAGGCCACCTTCCAAACCTCCATGCAAAGCAGGACTCCTGTGACTCAGGACATCTGTGCCCCCAGCATTCGTATGTATAAAGCTACTCAACAGCCTTTCCATTCCAAGTAAGTGTTAAGATCACCTCCATCCTGACAATATCATTCATCATATCTCTCTGTCGATTCAGTGTCCTGAAAAAAACAACCTAAGCTGTGTTGTGATCTTTCCTTAGTATAAAACATGCTTTAGCTGTTGCGATCCCTTCAGAACCAGCCTCCACCGCACACCCCTCACGTCATTTTCCCTTGAATTTCTTTGCTCTATTCATCTCTCTCTCCATTTACTGCTCATGTCTGTGTCTTGGCATCAGACACTACGTGCAATAAAAGAAGACTGTGGAATTTCATTCTCTTTTATTTATTCAATAAATCTCAGAAAGGAATATAGTTTTAGAGTTAGAAAGCCTTCTTTGAGCAATGGTAAGATGAATGTAAATGTAGCTATTAAGAAAGGAAAACAAACTGCATTAGAAGCAAAATAATCTCCTAGGGTGGCATAATACATTACTAGTAATTATTGTATAATACATAACTCTTCTGATATCAGAGTGGCTCAAATTAAACTGGCTGAGACTCTGCCTACACTTTTAAAGGGGTTTTAGAAAGATACATGAACATCTAACTATAAAAGATGTCTGTAATCCATTGACAGAACAAAAATACAGTGAAAGTGTGTGCCTGAGACAGCTTCCAAACCACAGCATTTTAGCAGCTTTCATTTTCCAAAACAAAAAGCAATAAACTACATAATGCACTGCTACACTGCCAAAATAGTTTTAACCATTATGGTTAGATAAGCACAAACACAAACACGTCCAAAACACATAAGGTTTGGGGCTTTTTTGCATGCTTGTGCTTTAGAACAAACCGTATTACTTTTTGTCTTTTCCACAGGATAGAATAATTGCTAACCCTATAGTACACCACAAGTAGAGTTTACAGCCAAAAACTCAGTCTATTATAGTGCAAGTAAGCTAGTTCCATTTTGGCTATTAGATTTTTGTTTTGTGGGAATTTTTAATCTCCAGAAAAATAATAGGCCTAGCCAGCTGCTCATTTGAGGCATGCCAATGATTGATTACTTGTTTTTAAAGTAAATGCAAAGAGAGAGGTGTCAGTTCAATTTGAAACATGATCTGAAGTGAGAGGAGGTATCTTAACCATTTGGGGGTTTACCAAGCATGATCTTAAAATGTGTCTGAAACATTGTTGGTGCCTGTTTGTTCTTTCAGTCAGTAACACAGACCAGACCAGTTCATTAGATGCTACTGCTAGTAATCTGAGTGAAGGGAAAATACACTGATAACTGGCACAGCAACCTGACCTAGGCTGATGCATATGAAATAACAAGATCTAATTTAATTATGGCATTTATTCCCAGTTCGGGATTTGCACCTTGGGCATAATGATAATGATGCATCTGACGATTTCTGCCCATCACCTGTGACTGAGTGCAGATGGGCTCTTAGCTTGCCCTCATCTGGTGAATGTTACAATTTCTTTGTGATCTGGACCAGAACTCCAAGTAATGCTCTGTAATTATTAGCTACAGTTGATTAAAAAAAAGTCCCATTTATGGGAAAAGTGTGATCAGAATAATCCCATAAGTTTACATATGGTATCCTATTAAGCCTCACCAATAAAATTAATGCAACAAATGATGCATTGCACAGGTTGTCCACCTCACAAATTATTGTACTCTGACACAGTGAGAAGATTAATCTCATGCTCCTGTCTCCCATCACCAAAATTGTTCTCCTACTGAAGACATTTTTCTCTTTACTTTAGAATCCCATCTTTGACTGAAATTTTACCTGGCTGTGGCCTTCACCAAACAATTGTTCTTCTTGGCTACTCAGCATTCAGGGGAGCAAGCGAAAAAACTGCCTATGACTTGCAGTCTTGTTCACCTACAGGCACTGCTAGCAACCACCAAGTCCAGATACTGGCATCTAATTGACCTTACAGCTCTCAGTGCTCTGGCCAGCACAGCTAAGGAGAAATGGTGTTTTAGAGCTGTGAATGGTATCACAAACTGGCATGCAGAACTCTGTTGCAGACAGTAACATGCAAGGCAAGAACACTACAGCTTAATTTTTAAAACTTGCCTAAAATTAGCACTAAGAAACACCTTTTCCCCACTATACCCAAAATAGAGTGTTGCACAGTGCCACACGTTCAACTAAAAGCAACCCTTTAAGGGAAGGCTTGAGGATTCAGTCAAATGTCTGTCAAGAGTATGTCAAATGAAAAGGAGTTCAAAGCTGGGGTCAGAGTGGCTGGAGAGCGGCCAGGTAGAGAGAGACTTGGGGGTACTGGTTGATGGCAGGCTGAACATGAGCCTGCAGTGTGCCCAGGCAGCCAAGAGGGCCAATGGCATCCTGGCCTGTATCAGGAACAGTGTGGCCAGCAGGACCAGGGAGGTCATTCTGCCCCTGCACACTGCACTGGTTAGGCCACACCTTGAGTACTGTGTCCAGTTCTGGGTCCCTCAGTTTAGGAAAGATGTTGAGTTCCTGGAATGTGTCCAGAGAAGGGCAACAAAGTTGGTGAGGGGTTTGGAACACAAGCCCTATGAGGAGAGGCTGAGGGAGCTGGGGTTGCTTAGCCTGGAGATGAGGAGACTCAGGGGTGACCTTATTGCTGTCTACAACTACCTGAAGGGAGTTGTAGCCAGGTGGGGGTTGGCCTCTTCTCCCAGGCAACCAGCACCATAACAAGAGGAGACAGTCTCAAGCTGCACCAGGGGAGGTTCAGACTGGATGTTAGGAAGAAAGTCTACACAGAGAGAGTGATTGCCCATTGGAATGTGCTGCCTGGGGAGGTGGTGGAGTCACCATCATTGGAGGTATTTAGGAGGAGACTTGATAGGGTGCTTGGTTGCATGGTTTAGTTGATTAGGTGGTGTTGGATGATAGGTTGGACATGATGATCTTGAAGGTCTCTTCCAACCTGGTCTATTCTATTCTATTCTATTCTATTCTATTCTATTCTATTCTATTCTATTCTATTCTATTCTATTCCTCATGTTGAAACTACTATTTTTCATATTTCCATCTCTTCCTGAGGTTTTGTTGAGGCAGTTCTTGGTGGACAGGAAGAATATCAGAAACATATTCTAAATAGCTGAGACCATTACTGGATGGCAGAAGCTGACAAAATGTGCACAATGTGCACACAATGACCCTTACCTTAAGTTTGCATCTTCTCAGCTGTCCCTGTTCTGTTCATATCCACGATCTATGAAGACAACATAATGTGAAACAAGGATCTTTTCCATGGCACAGGTTAATGCTTCATAATGCCATGCCTGGCTTTTTGGTTAATGGGTTGTGGCTGGAGATCCTGGGAAGACAGTGCTACATAAACATCATGAATTTCTCATCTTCCTGCCTACGGTAGAGGTCTTTGGTCGAAAGTTAACTGACTGCAAGACATTTCTGGAAGGAGGTAACTGCAACAAAGCATCTTTTAGTCATAATATAAATAAGCTTTAGGAGCTTTAGGTGTCTACATTCCACTGCAAGCTGCATCTTTAATTCCCTTAAGTTCTTCAAAAATCCTAGGCTTTGTTCATGCAATAATCAACATCATCTCTGTCCTTCAAAAATTTGCCTCTAACTAAACCCCTTAATTCTGGAATTAGCTCTCCCTAATGTAAATGAAGACACTAGGGAACGTGATCAAATTTAAATCTTAGCCATGTGATAAATTCAGAAATTATCTGTTTTTCAGTAGATTGCTTTGTGCAGTAATTTCTTGAATCCAGCTATTAGCAGTAGGCGTTCATTTCCCATGAAAATCAGCTGAGCTATAGGCCAAAATGTTGGGTTTTTTTTAAGAAGAAGCTAAACATGGTTCAAATAAATTTTATGTTCTTTTAAATTACTTGATGTCAGACTCGGTACTGAAAGTCCTAAAAATGACTACATATTTGAAGATCATTTTTCAACTATAAAAGCATGGGAAAACCCAAAGTATACTTACTCATTTTTATTTACTTAATCCTTCTTCTGATTTTTTTAAAACCAAGACATTTTTATGGCCCCAAATAAATAGGTACACATTGGACACCTACATTAATATGCTCTAAATTAACATGTTATGAATTTCTAATGTAGACAAGGAAGTGTGAGTATTGACACTTGCCAGATGGACAAGCTGAGACCTGGCCTTCCATTATCTTAGAGTGGAATTCACAAGCACATGCTTGCAATGTGGAGCCCAGCACAGGGTTTCAGAAGGCACTAACTGACAGAGTGTGGTAATCCATGTCACTTCTTCCCAGAAAATCAATAAGTTCCTTGACAAAACACCTGGGGAAACATCCAAAACTGGTTACCTGCTGAGCTTAGAATGGAGTTCTAAATAAAAATGTTCATAGGGCTGTGCTTGGTCACACAATCCTGGTGTGTGACACCTTTCATGTGGTCTACCTACTATATGTCTAGTGCTTTATCAACATGAGAAAGCTGCCCTAGGGATGCAGCAGAATTTCACCTATCTTTGGCAGATTAGGCAGATTTTCTTATTCTGGAACTGCTGATGTAAGAGAAATTATATTAATTGAAAAATGGAGAATTGTTGACATTATAAGATGGGCAAATTAAGCAGAAAAGGTATTGTTTGTACAGGCTTCCATCTGACAATACTTCAAAGACACGGGAAAACACACCTAGTGATCGGTGCAAGTTTGATATTGCCTTTTCTGTTCAGGAGGATGGTGAAGCTGATCTGCTGAAAAAGTTTGCCTCCCTGAACAAGGAAGGGAATTACATATTTCTGAAGCCCAGAAAAATCAGTGAGTTGCCACAGATGACGGCTATGACTCCACAGGGATCCGGCCTTCTCTTTTTGGTAATGGACAATATCCTATGTACGAATAGAATCAAATATACATGAAGATCTTGAGAACAATATAAACAAACACAGACAGCATATTCTTGTTCCTGAATTTCTCCTAAGGCTCCAGGTGACAACAACAGGGATACATTTGTTTCAAGAGGATTAAAATTATCGTGAATTCTGTTCAAGTATTGACCTGCATGATGTTTCGATTGAAAACAGAACAAAGTCAGAGAGAGGTCACAGTCACTGCTGATTTATTTACTTGCATATTCTTGGAGGTAAGGAGGATGATGGGAAAGGGACTGCGAAAATGCAGCTAAGAATGAGACACACACAAGAAACAAATGGATAGCTAGCCTGACATTAAAAGGACTAGAGCCTGGGTTTTGGAAAAAGACTGCGAAGATACCATGAACTAGATGAATCTTTGCTTTTCCTGTGCTTTGTGGGATTTCCTGTTTGAGTTCTGTATCTTCCTATATATGGCTGGCAGTGTTCTGCAATTTGCTGTAATTCTTTCCCCTTCACATCTGGTGCAGTTTCTAAACCCCAACTCAAGACTGTCAATGTTTTTAGCATCTGGTACAGTTTCTAACCCCCAGCTAAAGACCGTTAATGTTTTTGGCCTTTCTAATGGGTCAGAACTGCATTTCTGCTGCATCCTACCCAAATAAGAGAGCCCATAGTCTCTTGCAGAGTGCAACTGGGATGAGAATATAAACAGATGTGCAGCAGACAACAACAATGAAATTGCAACATAGATCAAAGTACTCAGAGGTGGCATCACTAGCTCCAAATTATTATGACCCTTTGCTATGAAAGAAGTAGGCTTTAACAAATATTTGAGGCACCATTTTGCAAAGAGTTTAAATGTATACCTTCAAATGCTGAAGTATCACTTGAATCAATAGGATTATAATGTACATGTGTGGTGTGCTGTGAATATTTTGCAAGCATTGATGGTTCTGTGCCTATAGAAAGGCTAGAACAGGGAAAAGTGTACTCCAACTATACAGACTATGGGTATTTTTGAAAGCTTCTCATTTGAGATTTGCTTTCATGGTCAGAAACATCAAACACAATATAATAATACATGCTAAAACTCTGCAAAAGGAAATGAAACATGATTTCTAACTGTGCACTTTTGGAACAGGTACTCACACTGTGTGAGGAGTGCCATCTGCCAGTTTGTTATATTCCCACAAACCATCATTTCCTAGAGGCAGTCATTGACTGCAGGTCTGTAGAGAAGGGTTTTTCCACACTTTTAGAGAGATGAAATATTTTCCTTGTGGAAACTTCTGAGCACCATAAAGTCTTCAGAAAAATCTCTTAAAACTTATTTTCCACTTAGTGACAAATACATTGTGAAGACTCTGTGACCATCTAACAGTGATCCAGCTGTTGCTAAAGAGGAACAATTGGATGACACACAAGTGATCTGACCCTTGTTTAAGAAAGCATGTGGCAGACAGGCATTCCTGTGCAAAAGGAACATGGGCCATACACACCAGATAGGCTTGAAGTGGTAGGAGCATGCCTTAAGCAAATTCAAAAAGTCTCTACTTCACATTAGAAAGGATTTTCCTATGTTGTCTCATGACTGATGCATCTCTCACCTCCCCAGTTTCTGTCCACCCCCTATCCTTACAAGTTCCTCTTCCTCATACCCTTTCAGACATACACAAGCTCTAGCCTTATAACTGTTTACACCTCTGTGGCACAGCCTTACTCATCTGTGTCCTACCATAATCTTCAAGCACCTCTTTTGATGCCACACTGCAAGAGTCTCAGAAGCTGTTTCCATTGGCAGACTATTGAAGGAACTTTACTGGGAGGACTGGATGAGATGGACTAAATAATGCTGGAGCATGGGGCCTATGCAGCCACTTAAACTGCCTGAGCTTTAGGCCAGCTCTGTGTCAGCATTTCATTTTTGTCATAGAACAGGTGCTTGGGTTTTGTTGTATCTTCCATATTGTCTCAATATCAAGCATTTCACAATTAACTCCATCCATGACAAATAAAACCTGACAGAATTCAGTGCATGGGAGACAGATGTAAATGAGCAGCATTGCCTTGACCAGCTGTATCTGGCAAACCGTCTATGGAACTGTTAAAAAAAGACAACCCTCACATCTTGTGAGCCTCTGTGTGTCTGTGTTGCAAAGACCTGTGCTAGAATAGCAATCATGCTAAAGTGGAAGGAGAGAGCTTGTGATGGAGCAGCTGCTGCAGCTCAGCACAGCTTCATTTAGCTTTACCCCCTCCCACAGCAAATGCTAATTCTGCCCCGCTAAAGAGGAGTTCAAACCGTGAAGATATTCCCCAGAGAGGAGGATTATAAAGCCCTGTGATGAGCCTGAACTGAAATTAAAAATAGCCTGTGAAATTAATGTGCTTTTCTTAGCCTGCTTTGGGAAGTTTCATGAAGGAGGTTTTGCTTCTCAAAGCAGTATGTGTAATCTCTCATGGATAGATCCCAAGTTGTCCTCTGTGTAACAAATGTAGATGGCTGTTCAAAAGGAATGTGGTCGCCTTGTCTGGGGTCTTTTTATTTGTGGTGCTGGGGCAAGGGGAGCATGTGTGTGCATGTGAGTATGTGTGTAGGAAAAGGAGGGCTCAGCCAGTTGATCAGATTTCATTAGGTTTCTAACTGCCAGCTTTAAACTAGTGGTTTTGGAATATTGCTTGGGATCATTTCCAGTATTTTCAGCTTTGAAAAGCAAGTTGTTGTAGTTTCTAATTAAAAGAGAGGGGGAAAAAGGCCCCTTCATCAGTTAATAAATAATGGTCACTGACACTTCAGTTCAAAAAAAACCCCAGAAACTCTGGAGTTTTCCTTTCTCCCTTCTCAGCTAAGGGCTTCTGGCAAGAGGCAATGTCCCCAGCAGAGGACCACCTGCGGCTTGGGAGCAGCCAAGTTCTCAAGCTGAGACAGAGAAATTTTATACATGACCAAGATGTCCACTTCCACTCCAGGCCATCTTGAGACCAGATGCATCTTGACTTCCAAGATACAGACGGGGAGGGTGCCAGATTTACAGTATAAAGCACCTTCTTTTAGCATTACTCAGTCTATGGGATCCCTGGCTGCTTATTTTATCCCTCATAATATTAGAAAAGAATATGGAACCTGCCAAGTTTAGTAGTTTTATGTAAAGCACTGACAAATAACCTTAAATGGTAAATTCCCCGGGAGCTCTACAGAACATACTCTCAAGGATGAGAGGATAGGCTTAACATTTCTTTCAGTTCTTGCCTCATTTGTGTCGCTTATTCCATCATGTTGAGAATCAAGTTATCCACCCACTGATGTCAGAATGAGGGATGGATTTTCAAGTATATCTAAGCACAAAGTCCTTCACTTTGTGGCAACATTGTTGGTATAGGTACATTGTTAATGTTGTCTAACACAATTTTATTCCCAGTAGTGGGGCAGCTATGTGGAGCCAAAGACTGTTGAGGGCTGTTAAGTGAGGCAAACGTCCTGTTCTTATATCTTTCTAGAGCCTACATAAGAAGCCTGGGCAACCAGCACAGCAACTATTACTTACATGCCTTGAGTCTTGTGAGATGAATTCAACCGCTCTCCCTAAGTTACTATGGAAAATTCTTACCATTGTCCAACAGCATCAAAATTATTTCATGTAGCTATTTTTGTCTTTTCAGAAAGTTTGGAAAACAGTTACATCTTTATATCTTCTCCAGATATATATCGTTCTTGACACTGCTAAACTGAAACTGTGGTTGCAATTAATCCTCAATTTAATCCAGGGAATGGAAAGCTGATAGGACTTTTATTTGATATGTTATTAGCGTCTGCTGTCCTAGAACTCACTATATGTAGGTGTCTGGAGGTTTTATATGTAGAGATCTGCAGACACTGTAACTAAAATTAAAACCTAGTGTTAAAAGCAACCACACATAGAGATAGCACTACACTCATTTTTGTTTTTTCCCCTGTGGTTTATGTGAGTGATAAGCATGACCAGGAACAGCTAAGCTGAGCCTTGTACCTCAATATGGGAAAGGTGGGTTAGTAAAAATTTCTCTCATCTTTCAGAAACTTTTCTTCTCTATTTCTGTGATAATGATCCAAAACTTTTTGGAAGGATCCCTTCTCAAAATTTTACATGACATCAGCTTTTCCTGTGACCAGCTCAAAAAACAGCTCTAAGTGATATATATGGAAACAATAAAGACCTACTGGGTTTTTATGGAAGTATAATGCCATCCAAATAAAATGCACCATTTATGGAAACTTTCATTAAAAACATAACACTCAAAGACTCAGTGCTAGTAATTCAACAAAAAGAAACCTTGTTTTCTAATGTAAGTGAGAGTCCTGTAATGTCAGGGTTATCACAAACACACACACACAAAATAAAAGAGTTATTCACAAATACATCAGAGAGAATTCTACATGTGAAGGCAATGGAGGATAGATATTATCCCAGGGAAGATGCTGAGCTTAAGATTTATGTATTTTTTTGCAATGGATGCTCAAGAATAGATATTCTATGCATCATATGCACTTGTAAATACACATTTCTCTTTTTCTATTACATTTAGTATATGCCTGTAATTTACAGAGAACACATAACTTCTTGGGCAAGAACAAGCTCTCCATAAGCTGCCGACAATGTGATAAACCGTTCCTGCTCTTTTTCCTCTGTCTGACCATCTTTCAGCTCCCTGTACCCTACCCAATCCTCCATCAGTCTCCCAGAACATCTGTAGGAGTTAGGAGAGGAGAGAGCAAGTCGTCTTGCCTGGTTGACAAAGGGATGAAAGAAGGTTTCAGACCTGGGGGTAACTCACTGCACACCACTACCAGCAGGATCACAGGGTCACCTGTGTGGAGAAATCAAGTACTACTGTTGGAATCTAGTCCCAGCTCTAAAGGGTTACAAATGTAAGTAGAAGAGGCTCTGACAACTCCTAGGAGAGCTGAAAAGTAATTCTACAAGAACCTAAACCCTCATGCACACCTGGTATCTGTCCACTGTGTTTAAACAACACTGTTGTATCTTCCACATATGGAAAATTAAGCTCCATTTGTCTGAACTATCTCAGTGTATATACAAAAATATGACTGCTGAATAAGTGGCCAATAGAAGTTGTGGAACAGACTATAAAGAATTAAATGTCCTTTGGGAACCACACTCATTATTAAGGTAATGAGGTAATATTAATTCAACAACGGAGCAACAGAATAAATTATAGAGTTCTATCATGTTTAAAGATTTGGCTATAAAACAAGAAAAAGAAAAGTCAGCTTTCAATATGGAAAGTGATTATTGATGTCTATTTTTAATGAGCTGGGAAAAAGAAAACCAACACCAAAAACCCACCAAAAACCACTGCAGTGTGAATAATTGGATGTCCCAGAGTAGCTTAGATCAGAATGAAACATACTCCTGGAACTGTCAAACTGAGGATCAAAGGATGAGTGCATTCATTTTAGATTACTAACTTGCTTGTTTTTTCTGATGTTTTCAATTATATTCTTGAGGGAAAAGTTTTCCTTTTAGCTGCATTGAGTAACAGAATGCCCACTGCACTTTCAAGTGAAGAATTAGTTTGGGCCTCATAAGACATTATCTTTGGTGCTTTTCAGTGCCCAGGCAGCTGCTGCATATCAGCTGTTGACAGGGGGTTTTCTGCTTTTTCTTTCTTTCTTCTCTCTCCCTCTCTCTCTCTTTTTCTTTCTTTATTTCCCAAATCCTGGTGGTGCTCTTTAAAGCATTTAGCAGAGTTTCAGATAATTAAGTTACAGAGGCTATCATGTAAACATTCACTGCTTACATGGTAAGTCCGCTGGGTTTGAAAGGTAATGCCTTGTAGCTCCTGCAATTGCTTGTTCTTGCAGATTGCAGAGTAATCCAGAAAGCACTCTATAGTCACTGCACATTAACAGAAAACAGGAGAGGTTGCAATGTGTACATTCCTTCTCTGATAACACAAGCATAACAACAGGGAAGAAAAATAGGTGGGTGTGTCACAGACCTGTTTATTTCCCACAACACAGCCTGGTTGTTTCAAAGCAGAGAGACATCAGACATAATAGTGTGGCGAGCAGCCCTGGAGTTATATGGCAAGTTCAGGCAGGTACAGATAATAGCAAAACATATTTACTGCATTTCAGGCACACTAATTGAAAGCTTAATGGATTTAAAGGACTACCCAGTTCTTTTCAAGGTTAGTACAGAACAAAGCTAAAATATATTTTGCCTTGAACAAGGTAATTCAATTTCAATAGTTTTTTTTTTGGGGGGGGGGTTATCTGTGGGTTTTTTTTTTAACATATGCTCTCTTATCAGTTCATTTGTTTAACTTGTGTGTGGTACTTTATCAAACACTATTTTTATTATTTTTGGTTTTGCATAAATAATTTATCTTAGTTTTTCTGGTTATATAAGCAAAATTCTTTAATCTGCCTATGGAAGGGAAACACTGTTTATTTAAGGAGAATGAATCACTGCTAGTACAGTTATCAACTTTAAAAGCTGCAAGCTGGATTCTCAGAAATATTAGGTGCAACTCACTACTGAGTCTTAATTTATTAATTAGAAAAACATTACTTTCATGTGTCCCTTGACAATACTCTTCCTGTGATATATTTATACATCATAAAACAAACACAGAATAGGCAGCAAGATAAAAAAGCCTGTGCAATCCAAGCACAAATGAAATCCAATCAACAGCTCAGCTGCAGAAAAAAATTATTCTATTGAGGACATTCCTACCATTTACTTCATTCCAAAACAGTTTTATGCTTTGAAGGATGTTTGATAATTGTATTCAAAGCAAAAAGCTTCTTCAGCCATATTTGCAGTAAGCATGGAAAAAACCAACCATTCATGGGCATTTGCAGTGGCTGTGCTTGCAGCTGTACCATGATCAGCACATTACTTTCACCAGCTCTTGCTTTGCTTGTGGTCACCATAAAAGATGCAAGGCTTGCTGTCATAACTGATTGGTCAGCAAGGTATTTTGAGAATTGCTTAGCTGCACTGGTTCAGGTGTATTGTTGGCTTTTTGCTGCTCTATGATGAGGAAAATCACAGGAGTAAGACACATTCCTCTCTTCTCTCCCCAGTAAAGAGGATGAGCAATGGCAAATGAAGCAGGGAGGTAATATCCTGACAGAGTTTACCTGGGGTGAGCTGAAGCTTCTGATTGGTACACAGCCTAGGAAAACACTCTTATGGGAAGGTGAAGGGATGGAAACACTGGACAAAAATGTGAATAACAGTTTTGAGGAACCTAAACTATGTTCATTAGTATTTGTCAAGTGCAGGAAGTTCTAGAAGTCTGACTTCACTCCAATTCTTAAAATCAGGTCTTCCAAAATGAAAATATTGCAAGTGTCCCAGTCTGATACTGGTTAGCAATAGTATTGCTAAAATTACCTCATACCTCAGATTTTGGCCAAGGGTTTCCATTTACACAGGAAAAAGCTGGCAGCACCCCTAGCTTTTGCTTCAGGCTAAGCCTCTCAGGTTGTTCTACATGTTTTTCATCTTTCCAAATGCAATCCTTTTACAAGATTCCCTGGTTTCATTCTTTCCATATGTTTTCTACTTGCCTTTTGCACAGTCCCCTGATGTTGCAGTGACGGATTCTGCCTCAGGTGCTGTCAGAGAGAGCAATGGGCTGCACTCACCTGGTGCTACCCCAGGCACTTTTCCCCTTTGGGAACTCTATCCCACTGAGGGGACAATGTCACCTTTGCTGTCTCTGCAACCTCCAAAGAGCCACTCTAAGTCATCACCCTGCCTCATACATATCCTGAGCACATATGGGGGAAACTGAGTCTCAGTTACACAAATGGGCAATCCCCAACAGTCAAATTAGTGCCAGGCAGCTGATAGAGTGCATTTAAATATCTGAAGCCCAGGAGACTCAGAAAAGACAGCCAGATGCATGTGAGGCAACCTAAACTGGCCAACAGGAAATTCCCAGGCAAGAGCAGGGTTTAGCTCATTTTGAAAGACGGTTCATCTGCAATTTTTTTAGTAGAGGGAGAGAGGATTCCTTTAACATATATTTCACATCCACCAATCATTTTTAGAAGTAATGTAGATGCAAGAGGGTTATTTTAAAAAGCCAAGAGAGCAAGGCTGTCATTGTAGCTGAGACTTTGAAAAAGCACTGAATCTCTATGTTCAAGTCCTCTTCACATCTGATCCAGAGTAAGGCTTGAAAATAAAATTGCTTTTCTTCCAAGAGAGCTCCCTTACGCTTAGACCTTAAAAAAAGCTGAGTAAAATCTTTGTTTGTTGAAGGTGATCCACTTCACACACATTAGTAGCTGTATGAGAAGTGGTTGGCATCTAAATATAGTCATTTTCACACTCTGTCCAAGCTCAAGGAATATTTAAGCATTTTTTGCACAGTAGCACAAGAGAGACTGAGAAGATATCAGAACTGAACATCTCTAGCCTTGCAGTGGTTAGAGGTTTAAATCCCACACATTAATTGGGCAGAGGAAAGATCTGCATTTGGATATCCTGCCTAAGCCCTTTCAACACTAACTTCACTCAATATTGACTGTCAGGGGAAGACACAGGCTTTGATCAGTGTGGTTTGCTTGAAAAGCATCACAAAGGCTGCTTAAAGGAGTTGAGAGGGAAGGCATGTAACATATTTCTGAAACATGCAAAAGCCTCAGCATGAGGTATACACATATATGTTTTATGTCAGAATCTAGATGGAAACATGCAAGAATTCAGGCCCTGGAGATTTAAAGCATCAAAGGTAAGTGAGGAAGGAGTATGAGCTGAGTGGACAGTAAGATAAGTTTAACCAATCTCTTCAAACTTTTGTAGCCTGAATTTGTAACCAAAGAAAAATGCCTTGGTTTACAGTCACTTACTCTGGTGAGAAATCTACACTGAAACAAAAAACCTTTTAACCTCTAGCAAGAACTCTTGTGGTTTTCAAGGAAGAGACAAATTCTCAGCAGGTTTATTGAAAGGCTGGATCTCCTCATTTGAATTCTTTAGCTGCTATATGTTAAACTATACACACATAACCTCTCTCAGCCCTCTCCTGCCTCCCCCCACCCCCAATATTAAAAGCTGCATCATTCAGAAGTTAAGAAATCATCAACCTAGAGGGTGTCATTATGACAGTAACCCATCTCTTCTGTGCATATTCATTCAGCTAGGATCCCTGATCATCCTTGCTTTGTCCAATGCTTGGCATGGATGGGATGTCCCTAACAAGAAGGTATTGAGAATTTTGATTTCTCTATGTGCTTAGTGCATGGTCTCCAGTCACATTTGCTGCAAACTGTTTAAACATTAGTCAAGACAGAAATTAATTTTTTCCTTACTTTCTCCTCAGGACCATAGCATCTGTGTATTTCCCAGCTCAGTGGATGCACACAGCAGGCTCTGGCTTTGTGCCTCCAAGTCTCAAACAACACGATATTGGAGGACCTGGAATTCTTCAACAGAGCTGTTTCATCACCATCCTGTACACTTAGCAAGTCAACAGGTCTTGGAAGCAATTAAATTAGTTAGTTAAAAATCCCTATTGCCATATATTCATGGGGGTGGTGGATTTTGGGGGTTGTTAAGATTACTCTTTTGTATGCTTTGGTTGGCAGCCTTAATAACTTCACCACAGTTCAGTAATTTTTTAGCTTGCTTGCTTTTCAAGATGAAACTTTGAAACATAGTTGGTCCAGGGAGATCCTTTCTTTTAACTATTTGAAGATCTTGGGACAATTTTTGACTGCAAGGTCCCTCTAAAGGTGTGGTCTCCACATCTTCACATGGTTAATAAAACTTTCACAGTTGGCTCTTCTGCAGTTCTGTGGACAGCAATGGGGACAGACTCTGTACATCACTGAATCACAGAATGTTCCACCTTGGAAGGGACCTCCAGAGACATCATTGAGTCCAACCCCCCAGCCAAAGCAGGATCACTTGGGGCAGGCCATTCGGGAATACATCCAGGCAGGTTTTAAATGTCTTCAGAGAAGGAGACTCCACAATCTCTCTGGGCAGCATCTTCCAGTGCTCTGTCGCCCTTACTGTGGTCTCCTCATGTTGAGGTGGTATCTTCTGTCTTCTAACTTGCATCCATTGCTCCTTGTCCTATCACTGGGCACCACCAAAAAGAGACTATCACCTTCATCCTGAACCCATCCCCCAGGTATGTACAGACTTTGATAAGATCCCCTCTCAGCCTTCTCTAGACTAAACAGCCCCAATTTTCTCAGTCTTTCTTCATAGGAGAGATACTCATGTCCCCCAGTCATCCTCATAGCTCTCTGTTGGAGTCTCTCCAGTGGATCCCTGTCTCTATTTAATTGGGGAACCCAAAACTGGACACAATATTCCAGGTATGGTCTCACCGGGGCAGAGCAGAGGGCGAGGAGAACTTCCCTAGACCTGCTGGACACACTTTTCTTAATGTGCCCCAGGATGCCTTTGGCCATCTTGGCTACAAGGCCACATTGCAGTCTTATGGATGACTTGCTGTCTACTAGGACTCCAAAGTCTTTCTGCATGGAGCTGCTTTCCATCAGGATGAGCCCTAGTCTGTACTGGTGCCTGGTGTTCCTCCCCAGACACAGGACTCTGTACTTGTCCTTATTGAACATAATGTGGTTCGCCTTCACCCAACTCTCCAGCATGTCCAGGTCTCATTGGATGGCATCACTTTCACTGTCAGCCAGCCTCCCCCTGCCCTGAGTTTCATATCAGCAGTGAACTTGCTCAGTTCCCTCATCCAGGTCATTGATGAAGATATTGAACAAAACTGGGCCCAGTACTGATCTCTAAGGAAGACCACTGGCCTCAGGCCTCCAGCAGGATTTTGTGCCTCAGATCACAACTCTGTTGTTGTCAGTTACCAATCCACCTCACAGTCCAATCATCTAATCAATCCACTTTTCTTGAGTTTACCTACACAACTATTCATGAGCTTCAGCAAAGGCATTGTCATCATCATAGATTCATACAAAATACTCAAGCACCGCTTTAAGATCCGAGCACAGATGAATTTTCTTGTCTTTTCATACTGTTTTAGATCAGCCACACCCATTCCAGCTATTTCATTCTTGTGAAATATTTTTTGTGGTCTTTGAGCACATGATGAAAGTAAACTCTATGGTTTCTTTTATTTCTGACAAATCCCCTCATGCCCAAAGTACCAGATACGTTCTAGAAATTTTCCTCAGTACTTTCCTTGACAAATGATGAGTGAACTTCAAAAGGCAAAGAGATTTTGCATCTTTAAGCACCAGTCCAAAGTAGAAATGCTCTGAGGAGCCCAGTTTCCTCCTGAAAAAATCTTTCTGAAGGCATTTAGGTTTACAGAGATTGAAAAACTTTGTAGCTAAGTTGTATGCTGTGTCTCATTGACAAACAGAAGCCTACTGCTGCTTCTTTAGTATTCTCTCAAAAAAGCAGGAAAAGAGATTTTTTTCCTCCAGGTACTTGAGCTCAGAGCACAACTGGAGTTCCCTCCTCTGCCTGTGGTTTTTGATATATACTCTGTTTCTGGTTTTAATATATGGGCAAACTTAAGACAAGGTCACATTGAATAGTGACTCGAAGTTTACCTTAGCCTGTGGAGTCACAGTGTGGACTGAAGAAGGGATGGCAGCATGGCCCAAACAGAGATGGTGTCTCATAGTATTTCTGGCTGTCTTCCAGACTGAAGTCAGGAACAGAGTCATGTAGGAGTTATTAGCATGGGTTTCCAAGGTTCCAGCATTCTTTTCTTCAGGTCAAGGGTTCCAACTATTAACTTCAGCTTTTCCTGTGGATCATGCTGATGATTCACAGAACACCCAGTAAGTGAAGGGAGGAACAATTAAAAGAAGTATCATATGAATTGTTTGTTATATGCCTGGGCTCTCCTCTGCCACTGTATTCTTGTAAGGAATACAATGGTCAAAGTCACATAGGAGACCATAACGCCCTTGTTTTCATGTGAGGAGAAGGTTAAGTACACTTAGAGGTTATAAAAGCTGTCTGTTGTCTGACAGATCTCAGCCCTGCACTGGTAGATTTGTTAGTGAACATTTTGGGTTCCATTTCTTATTAATTCCCCCTTCTGACTCCTACAATATATCAGACAGATCAGCCTAAAGTACTAATGGTTGCAACCAGCAGTTTCCTGCATCGGACTGCAGTAGCTCTGAGGGCTGAGCCCTTTCCTTCATCCCCTCACCAAAGCCCTGGGCACTCGGAGGAGGTTTACCACCCTTACAGACACTCTTTCCTGTGAGCTGCCATGAAGGAAAAGCACCTATTAGGAGTCTGGGCCTACAGACCTTATTTGTTAATGGGGGTGATTCTCTGTGTTCACCATAAATCCCTTGTAAATGCTGCAAATTACTAGCAATTAGAGCTGGACTCCTGTGTATTCTTACTTGTTTCTGTTCAGATCTATTGAATAATGAAGCCGTGTTTCCTTGCAAAGGAATGGGCAATGCAAAACTAAGCCAGAGTTTGGGGCTGAAACAATTGTCTTGCAACAACCTGGGGAAGCTGAGCTTAATCTGGAATTTTCCCCATAGTAATTCAAATGATTTCTCTAAGTGACTTGAGTGACCTTTTTGTGGTAACACTCATGTTGCTATGGCAAGGTTTGTATTAATATTAAAAGGTGCTGTCAGACCTCATGCCTCCACTGAGACACACACAAACACTTGAAGGTGGGAAAATTGCCAAGATATTCTACAGAGTTAGGAAAAGGAATGTATGGTTAATCATTGTTTTCCTCAAAAGGACACCACAAGAGATAAATGTGTACCTTATGTGTGCACCAGTCTTCAAGCATCAGAACAGAACAATGCCTAAAACTGCACAGAGTTGTTTACACATATTACAAAAAGCATTCAACAATATAGATGGTATGACAGGAATCTCTCATAACTACAAGTGTCTAGATTTACTCTCAAAACAATAAACAAGACAAAGCTCAGAACGATATATTTCCAGTCTCAGTTACACCTAAGAAACTTCACTGGCTTTACAGAACATTTGAAAATCTATCAAAAGCCTATGAAAGCAGAAAACTGGAAAAAAATCACATTTTCATAATTAGAATAGAATAGAATAGAATAGAATAGACCAGGTTGGAAGAGACCTTCAAGATCATCACGTCCAACCCATCATCCAACACCCACATAATCAACTAAACCATGGCACCAAGCACCCCATCAAGTCTCCTCCTAAACACCCCCAATGATGGCAACTCCACCACCTCCCTGGGCAGCACATTCTAATGGGCAATCACTCTCTCTATGAAGAACTTCTTCCTAATATCCAGTCTAAAGCTCCCCTGGCACAGCTTGAGACTGTGTCCTCTTGTTCTGGTGCTGGTTGCCTGGGAGAAGAGACCAACCTCGGCCTGGCTACAACTTCCCTTCAGGTAGTTGTAGACAGCAATAAGGTCTCCCCTGAGCCTCCTCTTCTCCAGGCTAAGCAACCTCAGAAGGTTCTTTCCAGTGTTTGAGGATCAAATACAGCATTCTTAAGTTCCTGTGATCCCATACTTAAGAAGAAATATTTTTCAGCTTTACTTCTTTTTAACCTGAATGCTTTCTATACCCTACTTTCTTTAGCTTTACATGAACACCAGCCAGCATATGTGGTTGATCTGTGGATACATTTCATATAAATTCCATAAGCAATAAAGAGTTAAACAAACACCAGATTCGGTTAATTGTTTTTGAGAGCCACAAAACACGATTTTGAGTTTGGCCTGGAGGCATAACTCGGTATTGCCCAGACCAGTGATGTGACGGATGCCGAACACTTCTGTGTTTACGGTGGCACAGTGCCCAGCCTTTGTACTGTCTCCTTCCTCCTCTTCACAGCCCATGAGGTCTTCAGTTATTTTTCAGCATTACAGTCCTCAAATGATACCAGAATGCCAGACTATAACTGAGACATGCATGTCTCCAGCATTCTCTCTTCTTTTCTATGAGAAATGCCAATCTCTAGATAATGAGCCCAAATAAGCTCTAATTATCAGAAAGCCTCGTTATATCCCTAATAAGAGAATGGTCAATTGTAAATCAGTAGATGAGGTCATTATTTTCAAGCAGGCTCTTCAGTCAGACCTTCATAGCTAAGAAAGCAAAGACTTCTTACAAGCTACTAATTCTCATTCACTTCATAAGTAGCTTAGCAGAGTTCACATGAACATATGAATCATTTTATTTATCTTCTTTCATAAATTCATTTTATCACTGCTCCAAAGAAAACTCTTTTGTACTAGTGATTTACAATGTAATAAACTTTCCAGTATGTATGTTCCTGCTCTTATGGCTGCAAAATGAAAATTTCTCTTTTCTTTTTATTTTTTTCCCTCCCTTTTTTTTTTTCCCCCTTACTGGTTTTGAGGAAGTGAGTATTTGGATTGCAACTAACTGTTTCAGTCCTGTTAGCAATAAAGCTCAAAATCCTCTAGGCTAATTCAATAAACAGTTCAGCAATTTTATGAACTAGTAGTTTCTGCAGACATATTTTTGGTGGTCACAGAGATGCAGGTAAAGAGAACAAACCTATTTTATATTTAGGTAACAGAGTTTACTCACTTTTAACACCCACTGAGTAGTGAGGCTTTTTTTCCTAACTTTTACACTATTGGGTGAGAATGGATTTCCTTCAGAATTCACATGCAGTTAAAATGTGCACTACCTACGGCACACTGAGGACTGAGACTTTCTAAATACACAGAACAGATGCATCAGTGCCACTGACGAGTGTGACTCAGCTGTAGTTTGTGGAAAGCCAAGTAAGTCTGTGATAACACTGCTGTTGCCATGCTTACCCTGTACTTGAGATTTCAACCTTAAAGGTCTACTGACATCATCCACTGCACTGATTTCTGTTATGCCTAGCTAGAAATGGAACAGAAATCATGAAAACAGAGATTTTGAAGTTAGTGGGAGGCAATATCAGTAAAAAAGAATGGAAGATAAAGCTTTCTCATACAAAATATTTGTGTGAGAGTTTAAGCCACTGACAAAATTTGTAGATAAAATATAACTTTTAGCTACCTCCAGCCTGTGAGGAATATATACCCTTTTTACAATACGCAAGGATATTCTGTATGAGATAATTGCTTCTGGGATAGGGCTGTGGAGTCAGTTTTGCACCAGGACTTTGCATCAAGGGTTAAAACACTTCCGTTCAATGAAATTGCTCTTATCCTTAGCTGGTGGTTTTTTTGTGCATTTCTACTGCTGTAATGGTGGAGGAAGCAAACGTACAAATTATTTGTTTTCAATAATAGCAACATTAAAAGTAATATGCAGCAACCCTTTAAACTTTCACTTTAAAACTATTTTTAAATTATACACAAAACATCTGTTGCAGATATTCAGATATGTGGGACTGTCTTCCAGATGTGAAATAATGGTTATCAAAGGATGGAACCAAAAGCAGTTATCACTGAAGTAGGTCAAGAGGGAGGTCTCTGAATTACAGATCCACCAATGCCTCACAATAGGCAAGAGGTTACGAAACAAAGAAGTGATTATGGTCAATATAACAGTATTTGCTTTATGAATAGGGTACTTAACAGGACGCATTGCTGACTGAGACAAGCTGGGGTTCTGTGGAGTACACTAAATAACAAGCAGCCTTACCCATACAATTTGTGTTCCGAGCATATTTGACTTGAAGAGTATCTGTCATGTTAACAGGGAGATTAATTGTGGTGTTTAGGCACAACTCCCTCTTGAGTCACACCCTCCCTGAAGGAGTTTGCAGAGATGAAAATGTTTCCCAGGGCTCCTAAACCTGTGGTGTGAATTTGGCGTATATGCCAGCAGCAAGCCTGTGCTCAGTCCCTCTTAATGGGCTGCTCCCTTCTCAGTGAGATCATCA
The DNA here is from genome assembly GCF_014839835.1 of Dryobates pubescens. Taxonomy (NCBI): domain Eukaryota; kingdom Metazoa; phylum Chordata; class Aves; order Piciformes; family Picidae; genus Dryobates; species Dryobates pubescens. The sequence goes on from NC_071615.1 coordinate 39,706,732, forward strand.
ACACCTTCTGTGAGCTGAAACCAGTAGACCCCAGGACTGAACACAGTCCCTGCTTTATATCTGTGCTAACTCATGTCACCCTTTCTACAAAGGCTTTCTCTTAAAATTTGGGCTTCCAGCCATGTCTTTAAACTCCTTAAGTATCCTCTCCTCCGGAATTAACCATTGCCCTTTGTTTTCTGATTCACCGATGCATCTGTTTCTTCTGTGCTGTTTTTATGGTCTTTCAAGTCATCCAGTATGAGAAGTTGTCTCATATTGTATGAGCTGGCATTTATTTTACTGCCATTATTACAGAGCTTATTTCTCCCAATAAATGGATGTCAGAATTTTAAGAGGGCCACAGCATCAGAGGCATTTTAGGTTTCTGAAATCACCCTGATCCAATCTTTTCCTGATTAGAAGATAGTGCAGACCAGGGCTCTCAACTGACACGGCTCACAAACATTTCATAATGCATAGGTGGTCCCAAAAGTTGTGTGAAACTGTAAATATTGCATGGTTTCAATGTACCCTTCTCTGACCTTGAAATTAAATGTGAAAGCTAAATGAAAATAACAAGAGTGATGAGGTGTAGTTTCCTTTTGCCAATGCTAGAAAAAGTGATGTGTGAATTCATGAAAGGAAAACTTCTGACCATGAACAGTTTAGTCGTGTATTACAGCAACAAATGATGTTAGAATATTGCATTCCAGTCAAAACTACTTTGATCTTTGCTTGCAAGCAGAGGTATTCTGTGCCCAAATACATAACAATGAAGTTGTACTGGAATTCCTGTCATGTTCCTCCAGAACTTCTTAGTCTGCATTACAAGCATCTAAATAAAATGGTCAGCCTTCTGGAATTGCTCACTTTTTGATGACTTCACATCAATTCAATATTTAAATGCCTCTTCTTTTCAATAAGGTACTATACTTAACATTTGGAGACTCTAAATTACATTAATCAAATCACAGTATCACAGTATCACCAAGGTTGAAAGGGACCTCAAAGATCGAGTCCTACCTGTCACCACAGACCTGAATAAACCATGGCACCAAGTGCCATGTCCAATCCCCTCTTGAACACCTCCAGGGATGGTGACTCCACCACCTCCCTGGGCAGCACATTCCAACGACGAATGACTCTCTCCATTAAGAACTTTCTCGTCACCTTGAGCCTAAACTTCCCCTGGTGCAGCTTGAGACTGTCCTCTTGTTCTGCTGCTGGTTGCTAGAGAGAAGAGACCAACCCCTTCCTGGCTACAGCCACCTTTCAGGTAGTTGCAGAGAGCAATGAGGTCACCCCTGAGCCTCCTCTTCTCCAGGCTAAACAATCCCAGCTCCCTCAGCCTCTCCTCATAGGGCTTGTGCTCAAGGCCTCTCCCCAGCCTCATTGCACTTCTCTGGACACGTTCAAGTGTCTCAATGCCCTTCTTAAACTGAGGGGCCCAGAACTGGACACAGTAGTCAAGGTGCAGCCTAACCGATGCAGAGTACAGGGGCACAATGACTGCCCTGCTCCTGCTGGCCACACTATTCCTAATGCAGGCCAGGATGCCATTGGCCTTCTTGGCCACCTGAGCACACTGCTGGCTCGTGTTTAGGTGGCTGTCAATCATCACCCCCAGGTCCCTCTCTGTTTGGCAGCTGACATGAGACATGGACATGAGAAAAATAGTTAGATACTGTCTTCCTCATAGATTAATAGAAAATGTGTGCATTTTTCTCATTTGAGATTTCAAGCTTTACTGCTTCCACCTGTGTTGCCACCTGGTCCTTGATTTCATGGCTCCGTGTATTTTTTTATATTTAACCCACTTCTAAAGCAACATGGTATGTTTAGTTCTATTACCCATGGTTCTTCAGTAAATCAACTCCATGATTTGGCAGAGTAGAATGACTAGGTATTGTCAGTGTATTGAAGCAGTTAGTAGAGCTGGTTTAATGTCTGAACAAATCTGCTTTGGCAGAGGGCCAGAAAACAGGAAGGAAACAAGCTCATGACCTCCAGGAAATTGCTGGCAGCTCTTTGGGAAGACTGCTGGGTCACAACAGAGAAAGAGTCATCACTATAGGTTGTGGCATTTTGTCTCTGAGAAAGGAAAAAAAATCAATTTATTAAATTGTTTGCATGATACATAAATTTGTTGCACTTATAAATAGAATTATAAACTAAAGTAAAGTTTTGATATATAAGAAAGTATCATGTATATGCCAATGCTTCTCCTGCAGTGGACTTGGGATGTGAATACAAGAAGAGTATTTCTCTAGATAAAAATGTGAGCTACTTTTTCTTATACAGCTGTTTGCCTTGACTGCTGGACTGTGAAAATACTTAATACTTTTCAAAACAGAATCTGTATACCTTTGCATGTAATTAGATAAGCCAAACTCTTATTTACCCAAAGAGAAAGAAAAACAAGTCCCCAAAATGCCCTCCCTCCCCAGTTCAATGAGTCATATGATTTATAGCAACATCCTGGTTTTATTCAGTGTTCCATCTTTGTTGACTGAGGCACTAAGAGGTCAAGTAACTTCAAGGGTGGCTTTCCCATAAAGGCAGAGCCAACAGCTGTCTAATGGAGAAAAACATAGAAGCAGGATAATATTGGTTGACACTGGAGCATTTAAATAACTGCAGGCTGTGAGGAGATGACATTTTCCCATTTCCTCAGAGCAGCTCAGTCTTTAGGGAAGTGGTTAGTGAGATGGCTCCATGCAGTGGGCTTTTCACTGAAGTGGCAACAGCGTTTTAAAATTTCCTAGTATGGCTCTCTTCTCTCCAGTCAATAGATTTATGTCCATAAACACTTACCTGGTCTGCACCTATCCTTCTGATGTCAGAAGGAATTTTGAATCAGTTTAAAGAGGACGTGCTGATCACTCCTTATAAAATGTTAAAATGACAGATCAAATGTAAAAAATCCCAAGGTGAAGATAAAGCCTCTTATTTGGAATGATTTTCTCTTTGACTCTTAAGGACAGTGCTAGAGACTAAGTCATTATTTGCCAACATCCGCTCCACGGTGAGGCTGAGGTAAACTGTAATCTTTTCAGCCTGAACAGAGGTGTAATCTCTGTGTGGGCAGTAACATTCAGAAGATGTTGGATCAGTCTGGCGCTTGACTCCTGGTCAGAGGGCAGCAGCTCCTGGCAAGGCAGGCACTGGCAGCACCATTCACCCAGACACTTCTCTCTCCCTTCCTCAATGGCCTGCTACTGAAACAGCATCCAGTGCTATGCAGTGTTTTTATCAACACAGATGAACTACCCACAGCCTGAGAGAGAGCCACACTCTCACTTATATAACTTCATATGCGTTTTTCTCATGTCTATTAATTGTGGGTCTCATCCTGCTGTGCAGCCAAGACATGTCCAGGAAGCCCAGTAGATCCTGAGTGAGGACATGGTATTGGTGCAAAGGTAGCCCAAGCTGCCTTTGCTAAAAAGCTGGCCTTGTCAGCCAAAAAGGCTGATACTGCCCTGAGTTGTACAACAGCTTTTTTAACTGTTTGATTTGTGTGTACTGTCACATGTGCTGCCCTCCCCTCCTGCTGCAGACAGGACATCACACCGGTCTTCAGTACAGCTGTGTCTGTCCCCTGGCCGAACCAGCTGCACTTCTGTCAGTTCTGTGTGAAGCAAAACTGCATACACACACAATTTCACTTTCAATAGATTTCAAGAGGGATTTTATTTTAATTATTTTCTTTTGGCTTTTGGCCTTCAGTGCACTCTGTGCTGAGGCCTCTGTCCAGCAACAATATCCGAGGTTGCATTGTGAGGTGAGCAAGAATTCAGATAACGGTGAAAGAAATTTCCCCTTGTCAAACAGAGACGGTGATAGCAATTTATTCAATGACAATAACACTTAGAAAGTTCCCATTAATTGGGGCAATTACCAATAATATTCATAGGCATCAGTCCAAGAATAATACTTTTGATCTGAACAGTTTCATTTTAAAGGACCAGGAGGAAAAAAATGGGCAGGACAAAGTGGATCTTTGCATCAGTGCATGAGAAATGAACTACATGATGTTCCCTGGCATCTATAGTGCTTGCTCCCTGGTGGCTCTGTTCTGAGCCCATTTATATGATTAAGACAAAGAGCAACTTTCTGACAAAACAAATTCCTGCAGCTGCCTTTTCTATTGGAAGTGTGTCTCTCTACAGCCTTTGCCTTAGTACCACAGTTATCTCAGGACAAACGGCTTCCTCTACAAATACGGAGTGAATAAAGACAGGGAAGAGGGACCCCAAAACCACCTTGGGAATCGTGTACAGTTAGAGAGGGATGTGTCTAGGAAAAAGGAAAAAAAATTTAAAAGGACAAAAGGACTTAAATTTAAAAGGAGGCATGGGGAGAGTTTTGGGACCTATACACAGGATGGCAATCTAGAAAATTCCTGATAAACTTGTTTCTACATCCATGTATTCCTTACTCTTTAGTGTTCTTTAGGCAGTCAATATCCGACCTTGCTCTGTTTTAAAGGGTGGTTTACTTAATTTCTCACAAAATTAAATACATATAAAGATTTTCCTATATAAGACTCCTGAGAAGAATAATTTCCCAGACCTTGTCTGGCAGGACCAGACTTCACAAAGGTTAGTGGTCATGGTGCCTACTAATAGTGCTTGCCTATGAAATGGGAAGGAAGGTTAAAATTTTCCCTCAACTTGAAGAGTACCCAGTCTGTATCTGCTGCCTCTTATAAAATGGCTGCTTAGCAACTACAGAAGTTTTTAGCCCATTGCATTAAGGTGAATTGAAGTCATAATTAGTTTACACTCATGTTAGGCTAAAAAGTGGTGCTCTTAGTACGTATGAGCAAGTATTCTGGTGAAGGGCACTGCGAGGAAATATTCAGTTGTTAGTCCAGTGTTTAGTTTTTTATTCATAGATTCCCATTCCTGAAACATAATACTTGAAACAAAGATGGTTTATGCACCTTGAGCATCTCACAAAATGTATAAGCAATTCAGCATTTTCATACTTTTGCTATTCTCTCCCCAAGAAACATCAACCCCATCCTAACATTATCAGAGCATAAAAGAACAGGACTGGAAGTTTCCATCACTTGGAATATCCCATATCCAATATGTGGGTTTGAAATCTTTCATCCAGACAGAAGATCTGATTGACTTCAGCTCTTAGTTTCTGTTTGTAAGCTTCAGCTATAGGGTCATTTAATAGGTCCAAAGTACCAACTCACCCTTCAAAGAATACTTTCACTGCCATCCTTTTTGACGTCTGCATCTTTTCATAGACTGAGCATAGAATTTTTGACATGAAAGTCTAAGGAAGAGTTGTCAACTGCTGTGGATGCTATTTCCCTTATCCTCTCTAACAGAGCTTTTTGCTCCAGTAATTAGTTCTGCTTAAAATAGATTCACTAGCCTGGACCAGACAGATGTATGCAATATGAGATAGTCTGAGCAAAGCTATGTGAAAGCTGTGATTTTCATTAAATTATTCTCCTTTCACTCATTTTATATCTACTAGATTAATAAGAAATCTGCTGCTAAATATTGGCATATTTACATTATTCAAATTAGTATATAACATAGTTTAACTTAGTGGAGTTAAGCACTTTAAATGCTTATGAATGCATTTTATGATATCAGTTGTACACAAACAGACAGCTTGGGCACCAAGAATAAGAGGCTTTACTAATTCCCTCCCAAATTCTGTTGCTTTTTATATCTGCTCTTGGACACTGCAGAGGAAGCTTCCCCTCATTTATGGTTGAACATATTTGAGACTGACCTACAGTAACCAAATATTATGTAAATAGATTAATTTGGGGAGTTGGGGTGAGATTGTGTGCTCAGATTTTGCTGGAAGATTTGTGGTTTGTTGTGTCTATTCTCCTTTTAAATACAAACAAACAAAAAACCACAAACCAACCACCTGAATAAGAGACATTCAGTGTGTAAAATAGTGTCAGTCCACTCTCATTCTTCCTTATTCTGAACATGTCTGTTTCTCAGAAGGGTTGAAATGAAAATTTCTTCAAGTTTTAGATATTTGGGTTTTTCAAAGTTCTGGTAATCTCAAACACTGGTAAACAGAGGTAGTGTTAACAGTTACAAGACGTGCAGTGCAGTCAGTCACCAGGGAAAGGGTTAAATGACACTCAAAATCAACATTTCATTGTTTCCTGGTGTGGTTAAATCACCCTTAATGCCTACATTTAACAGCACCACGAGACAATGAGACCTTCGTATCAGCTGGTGTCTGCACTTCACCTTCCATATGATGCGAATACACCCCAGAAAATAATTTAGAGCATATTGCATATGGAGAGCCAAAAGTGACATGGGGTTCCAATTACAGTAAAATGAACCATATGTCTAATTAAATATATATGTTTTCTATTGATCTCCACACTAATTGCTGAAAACAGATGCACATGTTTCATCTGAAAGGCAATTAGCTATGGGTAGCTATAATCTGCAGTTCTCCCCAATAGAACTTTTTTCTCACCTGCTGCTCATCTTACTCCTTGTGGAAACACCCATTTTTTTTTTAAGCCTGTCAGTTTCTTTTAACTTAGAATCTGCATGAGTTCCCCTGCTTGTTCACATGTTGTGTATAGTTAGCTTTCCCTGGTAGAAAGAAATAAGCAAACAGTTTTAAAGGCAGTGGCATTTCTCCACTTTTATTGGAGACATTTAAAGGTTTCCTGAGGGTGGTGCTAAGCACATTATGAAAATCGCCCCTGTAAGATCTGCTAAATTAGGAATACAGAGAAATAAGCAGATGTTTGAAGGGAATTCATTTTTTTGGGTATTTCTTCATGAGGAAGATTTCTATAGTTTTTTTTCCCTGAAACTGTACAGAAGTGGGAGCAAAAACAAGCTTTCAGTGCACTTCCAGTTTTAGCAAAGACATCTAAATAAACTGCCTTTTTTTCTCCCCCCAAGTAAAAATAGAAATACACCAGCAATTCTTTTTATTACACTATATCTAGGAAGAGTTGTATCTCATTAATAGACACAAAATCAGTTAAAAAAAAAATACAAGAAAAAAGATGACTTTTCAGAAAGAAATTCCTGAAGTAAGAATATGCCTTACAAAATTTTAAAGCTGTATAAATGAACTTATCCTGAAGTCATCCAGCCCAACTGCACTCTGAAATGCATTCAGTTTTGAAAAGAAAATTTTAGTGGTGATATAAATTATGTTCTGAATAGCATAGTATCTTCAGCTGCAGCACTCCAGCTTAAAGCAAAGCAAACTTGTCAGTTTTCCTGCTTTCAAACAGGACTTTACAGTAATGATTTGTCATATAGAGGTTTTTTTTTCTCATAATGTCTTTAGATTGCCTTGTAGGTGTGATGCTGATGAACCTCCTCATTTACTGAAAACATTTGGAAAGATAGCATAAATGAAGTAAAGGTTTTCTGTAACATTTTAATTCAAGTGTTTTTGTAAGAAAAAAAATACGGCTTGGATATATTCCCCCCAGTAAAAGATTGCTCTTTGAGTGGACCGTAAGATATGTGTGTGAATTCTCAGCAGTGTGTATTTCCAAAGGTATTGCTATGCCTTGCATCTGCACTAGGTGTAGTTACACAGGAATGGGTATTTTCACCACCTGCACTGTCTCATTTAAGGCGTGGACCTTAGGTGTGTTTCAGCAAACTGAGAGCTTATCTTTTCCTCATAGTCAAAGGGAGAAGGGTGGCAGCTTTCAGAGGGTGGGGAGACAAAAGGAGAAGACAAGCGCTGCCCAAGTCAGATGTCTGAAATGGTTTAACCATGACATGTTAAACATGTCAACCACATTCCCTGTACTTGTAAATATTCCCAAATATGCAACTTAAGGAAGTGAAACATGAATTGAAAACCAATTTAAGTTAATTATGAGAATACTGTGATGAGCAAAAAGCAGTTGTATGTTTACAGATGACTTGTATGTTTGATGAGAAGGCTCCTGACCTTCTGGAAGAGATCAGAACATCAAGAAATGATTCACAGAGTAGTGACCTCAGTAACCTACATAACCAGAGATTCAGTCAGTTATACATTCTCCTTGTGCGTCTTTCAAAGTCCACAAGCTCTTTTACCCGATGTAGGCAGAGGTAAGACACACTGTTTCAATCCTGGTTTGAATGAAGTCTTTCATGTGGTTCAGATTACATTCTGTTTCTGGGGTTTGCTGTGATCTGCTTTTTGGGAGTTAACATGTTCATAAAATCTCTGTCAGTATTGCTGGAAAGATCAGGAAAACCTCTATCAGTATTGATGCAAACTCCTGGCCAAGCTGTCAGCCCGTTGCTTGGACAGCAGCACTCTGTGCTGGGTTAAGAACTGGCTGGATGGCCCAGCCCAGAGAGTGGTGATGAATGGTACCACATCCAGCTGGTAGCCAGTCACTAATGGTGTCCCCCAGGGATCAGTGTTGGGCCCCATCCTATTCAATATCTTTATTGATGATCTGGATGAGGAGATAGAGTCTCCTCATAGAGTAAGTTTGCAGATGTTGATCTCTTAGAGGGTAGGAGAGCTCTGCAGAGGGACCTTGACAGGCTGGACAGATGGGCAGAGTCCAATGGCATGAGATTTAACGCATCTAAGTGCCGGGTTCTGCACTTTGGTCACAACAACCCCATGCAACTACAGGCTGGGGACAGAGTGGCTGGAAAGCAGCCAGGCAGAAAGGGACCTGGGGGTCCAACAGCATCCTGGCCTGCATCAGGAATAGTGTGGCCAGCAGGAGCAGGGAAGTGATTGTGCCCCTGTATTGAGCACTAGTTAGGCCACATCTTGAGTACTGTGTCCAGTTTTGGGCCCCTCAGTTTAGGAAAGATGTTGAGTTGCTGGAACATGTCCAGAGAAGGGCAACAGAGCTGGTGAGGGGTCTGGAGCACAGCCCTGTGAGGAGAGATTGAGGGAGCTGGGGGTGTTTAGCTTGGAGAAGAGGAGGCTCAGGGGAGACATCATTGCTCTCTACAGCTACCTGAAGGGAGGTTGTATACAGGTAGGGGGTGGTCTCTTCTCCCAGGCAACAATGGCAGAACAAGAGGACACAGTCTCAAGGTGCACCAGGGGAAGTTAAGGCTTGAGGTGAGGAGAAAGTTCTTCACAGAAAGAGTGATTGGCCATTGGAATGTGCTGCCCAGGGAGGTGGTGGAGTCACTGTCCCTGAAGGTGTTAAAAACACAGATTGGATGTGGCACTTGAAGCCATGGTTTAGTTGTCATGAGGCATTAGGTAGTAGGTAGTAGGTTGGACTTGATGATCTCTAAGGTCTTCTCCAACCTGGTTGATTCTGTGATTCTGTGATAAAACCTCCAAAAAGATTCTCTCTCCCACCCACATGGTCATTCCCCATTGATAATCAGAATTATCTTTGAATTCTTGAAGAAGCAAATTCTACCCACGTTATCAGGGGAAGCAGTCACATAAGTTTCAGGAGTTGTATTCACATAGCAAGACATTTGTAACGTAAGGATGGCAAAACTAGTTATTGAGCTGATAAGCTGGATCCCTTAACATTACCTTTTTAATGGGATAGACTCATTTATTTGGTGATACATGCTCATCTGCACTGCAGAATCTTTTATTATGGTCCTGAGAGATGCAATTTGGATAGGTTTTGTTACATTTATACTTCAAAGAAAGATCTGAGTTAAATACTGTACTTGCAGTGCATATTTTTTTCCTAGAAAACTAGTTTCTTGCTTACCCTCCTGTAATGCTTTAAGGAATATATGAGAGAATCATTTCATTCTCTTTTGCCTAACATTCAGAGTGGAATTCCCAAAATAAAAATAGATCAGACTTATTTGTTATTGCACTCTGATGAAGACTTCCTCTTCTGAAACAATCAGCTCCCCTTTGTTCTGTTTACATTCATGGGTCATATTGAGTAATGCCACCTGCTGACAGAAATATGGATAAGTGAGTCATACAATGCAACAGCTAGGGCAGGAGGTAAGAAATACTCATGCTAAAGGCAAATTAAAAGCCAAAGATGCTGCCTCTGTCAAAGGTCTGAAGCTGATATTTAGAGAAAGATTGCATGAAAACTGCAAGAATATTTGTCTCATGTATTAGCAACAGTCCACCTTTGAGTCACTTAGTAGTCCTTGATGGATTTTTCTTTCAAAAGTTGCCTGTAGGATAAATGGGTTTGATTTGGATTTAGGTAGCCATTTAGGATTCTAGTACCAAGTGCATCTTGTGTTACCAAGTACAACATTGCAATCATGTGTCTGAAAAATAATGCCTTTAGAAATTTTTGCACCTATTAGCTTTTCTATGAGTGCCCCTCTCCCCCTCCTTTATTATGAGAAACTGTTAATCATTAATTGTTCAATCATTCATGAACTTGCAGAACATATGTGAAACTTTTCCCCATCTAGAAGTTATGTCCATATACAGGGAAAATCTCCCTGGTCCTTCCATAGAAAATTAACTAATAGCACTATGAATTTGATGATGAGCCAAACTGCTCTTTTGCTAAATGAAAATCCTACTGTTTTCCCTGCTTACGGGCAGGCAGTGCAAAATGAAGCAGTAATGGTGTGAGAAGGATGAGGACAAAAGCAAGTCCAGTAAAACTGAAAAGACTGTTTTTCTCAGCTCTTCACGAAAATTCATCCTAACATACACAAAGCTTTTTTCAGCAGTGGTTGCCTTATCTCCAGATGTGCAGTCTTGCATAAGCAAACAGCAGAGTTTTGGTTGATAACATCTGACCTTAAAGGAATGGTTGGAGGTTTTATTGATTTTTCTGCCTAGGCTGCATTTACAGTTGGGATGATTAATTAATGAATTTCTAGTTCCAGAAAGAGATTATTGCTATTTAAACTGATTAGCACAGAAGTATTTTATGGCTTTCCAGCAGTTAATCTTTACAGCTAAACTGACGTAGGAGTATCCCTTTTCACTCCAGCATTTCTAGTTTGTTCAGAAACAGTAGTTAATTGTTACCAATGCCAATAAAACACTAACACAGTTATATCAAAATTGCAATGCATAGAATGTCATGGGGCATTTGTATAATTTATTAACAGGAAAGTATATTAATGGCACTTTGTCATATACCATACAGACACAACTTTGTGCACATTGTTGTGTAGCTGGTACGGTGGCTTGCTGCCACAATGTACTCATTTACACGGTGAAAGATTACTCAACTGAGCTGCAACACACAATCTCCTCATCATTCAGGAAAATTCCTTGGATTGCTGGTAGAAATACAGAACAAGAACATGTACAAGAAAAAAAGAAGCTCTTTAGGTCATGAAAAATAAGAGGGAAAAGGAACATGGAACAGACATAGAAATATCATGCTCAGTTTGACTAATCACAACTTGCTGCAGCACTATGCCATATACATACATTAAATGTGCATTAAGCCACGTTGTTTGTGGGAACTGTGCTGCACTGGATAACATCTCTGCATTTAAGATAGAACAAAAAATTCCAAAAGCCTCTGCCCTTGGGAAATGGCCTTACACTGACCTAATTACTTCATTAAGCTTGGATTGAATGGTTGATCCTAAAGCAGATAAATCTGGAAGCAGGAAAACAGAAAATTCTCCCTCTGTCTCTCTACCCTCTGGGAAGAAATGTCATTAGGATGATGCTTTGTGTCATAATACCCCCAATCTTCTTGTGTGTCTCTCCAGGAAACTGACATAGGTAACAAATGCATTACACTGTGCAGAGCTGTGACAATGGATGAGAAATAGCTGTGATCTTCACTTCGAAGAAGGTGGAAAGAAGGTTTTTTTCAAGTACAAAGGAAAACATGGAGATAAGGAGAGAGCTGAAACTGGAGAAAAGGAAAGAGAAGATGGGAGGAAATTCTTGGGCTGTCAAAGAAAAAAAATTAAAATGAATTGTTAAGGAAGGAGGGAGGAAGCCAGCTTTCAATAAAAGGACTACAATTTGAATTCCATCATAACTTATATAGGAAGACAGAGAGCAAATGTGATGAGAAAAGCTATATTTACCTCCTTTAGCAACTCAAATCGCAGAGGGAGGCAGGGGGAAAACACGATATTTCCATGGTCGCTAACTGTAGTGCAAGGCAGTCCCTAGTGAAAACAAATTCCTTCTGTGACCACTCCAGTATCCTGTGTGATCTGAAATCCCTGGTCAATTTTGGGATGAGCAGGACAGCAAAAGATCTCAGTTTTCTCTCAGTATGCCTGCAATGTAGCCAGAGGGTGCAGACTCTCAAGATTTCCAAATCTTTTCTAAAGATTCCTGGGGTTGCACCAAATCTGAAATTGTGCCAGTGCAAGAACTTATGTTAGCTTCAAAATTCCTTACCCTGTCTCTGGATGGTTCAAGATTCCCCTTGCAGCTGTGTGACCTTGATAAACTTTTGTGAGCTGCTTTTGAGATCCCTCTACTGTAAAACCTGAGTTTCATAGATGCCTGTAACTAAATGAACTGTTAACCTTTGCCACGAACTAGATCAATAGATTGCTATGGTTAAGGTCCTCGCAAGAAGCATTTGTATGAACTCTGTCTCATAAAGTATATAAAAACAAAGGCTGGAACTCTGCAGTCTTAATTACCCTAACACCACCACAACTTGATATTCCTTTGCCTGTGTGTCAATTTTTGCTTTCTTACCTACAGTGTTGAAGTGGGAGCTGACATTTAGCTGTCAGTCATGATTCCTGAGTACATATGGTCGAAACCCAGGATTTTTCTCTCATGGGAAACCTTAAAGTTTACATAATATTTGTTTAAAAATTGAGGCTTCATGAGAAATAAGAATACTAAAAATTACTTTTTTCATTAGGGTTATTTCACAATAAAGATTCTTATCAGAATCTCCAAACTTCATCTCCTTTTGCTTCGGTATTGAAAGAAATGTTTTAACTTCACCCCTTACAATACTACATATCTTCCAGTCACTACTTACCACTCCTAATGCTGAGATCTTAGAAGATGACACTGTATAATAGTTGAAATATTCCATTCTATCTTTAAAGTAATTAAAGACAGCTGCTATTCAGTGCTGATTGAAACATCTTAACTCCTTTTATAGATCAAAGTGTGTACTCTCTCACTGACATAGCATAGCACTGGGACATTCTAAATAGACTATCTTCAGATGATCCCTAAGGATCTCAAATTTAAATTCCACTAGGAAGCAGATCACAGGACCCTGACTTTTTGTGGGTTTGGAATAATTGTAATACTCTTTTCAGAGGATATGATCTTCTGGAGAAAAGTGAAGGATTTTAGTGTAGGAGCTTCCTTACACCTGAACTGGCATTCTGCTGGTAATTGGAGAGCCCAAAAAAAGAACAGTGTGTACAAAGCCATGCAGAAAGCTCTAAATTGTGTAGAAGTAGGAGACAGTAAAATAAAAAGAGGTTGGATTGGTGGTTGAATTTTCTTGTAGAGGCTTTGTAACCATAGAATCATAATCAAACTAATTATTTTCTTTGACAGAGACCCTTAGGATCATCATGTCCAGCTGTTAGTTTAGCCAAGTCCACCATTAAACCATGCCCCACATCTATACATCTTTTAAATACCCCCCAGGGATGGGGATTCTACCATTTCCCTGGGCAGCCAAGTTCAGAGCTTGGCAATCCTTTGGGGTTCCTTAATATCTGATTTAAATCTGTCCTGATGCACCTTGAGGCTGTTTTCTCTTATTCTATTGTTTGGTACTTGGGAGAAGAGGCCAACCTCCTTGCTCCAAGCTCCTTTCAGGTAGCTGTCAAGCATGAGATCTCCCTTCAGACTTTATCTCCAAACTAAACAAACCCAAAAAACAGTTCCTTCAACTTCTCCTCATAAGAGGTGTGCACTATACCTCTTCATTGCTTTTCTTTGGACACATTACAGCACCTCAATGCTTTGCTTGTTGCAAGAAGTCCAAAACTCAAAACTGAGTACAGTATTCAAAACGGAACATAGTCCTCAGGCTGGACAAAACTGCCTTGATGGAATTCTGGCCCCCACCCATAGTGATACTTTTGAAAGATCCAGGAAAATACAATATAAGTTCTCCAGGTAGAGAATAAGATGAGTTTTGCTTCCAGGTGAAAATAACCTTTTGGACACAGATTGTATTTATAAAAGTCTATGGCATTAAAAATTGAATATCAAAGCACCTTTGCTACCCACCTTTCCACTCTGTTTGGTATATCTAACGAGAATGTGGATACCTCAGCCTTAAATACCCTTAAAATCGTATTACACCTCAGATGCAAGTCAAGAGGAATCATACTGTATTTTCATTTTTTTATTCATGAGTTTGCTTAGGGATCTGCATAAGAATAACCAGTCACCAGACTCCAGCCTGGCTGGATGTAATATTATTGTAAAGGGTTGATGGCTGAAAATGCTCCGGAAGAATGCGAGTAAACAACCATATTAATTCAACTTGTATAACTCTATATTCAGGATCCAGATGCTTGAGAGTGAAATATTAATGGCTGACTTGGCTTGTATATTTGATTTTATGTTGGATGTTTCATTTGCTGTACTCTGCTCTCCATTTGGACTTGAGGCACAAACAAAACTGGGATAGTTATTTTAATGTAATAAATGGAGACAATGAATAACAAACATACTACAGTCTCCTGCTTCCCCACTTTTTTTCCAAGAGCAGAAGTCTCCTGAGAGTAGGACAGTTTTCTCTAATTTTCTAATTAGCCACATTTGTGGTTAGTTGAGCTGTTGCCATTTGCTGCCATTTATTTTTATTACCCTTGCTTCCCCATATAGGAGAGAGATTCTGTGAGGGGAGGGTGAAAAGAAAGAGCTAAGGGGTAGAGGGTAGACAAAAAATACACAGTATCGTGTTGCAGAAATCCTGTCTCAAAGATTTCACAACTTCAGCTCCAAACTGGTACCATATCCTGACAACAGGCCTACTATTCTTTTTTTGCTATGAGTTGAGTAAATAATTTAGCTCAGTTGAGAAATAAGATGCTTTCCGCTGTGACAAGCATTGAAATACTTCCACAGTGTCCAGTGCTACTTCATAACATAAAGGCAGTGTCATTGACACAAGCTTTTGTGTTTCAAAAGTCAAGCCACCCTGAAACATGTTTTTAAAATATTCCCTGTTAGACCTAGCCACAATAAGAACATTTAATGGCATTACTTCAGCACAAAAGGACATTAGCCAATGCACTTTCCAGTACTGGGTGTGGACGTGGGCATTTGCAACTTCGTAAGGTTCCAGCTCTGGTAGAAGTTCTGCGTGATCCTTGTATAATTATTTTAGTATTCTGTAGTTATCAAACATCATAAATAAACAGTTGAGGAAATCTGGTTGGATACAGGCTGCAGTTGAGTCACTTGGACCGAAAGTTGCTTTTCATTTACTTCCTGTGAAACTTTACATTCATTTTTATCTGCAAAGTTATTTATGGGATGAGAAGATGTCATGATTATTTGTCTGCTCTTGCCAGAAGTATGCAGTGGTCATTAGAAACACTTCTGTGGGTTTGGAAACCATCCAGTGGGGACCAATAGGTAACTCACAAACAGAAAATAGAAATACATTTGCTGAGTCAATTACTTGTAATAATAGTTCTCCTAGCATCTTGTTCCTGGCTTCACACATATTGCCTGTTAGGCTTGTGTTACACATAAACACAAATGTCACGACACATAGGGGTCAAAAAAATGAGAAGGCACTATCCTTGGAAATGTAGCTTTAAGCTCTAAGTTCATAAATACAGAGAAGCAAAAATAGAATCACCATGGATAAACACATGGAGATGTGAAATCCTCAGTGAGTACAATGGGGCCCTGAGGCTGTAGCATCAGCTAAACCCTGCCTCTCGGTGTTCTGAAGGGCTGCCTACTAAATGGGCCTAAAATTCTGTGCCTGCATGGGCATTTGTGAAGAGATTTTTCTCAAACAAAGGGCCTGGAAGGCCACACAATCTGTGGCCTCATGATCTGAAAGACTGGTATTTTGCAAGTATGCTTTTCTCTTTCCAGACATTCATTTTGTACTTTCAGACAAGTGCTAAAATAGCATGCAGTTTTGAGCCCTCCACACTTGCAGAAAGCAAGAAAACTTTTGCATAGGTACTCAGCTTCCAAGGAACCATTTGGATCATCTAAAATCTTTGGTAGTATAGCCCCTCAACTTGCCTTCAATAATTGTTCCCGACAGTGTGTCACTGTATGTCTACGGTCTGTATAAAACCATATCCAATAAATATTAGGTAGATTGTTTGAAGCACGTCAAAGCCTTTGAAAGACATGCAGTTTTGTCTTGGAAGAAAAAGGCAGATAGTCTGCTATTTTCTGGGGTAAATATGATGATGGTCTCAGGGAAACTGAGAGGCTTTCTTTTTAATTCAGATTTGTCTGCTGTGTGTTTCGAATCCTACTTGAAGGTGTAACAGCTTTCCTAAAATATCTAAGTGACAATGGAAGTACTGAGGTACTACTTATGATCAACTATAGACACAGTCCCTTCTACTGTGCTACAGCCTAGCTAATGTGCATTTTTAACTGGTACTCATTATTTGCTATGATTCATGTCTGTGTTTCTTATATGTGAAATGCTTCAGCAAAACCCAAGACTCTGAATCTGAAATGTACACTGATAGCCAAATAAAATGGAAGTCACTCTTTCCATGAAAGTTATGTATTTACAGTTTTCCACAGTAGTTCAGGTAACATTGGAGTCTTGTAAAAGAAGCATTGGTTATGCCAACATTAGGACGTAGCACAGATGGATAGGAGTGGATCAGGTCCCCTCCTCTGGTGATGCTCACATTAGATGTTTCAGGACTTCCGGTATCAGGCTGTCTCTTGACTGGTTCAGTGACCTGCATGCCTAATGATGGCTGGACTACATCAGCTCCACTCTTGGAGCATATAATTCTTTAGTTTCATCCAAGAGGAATGTTTCGGAAGCCCTAGAAACATTTCTTACCAAAGTACAGCAAGGGGGGGTCAGTCAGGAGACTGACTTCAGTACCCCTAAGCTCAACACTGTGGGCAAAAATTACTACGCAGACACCAAAGTGTCCCCATTGTATTTCAAGCACTGCAAAAATCCCCTTAGCTTCTGAAATGTGCTGGTAAGACAACTGCTGTATGCAGTTGCCATAAATCAACTGGCCGTGTTAAAGACTCAAAATAACCTTTTCTAGCATCAAAGAACACAGACAGCTTTCTGTGCTACATACTTTCTAGTTTTGAAGAAGATATAAACAAATCATTAAGCCAGTCTACCACGCTCCCCAGAAAGGTCATACCTGCCGGTAACATATCTCAGGGGGGCAAATTTCTCAGATCATGAGCAAACCTGTGCTGTAAACATCAAGATCCCCCCAGATGTTAAAAGCAGAAATTGTTGGGGATTTTGTGGAATTACAAACTCCCAACAATAAAGTGGATTTTATGCCTGGCAGGTTAATAACACAGCACACTACCAAGTCCCATTAATTCTACACTAATTGTGCTCTCTCTGGTCTATCCCTAAAATTCCAAACATGTCAAGCTAAGCCCACTGCACCCTGGTCTGAAGGCTGCTTACGTAGGCTGTTTGAGAATAGCCATACCACCTCTGCCTGTGATTCTCATACATTCAGCAGCATCTGGCAGGACCATAGATTCAGGAAAAATGTGAAAGCAAATGGATGGTTTGGTATTGGAGGCCTCAGAGAGAAGTTAAGAAATCTGAATTTTATCTTCTTGTTCTGCCACAGGGTTTCATGTGGATCCTGGATCCAGAACTTTAAAGATTTAGGATTTCTTTCATCCTCACACTAGAGCTTTCTTCTCTTTTTGAAGAAAACGTTCCCAGACTTAGACCTTACCTGCGTCACCAGTCTCTGGTGGAAACAGGAATAATATGAAGCACTCTGGGAAAGCACTCTTAAGGACTATTTAGCATCACCCCTCCCAAGGAGTTCTTTATCTATTCAGCTTCATTTGGGGATATTGTCCTCTGAAAATAGGAGATTTAAGCTTATGGTCTAATAAATGTTGACTTTAGGAAATTCATGCTTTTTTCCACAGGAGAAGAATAGTAATTGGTTGGTTTGGCTGATTTGCAGGTCTGCAATGCTGCACCTAATGGTGGCTAAGTCATCAGAAGACCCTCATTGCTCCTTGCAACCTTTAAGGAAATTCTCTTCACCGGGGTCATGATGGCAACATGGGGAGAGACGGGACAAGGTGTACTAAGTTGTGCAGTAATTCAGTGGCATGCAGAATATAAAGTCATGAAAGGAAGGGATGTCTCAGTTGTCAAGGCGGCTCCATTATCTGAACCACATTTTTTCAGCTGAGGGTGATGTATTCATCTTGACTAGCAGCTAAATAACTACATATCCAAAGCCTGTCTTCTGGTTTGGCTCAGAACCAGAATTTCATTTATTTGTCCATCAAAAATTCTCATAATGAAAGGTCAATATCATTTATTTTCTTCAATGGTAGTGAGTGGGGATATGGGTTAGGGGTGACCCTTGTAGAGTAGGTTTCTGGGTTGGACTTGGTGATCCTGGGGGTCTTTTCCATCCTGAATGTTTTTGTGATTCTGTGAGTTCTGTGAGTTTTTCAAAGACACTTAGGTTGCTGCCATTTTTCTTTGTGTTTCAAGGAAGTGTGCAGTCTGTTAGACACATGGTGAAAGATGTTATATGAGAATGTTATTCTATAGTTAGAGCAGTAGCCCTTCTAGCCAGGGTTTACTGGCATATTTCAATTAGGAGAAATAGTGGTGCTAGGCTTGGGTGTATTTGAAGGGGTTCTAGTTAGAATTGAAACAATAATATTAAATTCTAATAGTGGAAAGAGTAAATGAGTTAGAAATGTTGCACTTTTAATGTGGTTGGAACAGAAGAAAAAAAGTCCTCTCCTCATACTAAGTTCTGAGGATGAGGCATATGGCAAAAATGTGCAAAAGCCTTTTCTCTTGGAGGTAACAATGAAACAAACAAACTTCAGCCAACACCTCCACCCCAAAGCCCACTGTCTCCAGACTGAGTTTTGCTAGCTTTTCTGTGGCTCCTTTCTTTCCTTACTTTTTCTGTTCTTCAACTGAGAAGCTTTTTTTCTGCATCAACTCTTGAGTAAGACAATATTAAGCAACATCTTTCCACACAGATCATCTGAATTGGCATTATGCTTGGCTTTTGTATTTGTGGAAGCCTAGTCTAAGCTTTCTCTTTGAGCTACCTAAAAAGCAGGCTGATTTCATTACTTCTGGTGAAAGATAAATCCAGTGTAGCTTCATTTTTGTTCCAATAGGTTTAAAAGGGGCACACCTAAGTCATCTATTCAAAGAAAATTAAACAGAAGTAACTTAATAGATTACCAAAGATCAAAAATTAAGCACTGATATATGTGCAGTCTTTTCTTCAAGTGTTTCACTTTCTCATAATGCAACTCCTGTCTAAATCACTTTTTCAGTGCGTTCCAAACCCCATGGTAGTTTTTCTTTTAGTTACCATGGAAGGGCCATGCTCAGCCTAGCTCTGAGAAGAAACTACAGCTTCTATAAAATATGCTACCTGGAAGGCATTTCATCCCTACTATTCACTATTTTATGACTTTTTCTCTCTTTACTGCAAAATCCTGCCAGAATTTTCAGTGGGAAAAAGGTTTTTAAAAACAACCAAAACCAAACCAAACCAAAGCAGAAAATAAGACAAGTATTTTTAGCATATGCCCACAGTACCAAGCTCTATTTCATATATCACAGGCATGTTGTCTACAAACTGTCTTCAAAAAAAGAGAAGCATAACGCTTAACAAGAAGTCATGGCTAATATTTCCATTATCCAAGCAGAACTTTGCAAATTCAGGATCCATACAGTTATCAGATCTGTGTCTAAATTCAACCAATGTGAGAAACTCTCCAGATTTCCTATACTAGTGGCAGTGTCAGTTCCACAACCTTTTGGTAACCAAGTGGATAAGTAGCAGGCAATATTTGCATCTGTCTACAGCCCAACATGTCCTTTCTCAAAAATACCTTAGCACCTTGACAGCTGTGTGTTGCAATAAAACTTCTTAATCTGCCACTGCGTACAAGACCCTCCTCCCTTTAGACAGACTGTCTTTGGCAGTACAAGAACTGCCCTTCCACCACCAACACCTGAACCTGGAGGCTTCATACATTACAGGGATTTTTGTTTTATTTGGACAAGGTCATTTTATCTAGAAACACCCAAAAGTTTTAGAGCCATCCTAGGAAACATGACCCTTTTTTGACTCCTCAAGTACAACAACCTGGTAGTCTCTCCTACTCTTTGGTATTTTTGCCTCATTTCTTATAATCTTACTTTAATTTCTGTTTGGCCTAGAAACCTCGAGACCCTGCTGAGATGCTGAATTTGATAGTAGTTGCCTTAGCCAATAAATCTGCTAGTCTCACACTGTCTGATTAAATATATCACTTTCTTTAAAGTTATGTAGGAAAAAAAAAAACCAACATTTCATGCTCTGTCAGAGCATCTTCAATATAACTCTGATAGCTGAGATGAACAATCCCGTCTTATGCTAGGACCAGTGATAGCCAATTACAACCATCATACTACATCTTCACAGTGTTTATACTGAACGCTGGATTTATCATTCTTTGAAAGGAACACAAAATACAAGTCCTATCAGGTGTATATAACAGCAGCCCTGGATCAGACTTTGAATTTTCAAGGACATCTAGAGAAAACAGCTGCAAAAGCAAGGATGAGGACATCTGTGAAGTAGATTAGCTGGCTTATCATGGGGTGCCTAAACACAAACCTAACATCCGTACCAGCCATCTGTTACTCAGCCATTCTAGCCTGCCACTGATTGTCGCACGCAAAGCTGGATGATAGCCAGCTCTGTTTAATCGTCCATGATATCATAAACCTTCTGATCCAATCTTGCCCCCGTCTCTGCTAGTGCTTCATAACATACCACCACTGAGCCTGTGGTGTGAGCATGGAACAGCCAGCTCTGCAGAGGAAGTCCTGCTCTATTATTTTATATGGGTCCATCCAGCTCATCCAGGCTGCCTCAGGACATATCTGTGGAATCTCACTGTCAACAGGAATGGTCTTTATTAGTAGAAACCAGCTTGTAAGTTTGCTCAGTAGCAAACATAAACCTTCTGATTTTAACCTGCCACATAGGGGCCCTGGCAAATAAGTCATGACACAGCTGCCTTAGAGCCTACTTTCCTATATGGTGCTTTCTGAAGACCAGTGACAATGAATGCAACAAATTAAAGTCTGTCTTGACAAGGCTTATATTAATACACAATTAAAAAATAAAAAGGCAAAGTTTGATTGAAATCACCCCAGACCCCAGCCTCAACAACTCATGGAAAATGCTAATTTGAACTTATACAGCTCTGGGAGTCATTTTCTTTGTTAAAGACTGCTTTTGCCTCCAATGCACTGCTACAGGAGTCCATTTGCTGAAGAATGGTCAAAAATTTTTTGCAAGCTGTGTGACTGATGTCAATCTTAGCTATACCAGTGCCATGTACACTAATGGAGACTGGTAACAGGGAAGCATTAAAGCAGAGAAAACTGTTTACAATGATACTCTGGAGCAAAACTGATGAGAATGTAACATGCAGCCCACTAGATAGTCTGTTTACCTTTTACTGGACACAGTCTTCACTTTTGGCACCTCTAAATGTGTTTTAGCTTGGTAGGGATAACAAAACTGATCATTGTAGAGTTGTGCTTGCACATGTACCATTCAAAGAGAATTTAAGAGAACAATATAATGCAAAGCAATTAGCAATTAACAATTGGGAAAGCTAGCACTAGACAAACATATTTACTTCTTATATGTGGGAAAACAGAACAAAAGCATTTTGTTGTGCCTCTTTCTGCACTCAGCCTGGACTGCCACATACCTGTCTCTGTGATCTAAGTGAGCCAGGGAACTGCCCACATTAGGGTGACATGCAGGTGCAATATGGTTATTTGCTTCCATGTGTTGTGGTGCCAGACTTCACGTGAGCATAGATACCATCTGCACTTAGAGGAAGAGGCAAATAAGATCCAGTAAGATTTTACCAAATTATAAATCTTCAAGGTCTGTGCCACAACGGATCCACACAATAATAAAGATTTGCAGATACCACTTCATTTTATAGTCAGTCAGCCAAGTGAAGTCTGTAATCAAAATTAGTGTGCAGTGCTGTATGAGCCTTCCCCAATTCTGTGATCTATAGGAAGCATCTCAGTGCTTACTGATTATGATAACAGTAAGTCTTTTGAGGAGGAGGAGCAGAAGAGATGTTTCCCAAGGAGAGATGCTTCAGAAAATTGCAGAGGGAAACAATCTTTCCTGCAAATTGTATTTGTAGATTTGCACAGCCCTGCTGAATGCTTCTTTTGAGAGCTGCATGCAAAATTACCTTCCTTATGACACTATAGAATAGAATAGAATAGAATAGAATAGAATAGAATAGAATAGAATAGAATAGAATAGAATAGAATAGACCAGGTTGGAAGAGACCTTCAAGATCATTGTGTCCAACCCATCAACCAATCCAACCCACCTAAACAACTAAACTATGGCACCAAGCATTCCATCAAGTCTCCTCCTGAACACATTTCCCTTCCCTGGCCCAGAGTCACCAGTGATCCCAGATGTAGAAAAGAGAGAGCCCTCTTGAGCACTTTGTTGGACAAGAGAAGGAATGCCCTTGATCAGGAGATGCAAAGAGGATGTGAGGTCTACCTCACAGTGGTAAGTGATGTGCAGAGAATCTTTTCATTGCTGGGCACCAGGGCAAGTGGAGGCCTAGGGACTGCAGGCTGCTGGGGCCCAAGTCAAGGCTTGTCTTAAACATCTGGGTAAGATGGAGAGGTGATAACAGCGAGTATCCAGGTGAAACAATTATGTTAGAATTGGCACCTTATTTTTTTTTCCCTTTTCATTACTCCCAATGCTAACAAACCCTCAAAGATAACTTATTCTTAATTCATTTAGCCCCTCTTCCATTCATTATAGACACAGGAACAAAACACATGTTTATGTATTTTATTGCAAAGAACTGCAACACCGGTTGAGCCATTAGAGTCTACCTAAGTGTCCTCAGAAACAGAAAAACACCTCTGATGGATCACATTAAGCTACTCTGTAAGAACTGCCTTTATAAATCTGTCCTAAAGACTCAGAAACACAATGAGACTGCTAATTAGACTTTGATGGATACTGAAAGGCTTTTTACTACATGGGAAGATTAAATAAGATGTTCTTTGTCAAGGTTTTGTTGTTTGGGTTGGTTTTTTTTCCTATTTAAGTGGAGTGGATGAAAGACAGGAAGTTTCTCTAGTCTTGTATTTCCATAGAGTATATTAGGAGTTAGTTCTGAATTTCCACTTAAAATGTCTCTTGGAATGCATAGCTAATTTCCTGCAGACATGATTCTTAGGCTTTTATGTAGTGTTGCAATAAATCTCTCAAAAATCTGTCCAAATAACTTTCAGGCATAGGATTTTCTTCCTTCCTTTTCTTTGAGTTCTTTTTTTGAATATAAGCACCAAGGTAAAGTCACAAGGAGGGACTTCCTGTGGTTCTGCTAGATAATCACTCATAACTTTTTATGGAGGCTTGCTGAAGGATATTACAGAAGATAAAATACAGTTTAAAATGTAGAAGTCCTCCATAACAGCAGTCATTAGTACTGACTTCATCCGGAAACGTAGGAGGGGTTACATACTAGACAACTGTGTCAGAAGTTTGAAATGACAGGGGTCATAGACATCTTTGTTTTCTCCTAGAAACCCATAGTGTGATAGAGGTACAACATGCAAATCTCATAAGCCATCCACAAAGTTTTAGTGTGAGTCCTGTGACAAAAGTATGATGAGATTCCTCACACAGATTCCTGCAACACATTATGGCCATTGCAACTGGGGCTCAGAAATCATAAAGAGTTGCGGTTTAAGCACCTCAATGCAGACACTTTCTGTGATACAACCTTTTCATTTCCCCCCAGCACTCAGAATTCTTGCATTAGTATACACCTCTGTCTATTTTTCTTTTGGCATCCACTTCCCTTCACTATTTTCCTACTCTGACTTGTCTTTTCTAGTGTGAGCCCTGGTGAAGAACAGTTCCACATTTCGTTTACCCATTCTCTTCACGATTGTGTAAACTCTGATTATATCCTTCCCCAGCCTTCTGCTCTACAGGGTGGATTCCAGGATGACTTAGTTCCTCTGCAGAAGGAAGCTGCTTTATCCCTAAAGCATTTTAGTTGAACCTTAACTTCATTGTCCCAATGTCTTGAGGACCAGAGCTGCACTCAGTAATCAAGACATGGGTGTACATGCTTTTATACAATGGCAAAATCAATTCTTCAGTCTTCAACTCATTACTCAGCTACATCTTCTTGGCTTTTTTGTCTGCCATTGTAAGTTGAGCAAAGATTGCTCAAGCTTTTAATGGATGACTCAGAAGTTGTGACTTCTATTTCCAAATTGAGCATTCTCTATCTATCCTTAGGAGCATGACCTTACATTTATCTACATCTACACACTGTTCAGACACTCAATTTTGCAAGGCCATTATGGAGTTCGTCACCATGACTACGCTATCTGACAACTCAGAAGAGCTTAGCATTTCCTCAAAGTTACTGATGAAGACATCAAATGAGTCTTGTCCCTGTTACAATCCCAAGTAGATGCCACTACGAACTCTTTTGAGAAGTGACTACTAAAATTCCATTTTCTTTCTGTCCTTAAGCCCTTTTCAGTCTGTAAATGAACATTTCTACTGCTCTTCTTATTTTCCAATGCAGAAAGAAATTCTGCAAATCTTGAAAGTACCAGCCCCCTGCTTATTGGCTTATACAGACAGTAAATAAATACTACTAGGCTAAGCAGTAATACCCTATACACCAATGAGACACCCAGAGACCTTCCTTCTGGCCCAGAAGGCACCAGTCAGGTCTTTGCTTGTCTCTTGGAACACACAAATCCTTAATCTGGCTGATTTTACTGTCTTGCAAATCTCAGCTTTGGTTTGTTGTTGGTTTGGTTTGGTTTTCTTTGTTTGTTTTGTGGGGTTGTTTTTGTTGTTGTTGTTTTTTCCTGTTGGTGTTTATTTGGTTTTTAGTTTAAGAGAGAGATACGTTTTCATATCAGTAATTTTCCTCTGGAATCCCTGATCTCCTAAAGATTACCATCTCCTCCATCTCCTGTGTTTCTGTTTTTCTTATCTTGAATGCCTGAATTCGGTTGATGTGCCTTCTATCACGTTTAACATACTTTTTAGCAAAATTGAGCTCAGGTTACACAGTTATGATGCACAAAACTTGTATCACAGGCAGCTGAACCCCTGCAGGGGCCCCAGGATACATTTACTCCAACCACATGGCAACCAAGATTCTTCAGTAGTTATTTGGTGTGGAACCTCATTAAAGGCTCTTAGAATATCCAAGTTTGAGATGTACAGTGACTATTCTTTATCCACATGTTTATTAACACATTCAGAGAGTCTTTAGTTATGGTACATGTTTTACCTGGCCTGGTAGCACAGAATTAGTAAATCATGGCTACTATAAATAAGGGTCCAGGAGAAGTGAAAAAGATAAGAGAATGGAAAGAAGGGTAAACAGTCAGGATGGTAGCATACTTCTTGCAACACATGTTTTCTTTAAATAGAATTGATATAGATGACATGGTGAAATACTTATTGGCAAGATATTTGTTTCTGGATTCACAAGTAATCTATCTACACCAAAAATGAGTCACATAAAATTAAATGGAAAAAAAAAGAGTCGATCTTAAATGTGTACTGGATGTGTATTGTTTTCATGTAAGCAAAGTTGTTGTACTTGGTAAATCTTTGTTGTTTCTGCAGGCTGAAGACCATTTTTTTCCATTAGTAACACCTCTCATAACAAATGGGACTGCAATATTCTAATAAGAGCAGAAGGTGACTACATATATTGATGGTTAATAAAACCCTAATAAAAGGAGGGGGGGGGGGGGGGGGTGGGAAAAAAATAAAATGTATTAGAAACAGAACAGTTATCCAGTTATTCTTAATGCTAAAATTGGCTTTATTAAGATTTCCAAAGATCTCAACTATGGTACCATAAAATAAAGCCATTTTTAGTTTTTCACAGAATCACACAGTGTTCAGGGCTGGAAGGGACCTTGAAAGATCATCCAGTCCAAGACCAGGCAGGTCTTGAATATCTCCAGAGAGGGAGACTCCCAACCCGCCCTGGGCAGCCCTCTACAGTGTTCTGTCACTCTTTTCCATAAATATATTTTGATATCACATGACCATGTAATTTTTTCCTTTCCACAAACATATTCACTTTTTAACATTTTATTTCAATATATATATATATTTTTTACTAGTAGGCATGAATTAGACCCTTCAAACTCCTGCTAATTAAATTTGTCACAACTTCAAGTAACATATTCACAGCTCACTAACTTTCAGGGCTCGAGATCAGTGAATGTGATTTGTGATACACTGCATGAGCCTTAAGGATATGTCCATAAATGTTGTGGACATACATGGAACCATAACTCTTCAGAATTTGGAGCTCAATGGCCTCTTGGTCTGGTCCCTTAATTGCAAAGGTGACAATCTTTTAGACATGCCCAAACTTCTGACATAAAATGTACAGTCTATCTGTGGTGTGGATGTAGAAAGTATCCAACAAGTAATCAGTTATTGAGTCTTTCTTGCATGCTTCACTAATGACTTGTTTCATTCATGGAGAGCCATATATATATGTTAGATTTGCATATAGGCATTTGCTGAATTTGCTCTCACTAGGGTGTAAGCCATCTCAAAAACCAGAATACAACTGGATTACTTTTATTAATCATCTTTAATTGATAAGAGCAGATGCTCCAAATAGTGTTTTCCATAGATAAAATGAGGAAGTGACAAGATTTATCCCTTTTTCAAAAAGTAAATAAATAAATTCTGGTCTTGTCATTTACATGTAGTGGTGGTTATGATCCAAGATTATCAGTGACAATATTTATCCCAAGTATACTTCCAAGAAAAATACTTCCAAGATTTCTTCCATTTACTATCTCAGCTCTCGAGGCAGCCAACTCACTGCTGCTCAGGTAGCGAAGTCTTTCTTCACCTCAGCACTCTTTAGGTGACAAGGAAGCATCTGCATAAATGGGGAAGGAAGGGGCAGTTCCATGCAGATGGGAGCTGGACTGAAGTGTACAAACATGGAGAGTTTCTACCCCTGCCCAATGTCCAGAATCATCAGAGTTTCTTTCAAAGCTACAGTTTACTGCCTAGCCCTACATTTTTGTAATCTTCATTAGAACCATCTTACAATGTTCTGCCTGTGGCCTAAGACACTCACTAAACCAGCTGTTACACTTGCACACCAGATACTGCCACATGCTGCTGTGGAACATTTTGTGAGCTCTGCTTTCCCTCTCTATCCAGAATGGATTCCTCCTACAAATCAACAAATGTTAGAGATGAAGTAGCTACTAGAAAACTAAGTATGCTCCTCATGTAACCACACATGAATTCTGTAATGTTTCCTACCAGAAGTTTGTGCTTGAAATGATCTTTAATTCAACCTAGCCATGGAGATGTATGATGCACAGATGGAACATACCAGTACTGAACAGACAAAAACCCATGCCATTCAGTATCATGTCCTTTATGATGCACTGACAACATGGTAGACTAGAGGCATTTATCTTGCCATGCTTTTAAAAATCCCTATCTGGGGATAGAGAGAGTTGAAATATCCTCTATTACGTTAAAATACGGGGGGGGGGGGGGGAATACTCTTGAAAGCAGAGAGCCAGGAACTTTACCCTTTATTGGTGACCTTTAAAGACAAAACTAATAAGTTATTCTCAAAAAGCTGCACCTGGATAACCTCAGTGATCCTTTCTTTTAAATGTCACTTGATGAAAAAAAAACAATAAATAAATCAGAGTATATTTAAATAAAGGTATGGCCATAATGAAATGTGCAGGTTACTGTGATGAAGTATGGCACCATGTTACAATTACTGAACACATATCTGATTCCAGAAACCTTCTGTATTTTTTAACTTAGAGGTAGTCTTTTCTGCATATACTCACCTTTGAGCAAATGCTTGTCTTGAAAGGCTTAAATATTGCTTAATTTCTTTCTTGAATTAAGAGGGGGAAAAAAAAGCTGATGGCCAGTTCTTAGCCATATTAGACATTAGGGCTATATAATTTATACATAAATAGTCAAAATATCCACCTGGATGTCTCAGGTGAGTGAGAAAGAGATATTTGGACTTTTATGATGTGCCAATAGCTTTGCTAATGAAAATGAATTGATTCCTCACACATGCAACACTCAACAAGCGAATATTCCTTGTGTCCCTAAATCTTTCAGAAACACATCTAGATTTGTGTTGATTTGTTTTCCACTTAGTACTTCCTCTGTACAATGGCCTTTCAGACAAAGAACTGCCAATAACTTCTTGACATTTATTATTTTCAGAATGGAGGTATGGTTATAGCCAAACCCAATGCTTACCCAATGCAGTTTAGATTAAGAGTGCACTTTTTAAATTACTCTTACAGTTTTCCTGATTTTTGTGCTTTGGTTAACAGAACAAACTGCGTTCAGAGTACATGAGCATAACAGCTTATTGATGAAGCCAGACTAGAAGATGTTGGATTTCTACCTGAGACACAGGCTGGTTGTACCATGAGACCTGCAGAGAGAGGCAGATTTCAATGTCCTCTCTGCAGATTGTCCAGGAAGCACAGAGCCATGCCATGCTCTGAGCACTTTGGCTTTCCCTGGTGTCCCTCAGATCATAGGTGAAAGTCACTACATGGGAGTGCCAAGTGTAGGCTGGGGATGGAGGTTTAGAATACTTAAAGAGACTTTCTCCACCATTTCCCTAGTTGGGGAGGGAAAGAGAACAGCACCTCCACTTAGGCTCTATAAGTGTCAAAGCTGCAAGTCCTCTAGCCTTGGAGCTGTAACCATGACAGAAATTCTAAACACATTGATGAGGGGGAGAAAGATGTCCTTTTTCTGGCAGGGATACCAGTAAAGTCCCTACTTTAGCTAAAAAGAAAATCTTGATTTATTGGGGAAAAATTTTGGCTCAGATCATTTTTTGTTTAAGGGAATAAGTAGCCCCTTGAGTAAAAGATGCGATAAGAGACTAAATTTGGATCTCTGATTGCAGACATCTGTTAAATAAGTCACATGTGAAATGGCTTTGGTATTGTTGATTCTTGAAAACAGATACAATCTGAACATTCAACATGCTTGACTTCAGCACCTAATTTTTCACTCCATCTCTGTTCTCTGTGTGTCCACAAACAGAGCAACTTCGATTTTAATTTTATAGTCTCCTGCCAAACATTGATCAAAAAAAGATGGCTTACAAATAAAACACTCCAGGTACATATGTAACAGCAGAATGAAACTAACTCTAAAGTAGAATGACTGTTATACCAGGAATTACATTTGAATAAAATGTCTTTGAATAATTGTCTGTTAAACTAAAATCCTCATAATCTGCAGAAATTATTTTCCCTTAAACTAGTTAGAATCACAGAATCATTTTGGTTGGAAAAACTGTTATACATCATCAAGTGCAACTTAGTGTCTGTCTCTCTCATTAGATATATTTTGGTCCATTTCTGAGCAGCAAAAAATAGATTTTTGAACCATACTGCAAGGTAGGCTACAGGTGCTTGCGAAGAAAATTGTACTTTCATCTGCATATCTTAGAATAGAATAGAATAGAATAGAATAGAATAGAATAGAATAGAATAGAATAGAATAGAATAGAATAGACTAAACCAGGTTGGAAGAGACCTTCGAGATCATCGTGTCCAACCTATCATCCAACACTACCCAATCAACTAAACCATGGAACCAAACATCCTGTCAAGCCTCACCCTGAACACCCCCAGCGACGGTGACCCCACCACCTCCTCAGGCAGCCCATTCCAGTGGGCAATCACTCTCTCTGTGTAAAACTTCCTCCTAACCTCCAGCCTAAACCTCCCCTGATGCAGCCTGAGACTGTGCCCTCTTGTTCTGGTACTGGTTGCCTGGGAGAAGAGACCAACCTCCGCCTCACTACAACCCCCCTTCAGGTAGTTGTAGAGAGCAATAAGGTCACCCCTGAGTCTCCTCCTCTCCAGACTAAGCAACCCCAGCTCCCTCAATCTCTCCTCATAGGGCTTGTGCTCCAAGCCCCTCACCAACCTCGTTGCCCTTTTCTGGACACGCTCCAGCAAGTCAACATTTCTTGAATGACTGCTGGAACATGAGCTAGGAGCTTACCACCACCCACCACCACCACTGACTAATATCCTCTTAATTGGATTTTCATTTTTCTTTCTATTCCTCTTTTCTCTGACTGCCCATGACTACTTCAAACATCTGTGGGGCTGAGTAGCCCCTTTCCTTTTCAGGTCTATCCTGAAAAGATCCTTCCAGTGTGCTTCTGCTGGAAGGCTGTTCAGCATGCAGAGAACTTACTTAGGACCTGGAAGATCTTAATACTCTACCCTAGGTGTCCAGCAGACAAATTGCTTGGTCCCAATATACAAAATAGGAACATCAGCCTTTCCCACACACCAGTAGACATGTAAAGACACTTCAAAGACAGCTGTCTTCTCAGACTCAGCTTAGACAGCTTACCCAACACAGTGCTCATGGTCAGCTGGCAGTCACCAGTGAAAGCAGATAACCCAGGCTGCAGAAGCCAAAACCCACTAAATCCATGTCTTTGAACATCAAAATATTTTCCAAACCATGAAAGCATGAATTTTATTGTTGCACAAGAGGTCTTTTTCAGGACGGTGACACAAATTCAACCAGTGCACCAGGAGCGGTATCCTCTGAGGAAGCACCTTTCAGAACAAATAGCCCTGTGACTATCACCTCTGACAGTGGTTTTACAGCAGGAGACAGATGTGGACAGATGCCTTTTCCCAGCAAAACCCACTGAGGGGCAGGAGGCCTTATCTGCTTCAATTGTGCCCACTTCACTCTTTCTTGTCAACGAATCCCTTCCTCTTATCAAACCTGTTTTGGCTTTCAGGGGATTTGACCTTTCTGAATTATACACAGAGCACTTGTGTAACAGCCCTTATATCAGTGTCTTTGCCATCTGTTCTCCCTTTTCAAACGCAGACATGTGTTACTGTTTATCCACTATGTGTCACCAGTTTACTACAACAAATTCAGTCAAGTGGAAATCAGGTCAAGGTGAAATTTATTTCAGGCACTTTTGTTCCACTTCGTTTTACAGTTTGCCACATGCTAATCATAAGAATTCTGAACAAGGATCAAAACAATAAATAAAATTCTCCTCTGGCTCCTGACTGACATTTTCAATGGATTGTTTCATTCACCTTTTGGAAAACCTCATACTGTGGTTGGCTTCACTGAAAAATGTAGCTGCTGGAAATTTTTAGCAGATTATGGGGCAACAAGGAGGGCAAAAGCTGAACCCTTTATGCAAAGCCAAAAGAAGAAAAGAAAGGGAGGTATATTCTTTGTATTTAAATGCTATACAGTATCACAGTATCACCAAGGTTGGAAGAGACCTCGAAGATCATCGAGTCCAACCTGTCACCACAGACCTCATAACTAGACCATGGCACCAAGTGCCACGTCCAATCCCCTCTTGAACACCTCCAGGGATGGTGACTCCACCACCTCCCTGGGAAGCCCATTCCAATGACAAATTACTCTCTCAGTGAAGAACTTTCTCCTCACCTCCAGCCTAAACTTCCCCTGGTGCAGCTTGAGACTGTGTCCCCTTGTTCCAGGGCTGGTTGCCTGGGAGAAGAGACCTACCCCTTCCTGGCTACAACCACCCTTCAGGTAGTTGTAGGGAGCAATGAGGTCACCCCTGAGCCTCCTCTTTGCCAGGCTAAACAATCCCAGCTCCCTCAGCCTCTTCTCATAGGGCTTGTGCTCACGGCCTCTCACAATGGAGAAACAAGTTGTATACTTACCCTGATTTTCCCACATGTACTAAATGCAAGGAATGTAATGTAAAATCCTGCAAAAAATGTCCACACCCATTGTATAAAAACTTGTTGCCACCCTAAAGCTAAAATAAGCCTGAATTTTGCCATTGTGCTATCAAACAATAAAATACCATTAAATAGAATAGTTACTAATTATAATTCTGGGAGAAAGTGGCATAAAGATGGGTTCAAAAGTGAGATGACTTCAGAGGACATGTAAGAGAGGACACCAATTACCCCAGGCCTCCGTGACCACTGCTGGTGGGAGGAGGTACGGCGGGTGTATTCAGCCCTTTATCCTCAGTGAATACCCCAGAACATTTACTTGGACTGTGCAAATTTGCCTTAGCTGTGGAAATTTCATGAACTCCTTTCCCTAGGAAGAAAAA
Source organism: Dryobates pubescens (assembly GCF_014839835.1). Taxonomy (NCBI): domain Eukaryota; kingdom Metazoa; phylum Chordata; class Aves; order Piciformes; family Picidae; genus Dryobates; species Dryobates pubescens. The sequence goes on from NC_071615.1 coordinate 39,739,042, forward strand.
AAAAAAAGTGTTTTGCAGACCTCAAAGTGCATACCAGAGCTATTACTGCTCTACTTGTGCAAAGAATCCCCTCTTCCTCACAGAAACATAAATTACTTGTCTCTGCAGACCCTTGAAAAAGTTTAAATGTAGACAAGACATTAACATTTAGCCAGAGAATACACTTTTTCCTTTAAAACATGCAGTTCTTTCACATGATAATAATCCTCAGTGTTAGCTTTTCTGCAGCAGTCCACTTTTAGAAAGAAAGAAAGGAAGAAAAAAACAAAGAACTCTCATAAAATGTTTTATTTGTCCCAAACAGGGGCATTTTCTTTTCATGCATGTTATGACCATTTCAGATGTGCTTCATGGCATTTTATTAGCAGTCAGTGTTCTAGTCTGCAGGTCAAGGAACTTTTAGCAGATAACAGTAAATGGCATCAACCCCAATAACAGCAAATGGAGTCCTGAGACATTAAGACAGCACTTTCCTCTCTTCTCCCTCCTTTCTTCACAAACAGATTGATCTGTGAGCAAGGATTCATTGATTATATGTATTGTCACAGGTCAGGTCAGTGAGGAAAACCAGATCATGTGGATAAACTTAGGGAGAAAAATGTAAACTAATTGGAAGTATGGCTTAATATTGATCCCTATTGCATAATGATCCCTATTGCATAAAGACTCACAATTCTACTGGTTTGCATTTGCACAAATGCTGAATGTTTTCACAGATCTGTGTCCTGTTGCTTATAGAGTCAACCCACGTTATGGATCATATCTTGCTCATTTTTGAGAAACTGACACAAACATACATGTAATTAAACATTATAAAACACTAGAGTCATTTTACATCCAACTAGACATTTATATGTCAGTAATGTGCAAAATAATCACTTAGCATGGACCTCCACTGAGCTAGGTAATGTAAGAAATACAAAGGAATTGTTGGCCCTAGCCCACATGAACAAGTGATCTATCTTTGCACCACGGGGCCACTGTAATCTCACCAGGACTGTGTAAGGAGTTTTCACAGTACCAGCATTTCAAACAACCAACAGAATTCTTGAAGTCAGCTCCCAGTCCCACAGGACTCCCTGTGCTGTTAGTGGAGATAAGGTCTTCTAGAGGATGATGCAAAAAAAGAGAGTCTACACATTTTCCCTTGATTTCCTAGCAAGACCATCCAGATTTCGAGGCACATTTGACCACATTTTCCTTGTGGTCACAGTTCTATTGTAAGGAGCCTCAGAAAGAAATGTAAGTGCTGCTGGAATCAACAGAGGTTTGCTACAAATTTCAAGGACAGGTCTCTTTTGCAAGCTTTTTCTGCTCCATCCTGCATTCATTCCTGCCTGTGGGCTGGTCTTCAAAGAAATGCCACCTGTCACTGTACTATTTTTATTACCTCTAAAGCGGAGGATTTAAATATTTATTTCCTTTCTCTAGGCCTGATACAATCCAGGTGAGTTTTCTCTTAGCCGGGGAGAAATGGATAAGAGCTTTTAAACATGCAAAACACATTTTAGATACTTAATTGTTATATAAGTTGGTAATGTTTGATGAAGGGCTGTGTTTTTATAACCAGCAATTAAGCAAGTACATGGAAGAGTTCCTGCAGCACACTGACATTTCTGTAGATTTTTGGCAATTTTTTAAACTGGAATAGAGAAATGGCTCTGAGGCCACCACCAGTTTGGTCAGAGCAACCATGATGACTGGAACTGATTTCTCCTCTTCTTCCCCAACACAACCCACCGTAATATGGATATCTAGGTCACAGCTCTTTACATATTTGCATTGGGAACACAGAACTCCTCAGAACTCTCATATTGTAGAAAAGAAACATAGAGCAGACCCAAAATCAAAGCACAGCAAAAATTTGTATTTCAGCCTTTTCCTTATCTAAACTGGATTCCTAGACTGCCTTCAGAGGTGGAATAAAGCTGTAAAACACTGGAGTGCTATTAAATATTTGACCTTTTTTAACCTGGCACCAGTCTCACAGTTCAGTACAAAGGCTCACCTTCCACTCCTGCACCCTCCTTACATGACTGAGATCAGCATCTCTCAACTCTGATCGTGATTGCCATAAACCTCAGCTCTGTCTCATGATTTATCACCCAGCAGGTACCTCACAGAAGAGTTACTTCCAGTGGTGCTTTCTTTTTATCTGCAGTAATGTGAGTAATGCTCAGGTCCCTCATTAAATCCATTCAGGATTTACAAATTAGTGGAATAATACCCTAATGAATATCTGTTTAAAATAACAGAAATCATAAAGAGCTGTCTTAAAATGTAGCTGCATTTGCAAAAGTTTCCGCACCTCAATTTGATCCTTATTTGAATGATGCAAAATTGTTACAATTGCAACTTCACAAAGACTAATATTGCTCCTTTTTGAATGTCAAGAAAAAAATGCTAACAGTATGAGCACAATAACAAAAAGTAAATATATATATGGGGTTTTTTTAAAGAAATATTTAAAAGTCCCCAAAGACTGCTTGTATAAAATTGCATGGCCTCTTACACAATGAGAGTCCTTAGGTTGGGCTTATACAAAGGAGTCCACCATACCAAAACAAAAGAAAGAAAAGTTTCATTATTCTAGTGAATAGAAAGGTTAAATTTATCTATCCCATAAAAAATATTTGGGAAATGCCTATGTGACATCCATGGTAATGTGAGTAATGCTAAAAAAGTAATAAATCTCAAAAAAACTAATCTCTTATCATAGATGACTGCCAGAATGACTTAACTTCTGCATTATTTTGGAGTATGATATACAATAACTTTAGACAAACTTGGCCACATGTGAGGTGATTCACAACAGCTCAGCTGCCATCAGTGAGAGTTTCAGCCTTGATTATTTCACTGCATACACTCCCACTTATTACAAATTCATTCCATTACTGCTTTAGCAGGGGATATTTCTGCATAGCATGAACCAAATCAGATTCCGTGAAATATGAAATACCAAATGGTGGAACTTAATTAAAACAAAATAAAATCATATTCTAGACAGGTCTTCCATTCTACTTTTCATTTAACACTGCTGGAATTCTAAGGTGATCATTCTTCACCTTTTCCTTGTTTTACCTTCAAACTGCCTATCACATCACATTTCTACATGACAGAAATAAAATAACTGGAATTATCAGAGGGAAAAAAAAAAAGTTGTACATGGACCACAGTCATTCTTTATAAGAATTTAGCCTATTGGTCATCATTCCAACATTTTTTAAGGAAGCACAGCCATATTTGGAATCACTTGCTAAAAGAGATTGGCAGCATCATTTGGAGATTTCACATTTAATATGCTTCATCACTCCTATCACCTATGTGTGTCAAGTACAGCTTTCTTACCTTAATCCACATATTTCTCCTCTTTTAGCTAGATACTCCATCATGTCAATCCTTTCTTCTTTTCTTTGTCAAATTGTCTGAGGTTTCACTTGTCCCTTTATGAAGTGTGAAGGCATTTGCACAAACCCTGAGAATGTGACCCTGGAACAGCAGTAGAGATCACCTAATGGAGACCTCCCTGATGGCATATATCAGGTCTCTGCACCAGACTCAAAACTAATGGGCCCTTTTCCATGTGCTTCAGGCTCAGGTGGTTTATAGATCAGGAGGAATGCAGCAGAGACAGTGCTCCTCAACTAGGGCATGAAGCTAGTACCCCTGTCCCAAATAAGAATCACAGCCAGTTGGAGCAGATTACACACCTGCAGGACACCACACAACTCTCAGCAGAGATGTCACCTGAGATCCTGGAAGCAGTACAGCTTTGCTCTGGCATGCAATGCTGGGGCCATGTGGGAGCTCTCCTGTTCCCTGGGGCATCCCTATGTGACAGCACTGTATGCTGTGCACTCCCATACAGGTGTCCTCGTTTCCTCAGCTGCACTTAGGGACAGCAATTCCCAACTGCAGCAGAAGAGAAGTTCATTAAGATTAATGAATTCTCCTGCTGTGGCAGTGGAAGCTCAAAGGATAACTGAGGTAACATATGTGCAGTGATACAGTACTATTTTTTACAAAATAAGGAAATGAGAGAGCTAGATAAAAATCAGTATTGAAAAAACCCAACAGGTGAGTTTAAGCAAGTATGGCTGATTTGAACAGCAGCTTAGAACTCTTCTTATTTTTTACAACATTCTGTCACATATCTGTAGAACAAATTTATTTTACTTCTAACAGAAAAGAGAAGAAATAAAGGGAACAGAAACCTTCCAGAGGGCCATCAATAAGTCCCAGAAAAAAAAAACAAACTAGAATTAAGCAGCAAGCAGTACATCCAAACAGAAAGAAGTCTAACACGATGACAATGTTTGTAACTATGGAGATAATATACTCTGAAGCAACCTGCTTATAACAAAATTTCACTTACTGGATTACTTCAAGTATTTAATAACTTGTAGTACTGCCAAAGCTCAGACTTAACTATAATTATTTTCCCTGTCAAAAACTATTCAGCTGTGCAATGTCAAGTCACCAGAAGTGTTCTTTATTGCATCCGTATGACAAAACCCAACCACATTTCATTTTTGTAGAGTAACAGTTTTCTTTTTGTTAGCATGCTATGAATGCATTCATAGATCAAAAAGCTCTTATTTGAAACAAAAGTGTTGGAATGGTTCAAATTTGAAATGAATTATATTCATTTGTTTGACTGGGGAGCTGATGAGCAATTGAGCTATGTGATTGTAAACAGCACAGACCAATGACAAAGCAAACGGACTTATGAAATAGAGGTTTATCTGTGAAGAATTTGTAAAGATTTGTTTTAAATGTATCCATTGGGGTTGTTCATCCTGGAGAAGACTCCAGAGGAGCTTTAACAGCTGCCTTCCAATACCTGAAGGGAACCTAAAGGGAGGCTGAGGAGGCACTTTTCATAAGGGGATCTAGCAATAGGACAAGAGGGAATGTTTTTAATCTGAGGGAGAATAAGTTTAGACTGGACTTTAGGATTTTCTTCAGTACAGGGGTGGTGGGACTCTGGAGTAGGTTGCCCAGAGAAGCTGTGGATGCATCTTCTTTGGGGGTGTTCAAGTCTAGGTTAGATGAGGCTCTGAGAAACCAAGTCTAGTTGAGAGGCATCCCTGCCCATGGCAGGGAGATTGGAGTAGATGATCACTAGAACGGCTTAGATCTTCCAATCTAAGCCATTCTATGAGGAAGCTATGATTAATTACAATCTTCCATCTTTCAGAGTGTCCCAAAGTCACTCAAATTGATCACACAATACCATCATCTGCAGGTTATGTTACCTAAATGGGAAGGCTTCACCTGCTTATACAGTTGTGTCACCTTGTGAAACAAGATACATTGTCCAACTTTCAGAACACACAAGAAAAGTTTGCATGTGCAGAACATACAGTGTGAAGTGCCCCTTTATGATGTTATACCTGATTTAACTTATTAAAATGCCTTTGAAAGCATCTGTTGCCTCCTGTTGTACCTGAAAGTTCAGCTCAAAGTTAAAATACTGTGCTAATGCAACCAACATAGAATACATAGTATAAACCAGGTTGGAAGAGACCTTCAAGATCATTGCGTCCAACCCATCAACCAATCCAACACCGCCCAAACAACTAACCCACGGCACCAAGCACCCCGTCAAGTCTTCTCCTAAAAACCTCCAGTGATGGCGACTCCACCACCTCCCCAGGCAGCCCATTCTAATGGGCAATCACTCTTTCTGTATAGAACTTTTTTCTAACATCCAGCCTGAACCTCCCCTGGCGCAGCCTGAGACTGTGTCCTCTTGTTCTGTAACAATATTAGAAAAACTGTAATTTAGGATTTTTCTTGAGACATCTTGAGTGATGGCAGATGAAGCCTTCTGAAAATATGAGCTGTAGTCTAACAAGCTGTTGATGATACACAGTCCTCTCACCTCCAACTTTGACCCAGTATTTTTCTGTTCCCTTAAGAACAGTCTATATTTGCTCTGATACAATAGAAAGCATTAACTTTCACTTGTGCGTTTATAATGCCATACTGACAACACTGAATTGTGTGGTTGGGGGGGAAATCTTCAGTTCTAATTCTGACTACTTTATTCTGTTCTCATTTAATTTGTCCACAACTGATGGACAATTGCGTGCAGAGTCTTTGCAGTCAGTGCTGTGATGGATTGCTCTGGACCTTTAACTACAGAGTTATAATCAGCAAAGGATCAATGTTTTGTTTATATACAGAACTCAAATACTTTCTAAGAAAACCATGCCTGTGCAGACATCAAGGCAAATCACTTATTTTACTGCCATTAATACAGCTACCATGCACTTTTATGCTTTTATGTCAGCCATTACTTAGCCTGTCTGTTCTACAGAAATTCACATGCAGTGCCTTGTATTTAGACAACCACAGTTAGCACTCTGTTTTAATACAATGTCTTGCATGAAAGAATCTCACAGAGTGAAGGCCACAAAGGAAAAAGGAACAGAAAACACCTTTAGAGACTGCAGGTGGAGGAAGTAAGAAAAGCTAGAGATAATTGCTCCCAAAAAGTACAAAAGAACAGAGAATCATCTGTGTGCTGCCACATGGAAACCATAGGAAGCAGGCATCAAGAAAAAGTTAACAGAAGCTTTTACAAGAAACGTATGGCTTGTAGGGAGGGCAACACACAGAAGGAATGCAAAAGCTGGTGAAGAAGCTCTAACAGCTGATATCACAGAATCAGACAGAAACTTCTGAAAGGCAGGAGGGTGCCGCTGACATTTCTGGAGATAAACATGCAGCAAAACATCGGCTTTCATGTAGAAGGTTTGGGGTTTTTCCAATTAGGATATAAAAAACTACCTCTTTCCATTTCATCTCTTGGAATATATTTACTTCCAAAATATGTTTTTGGAAGATTATTTTAAACACATGAGCAGCCTATTAGCCTTTTTATCTTGCTGGGTTATTACCACAGAATTAGCAATAGCAGAACCATCTATGGCACATTCAGTATTCAGGACAAACTTTGCCGAGCCCTAAGGGAATATAATCCAGCAACGAAGGAAAAATATTCCTCTTTTCTTTTTCCACCGGGTTGCTTTCATTTCCTCCTGCCTTCCACTGGAAGACATCAGACCTTCCCAAGAGAGGCCAGCTCAGAGTCTGAAAGCCAAATGACCTAGAACAGAGACCTGTGGCATTATTACTCCTTTTTTATATCTGATCAGCTTCTTCTGCTTGCAAAAGCTATATACAGGAATGAAGGGGAAACGTTTGTTAATTATTCCACTTGATCACAGACAGAAGCTACACTGTGAGATTGTATTTACTCTATTGTACATGAAGACTTGTGCAAATGAACCAATATTAATGCAGGTAGACAAGGAACAAAGGCAACCAGCAGGTCAAAAGTGCAGTAGACTTGCCATGCCTGTCTGCATAGCTTGTCCTCAGCACAGAAGACAGTGAACTGTGCATCACTGGCAAGAAACTACAGTAAACAGTTAGCCCTCAAGTAAGATTATAAAATAGCCCATCTAAACGTTATATCTAAACTTTCAAGTGTTTGAAGTAAATGTTTAGAATAGTTGTGGTTTTCTTCCTTGATATTTTGAAATTATAGGGTGCTATAAAACCTTATTTAACTTCTATGTCCCTATGTCATGAAATGTCACATTAGCAGGATAGGATAATGCAAATGTTACTTGAAGATAGTAAATGAAATTATCACATTGTCTTTAATTACATTGGTATTATTATTATTTCAGAAAGCAGATGTTAAAATCCAAAAACTTCAATCAAGCCAATGCCATGGTCAAGGACAAAAGTGTAAAATGCTCTGTTAGAGCAAGGATTTAAGCTATGGTGCTCTGGGTTCACAATTCTCTTAACATTTGCTTCATAGAAATAATTATTGTGCAGCTTTTGTCTTCAGAGCTTGCCATGGAGAAGGTGGTTTATCCCCTATAACTTTTGCTATTTAGAAAATTAGGTTTTAGCTAAAGTCACTGTCTTAATTAATAAAGAGCTCTTTATCCCCAAAAGTTTCATTTCATCTCAAGCTAGAAGCTGTTAAGTCAGCAGCAATGTCATCTGCCTCTGTCCTCCAGTGAATACCAAGGCCAGACACCTAGACATGTAGCTACCTATCTAACTTCTGGACATGGAAAGTGAAAGGAAACAAATCCCCAGATTTAAATACACAAATGCAGCAAAATGGTATGAAATATCTCTCTACTTCATTTCATATTAGACCTCATGTCTGCAGACCATAAAATATGTAATGGGACATGTGACTTCTTCCCTGTGGCTACTCTAAGAGCAGGTAACAAATTTGTACTGTTTTCAAGGGCTAGGACTTTGATAAAGCCTGGGGAAAAGATCATAGCTACAAATTTGAAAAGCAACTGAATTATTCAGAAATCTGCTAAGAACAAGGCAGGTTGATTCCTAGTTTCACACACACACACACAAATAATCTGAAACTGTCACTTTGTATGAAAAAAATCAGAGATACAAAGGAGGTCCTATAACTTTGAAACAGTCTTGACACATACAGTCAATTCCCCCTCTTGTTATGCTTTTTCAAAGCAATAAGAGCAGAAGTTGTATTGCAAAAGGCTAAAGGTATTCATTTTCTCTCCAAACAGGACAAGACATTTTTCAATTCTAGAAGTCTTTCCCCTTTTGCTAATCATCAGAAGTGTTTTCCTGTAGAGTAGTTTAAAAGTTTTTATCCCTTTTTCAAGCCTTCATTTGGGGTGGTGAAAAAAATTGACTTTAATAAGATAGATTGGAGGCATTTTTGCCAAGCCAAGGCAGGTGATTATAGCTACATTACCACAAGCCAGCATTTTCCATTTTATACCCAAAGCCATAAATAATTTACCCAACACACTTTGATATTTCTTCAGACTCCTAATGCTTAGCTGACCAGCCTAGATTCCCCTGCATTTAGGGGGTGTTTTTAAGTATTTTCAAATTAGCTTGTTACAAAATTTACTTTCAGAGTTGTTTGTGATCTTTCTGGGCATGTTCCACAGAAGTGGTTTCAGCAGGGAAGAAACATGCCTTTGGAAATCCAACATTGCATGTCTCATGAAGAGAAAAAAAAGGTCTTAATAAAAGTCTTAATGGAGCTGAAGTATAGCAGTGTCTCCAAGAAAACAGAACTAGAAAATTACCAGTGCATCACAATAACTTAGTGAATTGCTATTAACGGTCACTAAACTTTCAGTCTTCACAGTGTTTTCAGTGAACAGCTAACAGCAACCCAATTGGTCATGCTTGCTTTTAACCCACTCTAGTAGCAGCTCTAGTAAGCAGCAGAAGTGGCAACAGAACCCAGACTGGCTTGAAATCCTCTTCCTGCTAGGAGCAGTGGGATCACCCTTCTAGCCAAGTAAAACTGACATCCTAGAGTGTGGCAGAGAATCTTTGGTCAGTCAGTTGTTCAGGAGTGGCTCAGCTCTTCTGTGAGAGAAGGAAGATAAAGAATTCTGTGGAAGATGCCACAGAGGAACCAAAAAAGACTGCTAGTTTGGATACCCAGCTGAGGGCACTGGAGCCCCAAACTACATGTGCAGGCCTGTGCCACATTGCTGCTGCGATCCTGTGGGGAGGAGGGATGGGGAACAGATCAGTCCCTGGAAATGCTACTGCATCTGGTGTTCATCCATCATACCATTAGCCAGTGACCTGGTTATCTCTGCTTGCCCATTACCAGCCTTGACATCTACATCCACTAACATTCAAGAGGTCATGAGGCACAGCCTACACTCTAAAGAACAAAACCCAATCCTGTATGATCTAGATGCAAGGAAGACCTCGGTAGATAATAAAATATCTCCCCTAGCAGTAGTAACATCACACTCTCAAAGCCAGTTAGGTTTTCTGCATGTTTATCAGATGTAGGTAGCAAGTGATCATGAACTTTCCAAACAGTAAACGTCATCTCTTCAAATAACTTTCTGGTTAACATTTCAACTCCAAAGCCACAATTACTACAGATTATAGACTACCATAAATTTGGGGATTCAGCCTCAGATACTGCTGTCTCAAAGCACATTGTGTAGGCTGCACACTTCACTCATTTCTGGACAGATTTCCAGAAAATTCTTCTTTGCTGTCTTGAAAACTTTCTTTGCATGTTTTGCATCAGCCTCTTCTTGGAAGCTCATATGACAGGCTGAGAGGAAGCCAGATTGTTCATGAGTTCATGAGCAGACCACCTTGCACTGCATCATCTGGATGTGTTTCAGAGCAAGGCATGCTTTTAATTCCCCTGTCCCAGTACTCCTCAAAACCATTGATATTAATTTGATGAGTGGATATCATGTTACCCTTCTGGTGATGGGGCAAAAGTCCCAGGCGTATTTTGGACACTATGCAGGGAAGTGCCTGAAATTAAAACTGTAAGGGTAAGCCACCCCTAAACAACCCTATGGTACGGCAGAATGGCCATCCCATGGTTTTCCAGGGGAGGAAGCAGAGAATCTGGAATTTGTCTGACACATCTCTATCAAATTCAAACTACTAAGAAATCCAGGACAGTAAAAATTAGTATTACTGACCATGGAGCCATGATCTGGTAAAAAACAAGGTAACTAGTGGACCCCATGTTTATAAGATGAAAACAAAGTTTGATATACAATCTGTGCTTGAAACATGATGGAAGTTCTAGACAGAAGGTCTGGGATTTTTCTAAATTATGTTAATGACTCAAGACATTCATTAAGGCAAAGCACAAGGTCCTGAACCTAGGTTGAAGCAATTCTCAGTATCAATACAGGTCTGGGGGATGACAAAATTGAGAGCAGCCCTGCAGAAAAGGACTTGGGGGTGCTGGTGGATGAGAAGCTAGACATGAGCCAACAATGTGTGTTTGCAGCCCAGAAGGCAAATTGCATCCTGGGCTGCCTGCATCAAAAGAAACATGACAAGCAAACCAAGAGAGGTGATTCTGCCGCTCTACTCTGCTCTGGTGAGACCTCACCTGAAGTACTGTGTCCAGCTTTGGGGCCCCCAACAGAACGGAGACGTGGATCTTCTGGGGCAGGTCCAGAAGAGGACCACAAAGATGACTGGGGGGCTGGAGCCCCTCTCCTATGAGGACAGGTTGAAAGAATTTGGGCTGTTCACCCTGAGATGAGAAGGCTACAGGGAGAGCAAATATCTACATTTCAACAGCTGAAGAGGACCTACAGAAAGGTTAGGGAAGGACTGTTTAGAAGGGCTCATAGCAATAGGATGAGGAGCAATGGTTTGAAAGTGGAGCAGGTTAGGTTTATGTTAGACATAAGAAAGAAGTTCTTTCTTTTCATTCCTCCACAGAGATTTTTATATGAAGAAAGCAACAAAATTACATTTAAATTGTTTTTAGTGAGCTGTTAAAGGCCATTGGCAGAGCGCATGGCTGGAAGCACAGAGAATGAGCACAAAGCCTGCACATGAAGGGAAGCAGACTGTCTCAGATGGTCTAAATCAGTCTAACTCTGACTTTATAGAAGGATTTCAGTTTACACCAGCTGAGGACATAGCTCTAATATTAAGAAGGGGGGGGAAGGTGGGGAGAGGAAATGCCATCTTCAGAAATTAAGATAAGGAATCCAGCCGATTTTACTTTTACAAGTAATGTTTGCAACCACATCTAACTTTGGGACTTTGATGGGATTACTCAATAATAAGCAGATCAGGGCTAGTACATTTTAGATTAATAATTTCCATGATGTCTTCTAGGGCCAGCCTGCAGAGTCATACAGTTACATTTGTCCAAAGCTACATAAATGAACAAACTCAGAGAATAAAACCTGTTCTCTGGCTAATGTACATATGAGAGGTAAAACCACCGAGCACATATGGGGACAGAAGTGCAAGGAAACAAAGATTTAAGAAACACTTTAAGTATGCAAAGCACTAATTCTTCCAGGGACTGACTTCCAAGGATCATTCAAGGAAGCAAGGTCTGCTTTCAAAATAAATGATAGTTCCTTGGCCTGAAGCACAGGAAAAAAAATGAAGAAAGAGATGGCCACTGGATTACTACAAATTTCCAGGATTAGTGACCTTTTCTGCCAGATAAGTCAATGACATTAATTATTAGTATTAGTCATGACAACAATGTAATTTTTAAACAGCAATGCTTTAAGATTCCACTATTTTGGTCTTTTACTGACAATGTATTTATCTACATTTTCTTCAAGAAAAGCAGTTTAAACAAGTGCCTTAGGTTCTAGCAGTTCATCTGGATTGAGAACAGCAACGAATTTACAGGAGCAAAGCAAAAGAAATCTCACTTGGAGGTGTCACTTGGAAAACTGCTTTTTGTATTATTATTTTTTTTTCTCTTTTGTAAACCTGGGGCTTCATTGAGTTCTCAGTCACACTAATGGACATCCCACGTCACTCTAACAAACCCTGGTAAGGATTTGAATGCACTAGAGGGAAAAGCCACAGGAGAAATGTTATGTGAACAGCACATGCTGAGGGCACCTGGCTAGGCAGGTTACCTAGAGTCTTGCACTCAGCTTTAAGGGGGACACAGTGCAGAAGAGCAAGTCCTGGTGACAGAGGTGAGAAGGGATGGGATAGGAGAGGCTCAGAAAGAGCACAGCATAACGCAAGAGATGACTACCAACCTAGAGGGAACGCATGTAAGAAGGACTCAGCAGCTGCTATCCTTTACCCCATGTCATCACAGAGAATCCTAAACAGACTTCCTGGATACAAGCATCTTGCTCCCTGCTTGTTGAACATTCTACCCAAATACACAGCTATTGGTGTGGGAGTGAATGTCTGTCTAGGTCTGTGTGTATTCACATTTTCCCTGCCCATTGGGTCCGATCCCAGAGACGTGCTCTGAACAGAGGAGCAGGATGTGTTGGGGCAAAGCAGCATTAGCAAATCTTCTTACCATGTGGCAGGATGGCATGTGTTTGCACAGTAGGTCAGCACCCCTCCAGGAAGTATCAGATATGAATGAACTCATAATTTACCCTAAACATGTGCAGCATAGCTGGGACTTATGCCACAGATGTCTGACACCAGTGCAGAGCCTCCAGCATGCTTCTGAAGCACAGGTCTCACCCCTACACTTCTGGTAGAAGCCTATACTGCCACTGCTTCAGAACTTCTGGGCTGCCCAACATTCAGACATAAAAACAGCATGTATCTAAAGCTGGATTTGATAATCATGGTCTTTTATCCATCAGCCAAAGGGCTAAATCACTCACACACTCCACTGCTCTCCCTGCCCTGCCAGAAAGGCATACCTTCTCAGCAAGTGCTGTAGCTTTCTAAATAGGAGTCTTCCTTAAGCAGTTTTCTCAGGCTCTGTTCTTGAACACGTGCCATCTTATAGAACTACCTAAATGGTTTCTGACAAAGAGAATTTAATCCAGATTTCCACTTTCTCTGAGTTTTGTAAAGTTGAGCATCATTATAGCAGTCACTTTTGTGAGACAACAAATGCCTAATTAAAATAAAACAGCCTCAACACAAGAAATATATTCATTGTCTGTCCCTCTGCAGTTATAGGCACTGATAGAATTATCATCAAACTTATTGCATTGGCTTGGTAGATGGCAAAGATTCAAAAATTCAGCAAGTAGTAGAAAGAAGTTAATCTGGTTATCTCACACTGACATGAGTGTCCAAATCACTGAATTAAAGGTAAGCTGTGTAGTATCACCCTAGCCACCATGTAGGAAACAAGTGAACATGAAATATTATTCAGTAGTGATCCCCCAGACAAGCAAGTCATTTCCCCACCCCATATTCCATCTATTTTTGCTGTTTTCTCCTGCCTAGAATAGTCAGGTTTCCACTCCAAGTTTATCCAGATCCCACAGTTCCATTATTTCAGGTGCCAAATCTATTCTGGTAAAGATTTTTATGTTTTCCTGAAAAAAAACTGGAGAAGAGATCACACTTCTCTAGAAAAACAAAGTCCCTATTTCTGTTAAACAGTAGATGACCTACAAGTTACACCTTCAGAGAAAACAAAGACTGATCCACCACTGCCAGACAATCCAGTGTGGAGGCTAATTGGTTCAGACATCATGTTATATTTATTCAGCTATGTTTCTACTGAACACCAAGCTGATTACTACTGATTGAGTAAGATATGGTGTTATGCCACATAAGCACACCAGTTTGTTCAGTGATAGCTGCAGCTTTCTAACATGGCATGAATTATTTCTATCTAGCTATAGCCTCACTGATGTAATCAAATACCAAAGACTGTGGTATTTGAAACTCTTTTTATTAAATTCATCATCTTTTGAGAAAGTCCACCAAGCAGAAGTTTGATCTCATCACTACTAACACTGGCAACCTGGCTGAAAAACTGTTTCACTCCTGCAGCATGAGAAATCACCTTCAATTAGCATGAGCAACAGTCCCTCCTATCATAAGATAGGAGAAGAGAAGGATCAGGGGTGATCTCATTGCCCTCTACAACTACCTGAAAGGTGGTTGTAGACAGGAAGGGGTTGGTCTCTTCTCCCAGGCAACCAGCACCAGAACAAGGGGACACAGTCTCAGGCTGTGCCAGGGGAGGTTTAGACTCAAAGTGAGGAGAAAGTTCTTCACTGAGCGAGTCATTTGTCATTGGAATGTGCTGCCCAGGGAGGTGGTGGAGTCACTGTCCCTGGAGGTGTTCAAGGGGAGATTGGATGTGGCACTTGGTGCTATGGGCTAGTCGTGAGGTCTGTTGGGACAGGTTGGACTTGATGATCCTTGGGGTCTCTTCCAACCTTAGTTATACTGTGATACTGTGATACTGTGATAACATCACTGTTAAAATCAAACATGGAATAACTTCTGAATACCCAACTGTTTCAGAGAACTGCTGAAGATCTACAATTCCCCACTTACAGAAGTCAGAGGGATCAGGCTTTAAGCCATTTGGTTCTATCTACTTAGAAATCAGCCTCAAAACCAGAAAGACACCACACAGATTCCCAGAATGGCATGGACCCACTTTTAAGTTAAAGGAGACCATACTGATTACCCAGTCTGATCTGCTGCAGGTTTTGTGGGAAGACTGTTGTTTTAATAAAGGCATATTTTGATCAACCTCAAGCAAATCCAACTTTTTGTTTCACACAGCGATAGAAAAATCCAAGAATAAACTGAGAAAAGTCGTTGCTATAGTTTACATAATTACAGTCTGTGGTTTAGAGAAGACCAGAATGATGGCTGTCATGTAAGCCTTTTACATTTTTCCTGATTAAAATGGGTCTAGCTTTCTCATAACTCTCTGCTGGTGGTCTGGTTATGTGACCACAAACTTGTTATTCTCTTACCTCATTGCTCTCAGAGCCAAGTAAAACTTGTTTGTAGGTCTTCTGGAATGCATGTTACATTTATTGCTGGACTCCATAGTTTTTCTAGTGATTAAATAGATCTCGCAAAGCTCACTAAACCTGTCTTTGCAGCCAGAGAGAAGTGAGGGGACAGCATGCAGCAGAGTATTAGAATGGCATGCAGCAGCCCAAGGAAAACTACGTAAAGCAGGAAGGGTGCTAGGGAAATTAGATATGGAGAAAGAATCAGAACATCAGCTAGGGAGGGACTGATCCCAGAAGTCACAGAGCTAGCTGAAGGTGATGGAGAAGCAAGAGAAGCAAACTACTTGGGCTTTGAAGGATGTGTAAAGCAGGGGATCAGACAGACACAGATCATCTCCTCGATCATCTCACTAGGTGTGTAAAAGGTGCAGTTTTAAAAGGAGTGGTGAGAGGTTTGCAAAAAAGACAGAGAATAGTAAAAATGACTGGTGGTGACAGAAAAGAACAAGTCCATTTCAGCTTAGAGTATGCAGGGGGCTGGAGCACCTCTCCTATGAGGATAGCCTGAGGGAGCTGGGGCTGTTCAGTCTGCAGAAAAGGCGGCTCTGAGGAGACCTTATTGTGGCCTTCCAGTATCTTAAGAGGGGCTACAAGAAAGCTGGGGAGGGACTTTTTAGGGTGTGAGGTAATGATAGGACTAGAGGGAATTATAAAAAGTAGAAATGGGTAGATTCAGATTGGATGTTAGGAAGAAGTTCTTCACCGTGAGTGTGGTGAGACACTGGAACAGGTTGCCCAGGGAGGTGGTAGAAGCCTCATCCCTGGAGGTTGTTAAGACCAGGCTGGATGTGGCTCTGAGCAGCCTGATGTAGTGTGAGGTGTCCCTGCCCATGGCAGGGGGTTGGAATTAGATGATCCTTGAGGTCCCTTCCAACCCTAATAATTCTCTGATTCTAAGGTCCCACATGCTATGTAGTATATAGAAACTTTAAAGTTATTATTGCCAACGTAATAAAAGATAATTTCCCCCCCCCATTTGGGAACATTTTTTCTACCTTTTTTTTCTTTTCATTTTTTTCTTCTTTTCAAAGTCACAAGGTTTGAAACCATGCAAAGCTGCAGAAAGAAAAGACACAAAAATTCAGTTTCTTGCTATAATAATGACTGTTCAGAACATGAAAGGCAATGTTAAATTAACATTGGAATGATATTAAAATGCAAATGCACTTTCAGTAAAAGGTTTAAATAATTATTTCAACACAAACCCAGAATTTTTTCCATAAGTGCATTCCTGATTCTTTGCCCCCCCCCCCCTTTTTTTTTTAATGAAGTCATCTATGAAGGCTCAAAGAAACAATTACTAAATATAAAATAACTGCATGAAGGTGCCATTACTTCTCTATGGTTTAACAGGTGTTTGTAGCCATAAGTGTTGAACTTTTCTGCTTATAGCAACAGGTTCAAATACTGTTAAATGGTCTTTTAGAAGCTCACCAGCAATAAACTTTTAGATTCAATGATGAGATTCCAGTCAGCTTATATCTGACATCCTAATCAAAGACATGAGGGAGCCACTCTCCAAGGTTCTCTTTGCAGCTGAAAAGTGGCTGTGTTAGAATACTAACATGATGGACATTCCTTCTCCTGCACTGCCACCAATACAATGTCATCTAGCTATGTAAATCCGTAACACATTCCTTTCATTTCAGTGATATTTATCCAATATCATTGCCAATTACAACTGGTTTTTTTGGAATTCACACTTAAAACAGAGCACCCTGTTAGAAACAATAGTTCAGTAAATTCAGACCAGGGGTATAAAGTAAATAAAAGAGGACAATAACTACATTTAAATCACAGTGGTTTAGCCCATGGTTATTGCAGAGCTGAGTGGAAATCTTGTTTGACAACAGAACTAAGGATCACTGCAAAATTCTGTGATGCTGAGAAGAGTTTGCAGAAAGATACCTGATTTTTGAAAAGGCAGTTCCTGTCTTCTTGTCACCTCACATTTAGAGCTCTAAAGCTGGAAAGAAAGTTTTCATAAAGCAGAAGCAAATGAATCCTGAAGTCTGATAATCTCTAGCACCCTTTACACTTTCTCAGATGACACTTCTGCCAGTAGCCTCTCAATGAAATGCTCTCTGACACATATATTTTAGCACTTCCAACCAATCTCAGGATCTCTGGACCTTAAAAATGTGATGGCCCTTTTGTACACTGCAAAGCAAGTCATGGGGATTCAATTAATTGTATTTGTAGAAAGCTTCAATGTCAAAACCAGAAGACAAATACAGACATCAATATTTTCAGGCTTCTGCTACTACTAAAGCAAAACAGAGCAGCAAAGATTGTGGTAGGCAATGGTAGTGATCTCCTCAATGGTTTCTGGCTTCTTCCTAGGGCTGGAGTTCTGGGTGACAAGCCTCTCCCAAAACTAGGTCTCTTTTTATGCATTGAGCAAAGAGTCTTCAAAATCAAAAGCTTATCTCAGTTCTCCGAGTCCTGATCGCCTTCAGTCCTTTGCCACTCAAGAAAGGGCTTCTTGCATTTGTACTTAAAACCATTTAAACTTAATTGGCCTTTTATAGAGTGCCTTGACTCTGTTACCTTTTGTTTGTAACCCAAACAAAAGCACAAATCTTAAGCTCTTTAACTACTAAACAAAACCACTCTCAGAGGAATTCTGAAGATGTTCACAGCCTTTGCAATTTGGGAAGGATGGACCGCCCATCAGCTTCTCTCAGGCCCGAATCTCTTTCTGGCTTCAACATATGTGGGCCAGCTGGCTGTCCTTAACAGCAGGAGTTAGCTTTGCATCCACTTTCTATAATATTGGGTTAGATATTTGTCTGAAGGACATCTTGGCATCTGCAAATAAACATCACATTCAGGAAAGTCTGTGTGTACAGCCTCAGTCGTTTATAGAAGAGCAGGATGCTTCTGCATAAAATGCTAAATTTAGACTGAAACTTCTCATTCACCAAAAAAAAACCCTATTCAAATCATTCCCCCCCCCCCATTAGTTAGAAATCTTTCTTTCTGAATTTACCAAAACCATCCAATTTTTCTCCTTGAGCACACTAGCACAAATTGTTCAGCCAGAACCAAACAGAAGGTAAGCAGCAAATAGATATTTATTCAAATCATTTTTTTCCAGCCCAGCTGTGTCTTCTATTGAATAGAAAAGAGTGTTCAGTGTTCTTTGACTTTGATGCAACTTTGGAAACAATTCAGCACTAGCTCACCAAACAGGGGTCATACTAATGCCAGACTATAAAAATTATGAAATAAGTAATTAAACATACTACTATATGCACAGATAAAATGAAATTAAAGAAAGAACCCCAAACCAACACTGTGTTTGAAGTGAGCTTGTGTTTTGCATCTTTCTGCTACACTGATCATTTGTAATGTCTCACAAAAAAAAACTTTTCAGTTGACATAGCACCATAACTGGATAGGGGGCCTACAGGAAGGCTGGGGAGGGACTTCTTAGGATGTCAGGTAGTGATAGGACTAGGGGGAATGGAATGAAGCTGGAGGTGGGGAGATTCACCATGAGAGTGGTGAAACCCTGGAATGGGTTGTCCAGGGAGGTGGTTGAGTCCGCATCCCTGGAGGTGTTTAAGACCAGGCTGGATGAGGCTCTGGCCAGCCTGATCTAGTGTGGGGTGTCCCTGCCCATGGCAGGGGGTTTGGAACTTGATGATCCTTGTGGTCCGTTCCAACCCTGACCGATTCTATGATTCTATGTGTTTATGTTGTTATAACTGGTCACATTAAAGAATGTAAGCATAAGTGAAGACAGATTTTGTGATTTTGGAGTGATAGGGAGAGGATGGGACCAGGTAGGTGGAAAAAAAACCTCTGTATTATTTATGGAAAGAATGTTCTTTAGAATTTGACTGTTCCCTCAGGAACACTCACAGTTCAAAGTCACTGATGTTAAAATAATGGAAAATGTAAATTCTATGTCATTGAAAATATTCAAGTCTTAGCCTCTGTTACTAGGAGGTAGTCCCACAGAAAAAATTTTACATTTCTGCATGCCAGTAATTATTTCAGCTACACATCCATCTTGAAAAGCAGCAGAACAGAAAGAACTATGCAGTGTGTACCATGGAAGAGATCAACACTATAACTGTAATGGGGGAAGAACTGTGTGCAACCACTGTGACCAGGCTGTGCTAACATTACTGTACAATCTTTTCCTCTTCATCTGCTTGCCTGGACAGAGCATGTCCTAATTCCCAATACAAAGTTCCTTCTTTGGGCTCCCTACGTAAGCATCCAAACTAGAATAAATAAATTTCTCTGGCCTGGAAACAGAAGGCAACAATGATGATAGAGTTCTGAGAGAGAGATTTTTTTCATTCCATTGTGGGTATCACTGGATGTTTGTCTATGTATCATAAAGCAAGATGTTATGAAGTTTGACTCCAAGAAAAGAAACCATAGTAGAAATTACAAATAACATTCCACGGTGCTCTACGACTGACAAACCCCATAGCAATCTTGTTTCAAACCAAGATAGAGAAACACTGTTGCTAAGATAAATGTTCTGCTTACCTTCATGTGGTGTCACCCAGGGGAAGTCCCATGTTTGAGAGAGAAGAGAGAGAGAGAGAGATGACAAACCTCTCCCCCCACTGACTACTCCTCTGCTATGGGGATCACAATATGCTTTCTCAATGATTTCGAAGAGAAAATTGTCCACCTGGCATAACTTGATTATGCATTACCTTGAGACATGGCAACATTATTGTTTTCAACATTTCTTAAACATGCTTCAGACCTTAAAGAAACTGCTCAGCACCAATTAGAGTCAAAAGCAGACATGTTTTTTTGGCAGCTAGATGGAGAAGCAGCACATGTGTTAGGAACATATGGTCTTAACAGGCACATATTTAGCCATTTTCACTTCCCAGAAATGCAAGACTGGCTCTGAGTTGGTAGAGCAGTGAGTTGCTCTCTTTGTCATTTTCACAGAGCAGGAGATACCCGTGCTCTTTAATGTCTGGTAATATTTGTTGCAAAACCTCTATTCCCCAGATACCACCAGAGTCTTCCTCTAGTATAAGACATAGAAATAATAGTCTGCAGCCTGACAACTTCTGTATATGCCTTGCCATACTTATCTCAATGAGATGACTTACCTAAGCAATGTTATGGACATGTATGTGAGCATGACTCACTCCTCTGATTGATATGTAGGTGGAAAAAAATGTGCTGATTAAATAAGCTAAAAGGCTTAGCAGTACAAGGGTGTAGACCAGCCCATCCTCCAGGCCCTCCTTCTCTTTGAAAAACTGTCATCATTAATTACAGTGGAACACAAGGCTCTCTGTTTGAATGGGCCCTGTCCTTGGTGTGGAGCGAGAATGACTGGTAGTTGGCAGATAAAGCAAGGATGTCATAGCTGTAGCAGTCATCAGGAATGAAACAATAAGTGGAAAAGAGAAGAGGCAGCAAGAAGGCTTTTTATGCCTTGTATTTTGGGCATGTACATGACTCTTTCAGCACATCAGTTAAAAGCATACTCAGACTGCAATGTTACCTTTATGACCTCAGATTCCTTTTAGGCTGAAACGTCACTAAATGCATTTCATTTAATAAATTCATCAGTAAATACTTTCATAAAGCTTCCCAAATATGAGGAACTTCATTGAAAATGTTAACAACAACAACAATTAAAAAAAAAAAATTAAATCACATTTCTGCCAAAGTTTCCTTGTTCATCAAATATGCCTAACAAAAAAGAAAGAAAAAAAAAAAAACCAAGCATATTATGTAAGATTATTAGGGCAGAGGAAGATGTTAAATAATTGTGAAACAGTCCATTTATGGAGCCTTAATTTTCCTCCAAGTGTAGAAACTCAATTTGAAGAGACCCCTCTCTCGTTATGTATACACTGTACAGAAGCAGCAGATTCCTGTGGTGGTGTCTGCTGAGCAGACTCTCATAGCATGGGTGTTTGTGTGGACACAAGGCAGAAAACAAAGCTGTGGTGATTAATGGAATGTTTTCTGGGCACGCAGCTCTCTCTTCCCACCTTTCCTCTCCCTCCTCTGGCCATGCAAAGGTCAGCAGGAAGATAAGCACAGAATGGAATAAAGCAATGTGGCAGCAGTGACTGGCACAAAGATTATAGTTTGCCTTAAAAGCCCCAAACAAAGACCAACCCCCCTCAGATATCATAGAATCATAGAATCAATAAGGTTGGAAAAGACCTCAAAGATCATCAAGTCCAATCTGTCATCCAACACCTCAAGACTACCAAACCATGGCACCAAGTGCCACATCCAATCCCCTCTTGAACCCCTCCAGGGATGGTGACTCCACCACCTCCATGGGCAGCCCATTCCAATGGCCAACAGCTCTCTCTGTGAAGAACTTTCTCCTCACCTCCAGCCTAAACTTGCCCTGGCACAGCTTGAGACTGTGTCCTCTTGTTCTGCTGCTGGTTGCCTGGGAGAAGAGACCAACCCCCTTCTGGATACAACTTCCCTTCAGGTAGTTGTAGACAGCAATAAGGTCTCCCCTGAGCCTCCACTTCTCCAGGCTAAACAATCCCAGCTCCCTCAGCCTCTCCTCACAGGGCTTGTGCTCAAAGCCTTTTACCAGCCTCGTTGCCCTTCTCTGGACACATTCAAGAGTCTCAATGCCCTTCTTAAACTGAGGGGCCCAGAACTGGACACAGCACTCAAGGTATGGCCTAACCAGTGCTGAGTACAGGGGCACAATGACTTCCCTGCTCCTCCTGGCCACACTATTCTTGATGCACTCTAGGATGCCATTGGCCTTCTTGGCCATCTAGGCACACTGCTGGCTCATGTTCAGCCTACTGTCAATCATTACCCCCAGGTCCCTTTCTGTTTGGCAGCTCTCCAGCCACTCCAACCCCAGCCTGTAGTGCTGCATGGGGTTGTTGTGACCAATGTGTAGAACCCGGCATTTGGACTTGTTAAATGTTATCATGTTGGACTCTGCCCATGTGTCCAGCCGGTCTAGGTCCCTCTGCAGAGGCCTTCTGCCCTCTAACAGATCAACACCTGCTCCCAACTTGGTGTCATCTGCAAATTTACTGATGACTGACTCAATCCCCTCATCCAGATCATCAGTGAAGATATTAAACAGGATGGGGCCCAGCACTGATCCTTGGGGCACACCACTGGCCTCCAGCTGGATGTGACACCATTCATTACCACTCTCTGGGCACAGCCCTCCAGCCAGTTCCAAACCCAGCGCAGAGTGCTGCTGTCCAAGCCATGGGCTGACAGATTGGCCAGGAGTTTGCTGTGGGGAATGGTGTCAAAGGCCTTGCTGAAGTCCAGGTAGACTATATTAATGCATTAATGCACCTCAGGATGCCATTGGACCTCCTGGCCACAAAGGCACATTGCTGTCTCATGGATAACTTGCTGTCCGCTGGAACTCCAAGGTCTTTCTCCATGGAGCTGTTTTCCAGCAGGATGACCGCAAAGGCACAGGGAAAATTTTTTGTTGAATGCTATTAGTTTCACTCAAAAACCCACATAATTTTTGACATAAAACCAAACAGCAGACAGGGGTTCTACAGGTGAGATATGGGAAACAAAAAAATCCACAACCCAACATGTAATTAAATCTTCCCTTTTACCCTACAACGGTTCACCACAGACCACAGCATGTTTCTTACTTACACACTGGCAAGCAGTACCTCATGCACATTTACTGTGCTGGAAATTCACACAGCACTGCCAGAGAGTAAGCAAGCAGTGCTGAGATGTGTCAGGCTTTCAGTGATGGACATTTTCCATACATCCCCATCAGTGACTACAGGGAGCTTAGGTTACTACATTCTCAATCTTGATAGGATACATGACACCATTCCTGATTCAACTGATACGCTGCACATAACCCACGCACTTGGAAGCTCTCCTGAGCTGTCAGTTTGAAGAAGAATGGAAAGTTCATCAATGGTCCAAAAATGCTTTTTGTGGGCCATTGTTGTTTATGTTGGGCTGTTCACTCCAGAGGCTACTTTGGAATGCGCTTGCTTTGGGGTTTGAGGTTTTTCAGAAGAAAAACCCTGGTTTATATTTACATTTAAGATGCTCTCTTTTTTTAGAAGAAAGGGAAGAGTCATTTGTTTTGTATATTTATCCAAAATGCACTTTATTGTTGTATTTTCAGTTCTTTATCCTGCTGTGCCTCATATTTTTGTTTAAGTCTTTGGTCTAAAACATAGGTTATGGGCCACTGAGGGATTTTGTTTCTCCTTTGCCCACCTCTCTCTCACACGCCCCAAAAGAAGGAAGTTGTACTGTCCTGAGTAAAGGTCCTAGCCTCAAGGAAATGAGAGGATAATATCATGTAGCCTTAGACAACTACAGGATTGTTTTGGATCAGAAGACTAGAAAATTGTGAAATCAAGAACCAGACTAATTTTCTTGGGAAAAATAAACTATTTTAAATTCCATGAAAGTGTTTGTAACATTTTAAAAGATAATGTCATTTATCCCAGAGATTACACATCCCACTTCTTTACCAGTAAGGGACCTGTTTAATCCACAGGCTGGAGTGGTCATTGTAATTCTCTTGGTATATGGTAAGGGAGTCAGTGGGCTGTAATTTGATACAGACTTGTGGTCTTGTTTAGCAACAACAAATAAAAGTAATCCTTGCCACTCTGCAGCTTCTGATTCCCTGTGACACTATTTAATATACAGATCACTTTCATTTATCAATGGATAAAAGATTTTTATGTCCAATATTCAGGAATTAATATAACTAACAACTCTAAGTATAAAAAAACCCCAAACCCCAGATTTCAGGCAATCAGGATCTTAGGATTACAGGCTAAGTAAATTCAGAAAACTTATTACTAAATAATATCCCTGCTTGAAATCTAATGTTTCCAGTTTTTACTTAAAAGAGTAGAACTTAGAAAATGTGAGAGCTAAATCTGTTATGCTACAGTTTTTCTCTCAGTTCTGGTGCTGCAAAATTTAGCATAAACCTGAATAAGGCTGTCCTTACCTATAGTGTGGGCAAAAATAAAAGGTGAGACTAAGAACTAGGTTGAAATATTCTTTCTACATTCTCCTCCACTTGTACACTAGAAAATGGCTTGGGCAGAACAGAGGAACAGGGTCAGTGTATGCTTTTATTTTGACACAAAACACCATCGCCCATTTAAGCTTAGGGGAAAGACATTGCATTTAGATGGATTTTTAGCACAGACCACAGAGAGGCTATTCTGTACTTTAAATTAACAAGGACACGCATTCCAGATTGTGCTCTGAACGGGATCTGGCTTTGGTGGGGAGAAGGTTTTTGCTACCACAACGAGGACTTATGAAATATTTTAATAAACAGTAAGGCTTTGTCTGAAGAGAGAGCCTTGACAGCCAGTATGCAGAACTCAGATATATACACAATGTGTTCAAACTGAAACACTGTTGTATTCTGAAAAACCATGGCAGACTAGTGGATGAAATCCTTATTTACACAATTGCTCACTTATTGAAGTGGCCTTTCCCACAGCATTTTCACAGGGGATTTAACTCCATGCCAGTCATGTTTTCTCCTATCTTCTATACTGATGGGAGCATTTTTTACCCTTTAAGTAACAAGGGATCTTGTGTGGGAAAATGTTTTCTCATTATACCTTGTAAAGAATGGATCTCTCACTCCGAAATATCATATTGTCATTAATTGCTCTAATCCCATGTTCTGTGTTCATGCTTATTCCAAGGAATACTCTCAAACTTTTATGAACTGTAGTCTCTCTCTGTTCAGGTTGCTGAAAAACTTCTTAGGAAAACATTTCTAATGTAAAATCTGTATCATTTGTTCCTAGCTCACTTAGTACAAGAGATACAAAATTTGGAAACCCATAAATTCATTTTACCAAATCTCTGTTCTGGGCTTTGAATATCCACAATTTTTTGCCATATATGAGAGACATCAGGCTCAAAAAGCCTGCAATGCAGAAACAGGTCTCTGGTTACAACAGCATGGACAATACTGAATGGTTCATATATGAGGACACACTCTGACACCACTCTCTATCCCTGCAATCTGCTAGGAAAGAAAGACAGAAAAAAAAACTGCTTTGTACACTTACATAGAGAATGAAAGACGTGGAGAGTCCCTTGGAGTTTGAGTCCAGATTTCATGACTCATTAATGGAGGTTAATTTTGTTTTCCAAGCTGTCTCATTGTTTACATCCACTGAAGTTGCACACAAAATTTCCATTGACTTCAGAGGAAGTTGGATGGCGCCAGTGAGGTTCTTATAGCTTAAGCAAGCCATCCAACTTTGTCACTGGAGTCAAGAATTTGGTTTGAAAAGTCCTTTTATATGTGGGTTTATTGTTGTGGTAATAAATGCAGCCACTTGTAGGTGCCAAGATGTTTTATCTCCTCCTCGCACTGCACTTATATGTGTTATCTTACATCACTAATTAAGTTCAAATACTCTCTTTGTAATCCTGTCATTAATAAACTGTAAAATCTTGTTCAGAACAAAGCTAAAGAAAAATGTACTGCAAAGACTACTTGTAAGAGCATAATCCGTTGTGGGTTGATGTTTTGGGGTTTTTTTGCTGCTGGCTTTCAGATACTGCCTCAGGGACTTCATTTGGGTGGTCAAGTAACTCTGCCTGATGAGTAATAAACAAATAATTCTACACCCAATTCTGTTTTATTCCCACTGAGTGCTAGCTCCTTATGCAAGTAGTTTCACTTCAATATTTAGGCATGCAGTTAATCCTAGCTATTTATATAGCTAGATACCACTCCCTGAAACAAGGGATACAGTATTAGGTCATGTGCCTAATAAAATGCCAAAACTCCTGTGTTGAAATGATAGGCATTATATTCAGGACTCAGACACCAAGCTAGCTACAGT
This sequence comes from Dryobates pubescens, assembly GCF_014839835.1. Taxonomy (NCBI): domain Eukaryota; kingdom Metazoa; phylum Chordata; class Aves; order Piciformes; family Picidae; genus Dryobates; species Dryobates pubescens. Next base: position 39,765,173 of record NC_071615.1, read on the forward strand.
TTTCAGTGAAAAATAAAACTTCATATCGAGCCTAAATGAATTTTCCTTTCTAATTTTGAGAGGGACATTTGTAAAGTTCATATTTATGGGGTTTGAGTAACAGGGATTGTTTTGACAGATGGGTTTTCAGTGCTGCCTGGATCCTTCACATAGTCAGGTACTAATGTTAACAACAGCTTCTCTTGGTGCTAAGAATGTTTCACTGACTGTTAAGTATTGATTTATATTATCTTTGAGTAGTAGCTGTTTAGTAATATTAACCAGCTCTGCTGCACTTTTATTTTCTGGCAAAAAATACTAATCAAAAACTGTTCAATTTATTTCTGCCAACAATACCAACCACAGGAGCCAAAGGATACACAGAGCTTAGGGACAGTGGAGTTGCAGGGACTGAATATCTTAAAGAACTTTCAGGCTTTGCAATTTCAAGGAAAAAAGACTGCTCATTTGGGGGGATGTGCAGTGTGTGTGGGGGGGAAGACATTACTGTACCTTCTGGGCACCCAGTCAACACTTGTGTGGAAAATCTGTGTAGAAAGAATTCCTTGCCCATTGGAATGGGCTACCCAGGGAGGTGGTAGAGTCACCATCATTGGAGGTGTTCAGGAGGAGACTTGATAGGGTGCTTGGTGCCATGGGTTAGTTGATTAGGTGGGTTGGATTAGTTGATAGGTTGGACGCGATGATCTTGGAGGTCTCTTCCAACCTGGTCCATTCCATTCCATTCCATTCCATTCCATTCTATTCTATATTACTGGTTTAACCAAAACCAAAGTTGGCTAGCTAATACTCTAAATATTGAAATGTTATCAATTACTTTCCTCCTGCTCTGGAGCAAAATGCATGCCATGCTCCAGAGAGCAAAACTCAGGATTTGAAATATGTATGCATACATCTTGATATACACATATGCTGGTAAGGGTTTATTTGAAAAACATTACTGCAGCTCAAGTGCAATAACAAACTGAAGAGTTCAACCTAGGCTTTTATCTGCTAGTCTTTAGGGGTGAGATTTTGACCCCTTTATTCGAGTTAATCCATCAGAATTAGCAGTGAGTTTTAGGCAGCATCGATGAAAGCTGCAGCAGGCAACAAGAGGCCTCTGGGTCAAAGCACCATGGAAAATATATTCTCTGTGTGTTTTTTTACCCTTATAACCCAGCTGGGTTATAACTGCAGGTAAAGAACACAGGCAGCCCCACTTTACATCAATATTTAAGCATCATGAAAATTGCTACTTGTGAAGATTGTTTCCAAGTACTTCCCCCTTTCATTGTGCACACAGGCATCTGCACCTACCCAGCTAAATGCCCATGCACACTGATGCACAGGGCAGTCTCAAAGGATCCTGCTACATATTTCCTTTTATTTGGAACAACTTTGTTATTATTTTTTCAGAATTCAGTTCAGCCAAATCAAAGATGTCTTACCTATGAAAGAAAGATCCTTCCCACCTCTTCTGGCAAATTATCGTCTTAACCTCTGATTTCACAGTCAGCATAAGGAGCGTCGGTTCAGGCAACTGCCTGTCTTCTTGAACTTCAGAGACTATATTCTCCTCTGACTATTCTCAAGCACTTTAAAAGTGAAATTTGGAGAAGCTTACACAGCTGTGGCTGGTGGAGTTTTGGCTCTGCATTGTGAGGCTGAGTGCTACTGTCTTGTCTTGGTTGCTTCTAACCAAATAATTTCCAGAACAAATCTCAAAGACTGCCAGCAAGTATGACCTAAAATTAAAACACAGCATCATACAAGAAAATAAAGCATATTTCACCTTTAGATAAATTTCTGTCAGAGTAAATTTTTTTGAATGCTCCTTGAGGTTTCAGGGCAGCAACACTTCAAAAAATACATTGTTCATGCTCCTAATTCATAACTATAATAATACAAATATTAGGAATGAAGATTAGGAATTACAAATTTATGTCAAACAGGATAAGAATAATTCTCAGCAAGTATATGCATTTGAGGGCTACTGCAGTAATTAGCACATGTACAGTGTTAGAATCATAGAACACATTCCAGAACTAGAATCATAGAAGCACAAGCCCTATGGAGAGAGGCTGAAGGAGCTGGGGTTGTTTAGCCTGGAGAAGAGGAGGCTCAGGGGTGACCTTATTGCTGTCTACAACTACCTGAAGGGTGGTTGTAGCCAGGAGGGGGTTGGTCTCTTCTCCCAGGCAACCAGCACCAGAACAAGAGGACACAGTCTCAAGCTGTACCAGGGGAAGTTTAGGCTGGAGGTGAGGAGAAAGTTCTTCACAGAGAGAGTTGTTAGCCATTGGAATGGGCTGCCCAGGGAGGTGGTGGAGTCACCGTCCCTGGAGGTGTTCAAGAGGGGATTGGACATGGCACTTAGTGCCATGGTCATAAGGTGTTGGATGACAGGTTGGACTTGATGATCTTTGAGGTCTTTTCCAACCTTATTGATTCTATGATTCTATGATTACAAGGGAAAATCTCTTCCCTGGTCCTGCTCGTCACACTTACTGATACAAGCCAGGATGCTGTTGGTCTTGGCCACCTGGTCACACCGCCATACTCAGACACAGGGACGAGAACCCACCACACTAAAGAGGCAATGAAGGTCCTGATTAATATTGCAATAATAATGAAGAGAGAGCAAATCAGTTATTCTCTACTGGTTTGGGGCAAGCTCTGTGTTTCCGTAGTGCAGTTCTCCAGCATGTCCTCTTCCTTGTCATCCAACAAACGAAATGGGTGAAGAACACAGCTACCAACTTTTGACACATGCAAAATCTATTCCTTGCTTTGGGATCTAACCATGGCTTGCTAAGTTCTTGTCCTGAGGCTTTAGTAGTTTAGCTCATCCACTGTGATTTCTAGTCAATGCTTTTAAAGTATAAAGCACAGTGTGAGCTATATAGAACAGAATTTAGCTCCCATGTATGAATGGGGTATGGGTGTGGAGAAAATTTCTCCTCTTCTAGTGCTCTGCCTTCTTGCTGAATTCACTGGGAATAGCAGAAGTTCAGAAAATCTGAAAACAAGCCTCTGCTATTTAAGCCACTTAAACTGTTGCAGCTCTAGATCTTGTTGTCAAAGTACATTAATTCAAATTAGCATAATAAATTGAACATTTCACGGTTTGGCTCAAGAGAGCTTTAAAATCTGGTTTGCCTATCATTCCTCAGATGTTAACTATTACGGGTTTTTTCCTGTAAAGTAGTCTAGAATAGAACAAGAATGAGGAGTGTTTGACAAGAAACAGAAGTATGTAACAAAAACACCAAAAAGCTCACATTCTCCCTCACTTCCACTAAGGGTTTCTTCTTTCTTTTTTCCCCCCCACCCAAGAAAGTGGAATTCTGGAGCCAGCCCCCCAGCCCTTTAAAAGCCTGTCTATAGGGGCAGCTGTTCCTTCATTCAAGACAGAGAACAGAAAGACTTCTTTTTTCCCAGATACAACCATAAATCTCATTGGAAGGCATCAGCTCCAGCTCAATGTGCCACAAGGCTGACTTCTGCATTTCATTGGCTTCTTTGAAGTCATCTGGGCAGATGAGGGAAGTGATTTGGGACATAGCTGTGCCCTATGATGAAATCTACTTTCTTTAAGAAGTCTGAAGCCATCATTGCAGAGTGTGTGAACCAGTGATACCACTCTTCTCCTTTTAGCTACTGCTTCTTCTTTTAAAGCTGCTACTAATGTCTTGACCATCTACTATTTTTCCTAAGGAAAAGGTCACAAGGCACAAAATTACTTGAATTTTAGTGTCCACACCTATTATACAGCACTATTGTCAATTTCAATGGGAGCAGAGCTGTTAGAGCCACACCATTCTATGAGAGAAAGGCAACTGTCCTCTAAGGTCTATATGCAGGAACACAAAGGCATGGCTGTACTTAAGAAATGACACAAACCAACCAAAACACATACTTTAAGGGACAGATACCATGCAGTATTTTTAGCTCTTAGAAACTCACTTGAGTGTTGTGGAAACTAAAACATCACTCAATGTGGAATAGAACAAACAAGACTGAGAGAGATGCACAAAGCCTGAACAACCAGGAGTAAAATCCATGAGCAGGCACCCAGGAAGCCAGTTGCTATGTCCTAACATCCTTCTTCAGTAATCACTGAAAGGAAAAGATGCAGCACATTACTGAAGACAATCCTGCTATATTCAGCGTTCTGGGAAGCATATGATGTTAGAAGATCCATTTAACTACACACACTACTTTTTAGCACGAGACATTGTCCTCACCTGGAGAGGTCCAAAAAGAAAGATGAAGGAAATGTTTGTTCAGCCACTAAGATCTCTATGCTGGATCACAAAGCAAGCTTTGCCACCCTTCACATAAAAAAGCAAACTATCATGATCTGGTGCCAAACATTCTGACAAAATCACAATTCTTTTGTATTAAAATGTTTCAAGGCAGGAGGTGCTCCACCTGAAAATACAAAATAGATGTGATATTCTCTTTTGATGAGACGCAACAACATAAGCAAAGACATTAAAATAAAATGTAGGAAATAATTTTGGAGAAGTGCTTTCGTTAGAATGACATCAAAGAGCCCTTTACTGTATCTGGAGTTAAGTAAGCACGCTGTTACTCTAATGGGCTGGTTTTAATTTATCCCAGCCACTCAGATGGGATAATTTTTATTGCTGTGTTTCTGGTGAACACATTTAGGACAGTTCATTTGCCTTCCTGAAGGGCACAACAGGTTTTTGCTGACTGAACTGACGTGCAAAATATTCCCTCATAAATTCATAACTTTGAACAAGCTATTTAACTTGGATATTCTAGTTAAGCACCTTCAATCCAAACCAGAATTGATCACTTTCAAGTAAAAAGAACACAAGCCTTTTAACTTTCTTTTACTGTTTTTGGTTAGGGGGGTGTTGTTTGGGTTGTGGGGTTTTATTGGTTGTTTTTTGGGGGGGAGGTTGGTTTTTTTGGGTATTTTGTCTTACATGTGTCATTCATGGCTTAATTCTCAAGGACACTTGTGGGATGGATTGAGAGCCAGGATGACCCCATAGGAGCATATACTCCACAATAATGTGCTGCCCCTTCAGCCACACCAACACAACCCTTTATGGGAAGGAGGGGTTTTGCTTTGGGTGGTTTTCTAAATGTAGATCATTCCATTAGTTCACTGAGTAGCCCCACACACTGCCGTTCTTGTGCAATGAGGATGAGGTTTCTCAACAGTTTAAACCAATCTAAACCAGCTTTGCCATGATCCGCCTTCCCCTTCTCTTGCAATCTCCACCTCTCTTATGGTTCCCAGTGACTGGATGCTGGTTCAAAGAGCTTAACTAAGACCTATGAGGGCTTTCTGTAGGGTTTCCTGGCACTCTCAGTGCCAAAGGTAGTACAAGAGAGGCAGCAGGGGAGCCAGAGCCGAGTGTTAAGATGAGACCATGGCTGTGCTGACTCAGATTGGTTTAATTTGTCACAGAAGTACAACCTGAGGGTATGGTAAACACTGTCATGGGGGATACAAAGCACCAGGGCAGAGGGGGGGACTGGAAACTTCTTAAGTCAGCTTTTCCAGCAATACCAACATCTTGAGTAATTTCAGCCACAGGGCTAAGATTGGCATAGGATGAGCCTGTAGCTGCTCACAGTATGTCCTGTCACAGCTGGCCCCCAGCGTGTTCTCACGCTGCTCATTGCTGTAGGAGGGAGAGTGGTGGCAGCCAGAAGACCAGCAGACTTGCCACAGCTAGGAGACTGAAAGAAAACTCTAGAGTCCATATTCAGGCAGCTTTTAGATGCTTTCTATCTTTTAAGCAAAATAATTCTTAAGATACTGCCTGTTACATTACTTCACAAGTTGGGTTGCTTCTTGTCTTTCTAGTCTTCCACTCACTGCATCTGCAGTGTATTAGGTAGTATTAACAACTAACCCTATCACTCAGATTTTTCCTTCCAGTGATTTCTCACTGGGAATATTTCCGTGTCCTTAGAGAGCAGATCAAAGTGAACACTGGGGACCCGCATTCACCTAGCAAAGGGTGTTCATCTTCAGGCAGAGAAAATACAATTAAGCCTGCAAGGAAAATGGCACATCTGGTCAGTGGAGGAGGACTGCAGTTTGCCTTTACAGATATAGCACTGTTAGAAGTGATTCACAATGGGATTTTTAAACCCTCTTCTAAGCACCACATTTTAAAACAAGGATTACCCCATACACTGAATTTATGCCTTCAGGGTATAGTGATTTGAGAAGCATTCCAGAATTGGAAGAGATGCTCAGAATTTTCCTAGACAAGTCATCAGGGCCAAAATCAACAGTATCATGGAGGAATTCAATTATGTTCCATGCAAAGTAATCTGAAAACATAGGGAAGGGGAGAAAAATAATGGCACTTATACAAGTTATTTGTTTTGGCAAGCACCCTACTCTATTCAATTCCATAAGAGCTGCCAAGAGTTTATAGAAGATTCAACATTTTATTTCAATCCTTTTGGCCCATTTCAGAGGACAGTGAGCTGTGGGAATTATTATGCATGCTTACTCAGAAAAATAGCTGAAATACCACTGTACACTGTGACTGTTCAAATGAGAAGAAAGAACGATTTAACTTCTGGCCATGACCAAACATAGATGACAATAGTTAATGTGGGATTCCCGTCTCAGTAGACATTCACTTCAGCATCTGCCACAATCAACAATAGAAGGAAACAGTGGAAACCAATAGCAGGATTTCCTTGACAATTCACTTTTATTCTTTCTTCCCTAAGTTCCCTTTATTCTTGCCTAGTAAAAATTGTATACATCAGTAGCAGCTGGAAGGAACAAAACTTCAGGTCTGAAAACAATCTATCAGCAAAGAGGTGTGGCAGCTAGTCAGGCTGATTTCACACAGGAAGGAAGCTGCAGCCTTCACTCTGAGTCATGAGAAGCAGCCAAGGAGGGGAAACATCCATGCTTAGATGGTGGGTATAGTAGGGTTAAGCTCTAGAGAAAGTTATGTGTAGAGGATGCCATCATGCAAAGCGTCTCAGTCACCAATTTCCAGCAAACATCAATGTATATCTATACTGACAACAAGAAACTGACATACTGCCTGTATCTGCCTTGACAACTAATGGATTGTAATACAAGCATAAATTCAGAGACAAAAAGATTTTCCTGAGGAACTCAGCTTCTTCACTTCACCCATTAGAAAGGATTTTACTGTGGACTAGTTCTAGTCTGGCCCAACAGGACAGAGGTGCTATGAGTGCATGAGGAGCTTCACTGGACTTTCTAATTTGAAAGATCTCCAGTCTGGTCTGCACTGCAATGTGGTCTTAGCACAAACAAACCGCCAAAAGAGGACATAGTGGGGACTCATTTCAGAAGCTGACTCCTGATATGAACTAAAATGACAGTGCTAATGGTCTTATGGCACCTAGTTTTCCTCAACTTCACTAGTGAATGGATTGAGAGATCAACAGCCAGAAAGGGGATATGATGGCCTTGGAAAGGACTTACCAGCAATGATCCTTGCAAGGTCAGATACTATCACTCTCACATGGGCACATATCATGGGGCACGACTTCTGGTCAGGACTTGTGAGATCACAGCTTAGAATACCCAAGCAACTACAGCATGACACAAGCTCTCCATTACAAACAAAACCACCTGTGTGAGAGGGTATATAGTTTAACCACATAATACATCTCAAATGGATGCCACTCCTATCCATAACTTCTACAAGCTTTTTGAAGTTTCATAAGGTTGAAAGCTAAACATTTTTCACCAGACAAGAATATCATGTGCAGAGCTGCTGAAAATAAAGGCTCTCCTTCTATTCCTTTTCTTGTCCAGAGTTTATTGTGATATGTTGTAGTAATACAAGCACAACCATCAGCGCTCTGTTGCACAAGGAAGCTGAAGGATACTGAATCAGCTCTTGGTTGGCTGCCTGGTTTTCTCTGAGTTAGCAGCAAGCTCCAAAGAAAACACTTTGAAACGTTCAGGAAGACTACTGTGAAAAAAAGTTCGTATGCAATAGTGTCTTCTACCCACTGTCAAAGAGTAATGAACCCAAACCTTTGGAAATGCAAGTCATTCATCTTCAGAAGACCAGAGGAGAAGGAAACATGAGAAAAACAACCTGAAAAATCCATACTGTGTCCATCCTGCTGATATATGCCATACAAGAAACAAAAAGGAAAAGAGGCTGATCCTAGACTCTGACCTGGCTGAACAAAACAGTCAACACCCAGAAATGTTAAGAAAACAATGTTAGTTTTCTGTCTCTCTATATATGTAGGCAGAGGAAATGAAGAATTTATGGCTGAAACTCCAGTCTCAACATATACAGTGATACTCAAAGACTTCTTTTAAAAGATTTGGGATGCTTATATCATTAAGAGTATGTGAGCCTCATTAATTATCTGAAATCCATCCAAATCTGCATTCCTTGGTTTAGCAAGCTCCTGAAGCCATTGGGTGGTTTTAATTCCATAACTGTGTAAATTTTTTTCCACACAGATAACTAAGCAACATCAGGCTGTTAGCTACCATCATTTTTAATACACTGAATGCAGGTAAAGACACAGATTGAAGCTCTTCATGCATCAAAATTTGGGTTTGAAAAACACAAAACAAACAAACAAACAAAAAACCCAGCAACAAATCACAAAAAAACTAAACCAGGATCAACTGAATTTAGTACAAGACCCCACTGATTTGACTGGAGCTGAGATTTTCCTATCATCCAGGGAATGAAATGGATCTTTCTTTTAGTCTTTCCTTTTGGTCTTGCAGTGCCAATATCCTGGTATTTGTCTCTATTGCTAGCATCTAGTGTGTTCCAACTAACATAAGCTCCATTACCATAAAATTCTTATTTTAAGGGGAGCTATTTAGCATTGCTGTTACTGTTATTTTAGCAAAAATCCATTTTGCAACACCCACAAAACTGTATCATGGCTCTCTGGCCTGTCAGAATTGAATGGCACCAGGGAAATCTTAGAATGACCATTTTTATTCATTTTGAAACAATAAATCTTTCTCTGTACTGCTACAGCCCTTGCTTTCATAATTTCCACAGCTGATGACTTCTGAAAATTTCCAAGGCAGCATTAAGCAAGAAAAACAGTGAACCTGTGTGTTCCAAATCTATTGAATGAGACATCTTTATGCTTTATCAACTTCAATCTTTTGAATGGGACATGGTACTCCTGGGTCAGGAGAAACACAGGGAAAATTAACACACAGAAGCATACACTTCACTGTTAAGTCACCCTCTGCATTGTCAATTGGATTAATGAAAGCTGTTTTCTTCTATCAATGATCAAAACTCCCACTGAAATTAAATGGCATATGTAATACTGGATGAAACTGCAAACCACAGCCTCAAGGAAAACCTCTAAAAGTGCACATGCACACAGATGACTACAGGCACTACCATCTTCCAGAATGTTTCTAGATGGCTGATCTCAGAGCAGATCCGTGGATATTTCAAAGCTGATATGCCTGTACTGAAATTAGACGCTCCATAAAAGGGTTTAGAATGAGCAAACAGGAACATGTGGCTGAACTCATCTCACCTGTATCAGGGCAAATTAAGATGGATTTATTTTTTTGACAAGTTGCAGAAACTGTATGAAAGAATCCAGTTTCTGGGCAACTCATGCTTTTGCAAATGTATGTTTCACCTGGCAAAACATTTCAAGCAGGAAAGTATTTATGCCATTTTGCTCAGAAAGCATTTCCATTTCAAAACTAGCTGGTTTTCTTTAGTACGAAAAAAAGTGCTACAGAAGTCAAAAATAAACTAAAATTTATGGATCATTTATTTGACCTTACTGCAAATGGGAAAATCTTGCATCAAGTTGTCAGTTCCATTTCTGTGGTGAGAAAAAATAAAGGCAAACAGATTATTTCATGTAGTGCCCTAGTCTGCTCAACACCACCTTGACTGTAGCAATGCACTTACTTTCCACGTGCCAATTTTGCTTAAGCCCTAAAATCAATTAATATTTTCAGACTGTTTCATTTCCCAGATCAGAAATAGCCTCCAGCAAATCTTGTGAATTCCTTTAAGATTTATTGTATTTAAACAAAGGAAATTACATGGAGCTTTACAGAAAATTTATACTCATGAGCCCTGATTAAAGACAACAGATTCCCACTTGCAGGGAGTACACTTTTCGTTACATGAGCAGCACAAAGTAGCTCCGTATACACACGTTTGTTACTATTTATCTTCATTTTAACTTTCCAGCTCCCTTCTAGGAAGATTCAAAGGCTTCTTAACATAAACCATGAAACAAAACCTAAGTCGTGTTCTCATTATTGCTTGCAACAACCTTTCAATAATATGGTAAATGAAGGTTTTGTTGCAAACGGAGCCCATTGCACGGCAGCCCTACTGCCCTGCAACTCCGGCTCTGACAGACCAACTTATCTTTCACATCTGGTCAAAAGGGAGGTAAAATTGCAGTTCTCTACTCAAGAACAGAAGCAGATGCCTCTACTGAAAACTGTACTGGCTATGAGGGCATCTCTGCAACTACCTTACTGCAGCAGACTATTTACTGCGTGTTGACAGCTTTGAGATTTTTTTTCAGCCTAAGCCTGGTTTGGATTTGGGGGGGGGGGGGGGGGGGGGGGAATAAAAATGAACCACTGAGTATTCAATTTTTCTCCAACTGTTCTTCAAAAAAAACTTCATGAGACTACAAATATTACTAAATTCTAGCCTGAAGATTTCTCCTTTTTAGCTTAAACTCCAGTTCTGGTAAGACATAAACTCATGCACTGACAGTTTGTTTACAGGAGGCTCACTGTGATGGCCTGGCTCTCTTAATAATACTAATACTGGTGATACTAATAATACTAATATTAATGTTACTAATAATAATGATAGAAAAAAACATGTACACCCAGCAGCTTACCAGGGAGCCATACAATATTCTTGGTTATTGAGGAACTTTTAACATACATGATTGACATTACATGTGCATATACCTACCCGCTTTGCCTTGTTCACTAGAGCAATCTTCAACCCTGTTATGACTATTTGTTATATCACTTGACAACCAAGGCTGCATGATGTGGCCAGAAAGCTGATCCAACATTCTCTACAGTCAGCAGAAATCTCCCCAATCTTTGATGTATTACTGCTTGATTTCTTTTTTCCTTTGTAAAGAATATGGAACTTTATCTTATGTGTTTAGTCTTCCCTGAAAGACAGACTTTTTAAGGGTGAAATAACCCCATGAGCTGTAGCGTGGACTGCTCTTTGTGAAGCTGTAAGAGCTAGCAAAATAGCTCCTCCTGTGGTGATTTCATGTTTTCAGTTATCTGTTTATCTAGGTTAGACCAATAGATAGATATCCAGATTAAACAACTGGTTATCTAGGACAGGAGGAGGGAGAGAGTAAAAATATCAGTCCTAGGTGGACAAGGTGGATTGATGACGTTATTATTGGCTTAGTATTTGCTTAGTTCAGGCACAGAAAAAACACTTTAAAACCTGCCTTTGACAGAAAAGTTGAAGAATGACCATGGCTTCAAGTTGTTAGCTGGCTTTTACCAGACAAAATGCCTTTTGAGTATTGCTGTCACACAGAGAAGTCACTGGGAAAAAGCAGCAGTTATGTATTGCCAGCTTTCATCAAGACAGAACGGATATTTATTGCCAGGCCACCACCGTTAACAAGTTCTCAGACCTTTCCCGCAAGCTCTGAAGGACTAGGTCATTGTGTTGGAGCTGCAGTGCATTTCCTTCCCAAACTTGAGGCAGGAAACAGGACCACAAGGGAACAAAAGAGGAAAGAGAAGTCCAGAGATAGTTCCATTATAACCACATGTGACACTGCAAAATATTTCCGTTCTCTTCCTCCATAAACCCATCTAAATTAAACTAAGCTATAAAACAGGCCAAGAAGTCATCTTTTGTCCTCCTTAGAGATGCCCTGTTTTACTCCATGTTCAAACTTTTTATATGTTATTGGTACCACTTGCTCTTTCCTTTCCTGTTCAGCAAAAACCCTGAAATGCCTGATTAGCCAACCAGGAAAAAGAAAGCCACCTTGATTCAAAAGGGATTCAGTGGATTTATTGCTTTAAAATGCTGGGTTTTAAACGTTGCTTTAATTTTCTTTTTCCTTCCTGAGCAAAACACTAGTGATCATTTTCTCCTGGAAAGATATCCTCTCCAGCCTAGCAACTGAGGTTTAATAAGTTACTGTTATTGCTAGACCAAAATCACTGGAAGAATGTGTGCACTCCAAGACTCCATTGATTCCAGTAGGCTTTGTACTGTGATCTCTAGGGGAAACATAATATGAGACTAAACAGGTTTTCCTTGCCTCTTCACACTTATTCCTTACTCCTAGTGCAATAAGGCACATCAAAGATCACTCATTATTAACTAAGAATCTTTTTAGACTTCCAAATGTATTTTTCCCAGTTAAACACACATACAAGCACCTCAAAGATACAGTTTAATAGTTCCCCTCACTGTTACAGAAACACGAAAAAAAACATTGATTCACACTTCCACTGAAATAGTTAAATACCACAATTTCAGAAGGATCTTTCCATAGCAGGATTTGGAGCATTACCTCTGGGTTAATGCATATACTAAAGGAAATTAAAAGAGATTGCAAAGCAAAAGTAAAAGTAGAGTTGGCTCTTACTGGAGTCAATGGCAGAATTCCTTTAAACTGCAGTAAGACACGACCAATCCCCAGCAGCCAAGGGAAATTTCAAAACATAAGCAATAAATATAAAGAGCAGCAAAATAGTTATTGACACTATGAAGTGAGAATTGGTGACTATTTATATATAAAATACATCTCCAAATGTAGATTTTAAATTTGCTTCTAGGATTAGTATGTATGCTATTACTACAAAGCAAGGATCTATTTTCTTAGTCTAATTAGTTGCTTTTTTCTTCACAGTCTACATGCAGCACAAACACATTCACATTTGTATATATCTTTACCATGTGTGCCTGTGGAGAGGGAAGGGCCCTAGTTACATGGGCAGGAAACAGAAAATGTTCCATTTTCCAAGTTTATCCTTGCCTTCAAATCATTACACTGCCAGATTTTATCAGGAACGCTGCCTTTAAAAATTTAAAGAGAATTTCAGTTCCAGATGGAGTCTACAGTGATGTTACAAAGATAATATAAGGAACAGAAAGTGGAAACAGATGTGTCATTTTTGCAGAGATGGATTCCATTAGCCTAAAACTCTCCAAATGTTATGTGAATTGTGACATCTGTGGCAGTATTTTCAGACCTGAGCAGACTTCTTTCCCTCCCTCTGTGGATTTTCTAGTTTGGATGGTCATTTCTTTCTTTACAGCTTCATAGCCTGCAGAACTTCCCAAAATCAGTTCCCAGGATGCACTTGCCTGGAATTGGAGCGACAGACAAACTGTGACTATGACCATGATCGTTAGCCATACCGATTAATTTTTCATTTCTAAACCAAAAAGTCAAAATCAAATGTCTTAGACGAGCTGCCCTGACCCCACTCACAGGACTGTCACCACCTTTACACTGTCATTAGCTTCTCTATTGCATTGCTCTAGCTTTTTATATTCTTGAGGGAATGACCTTCCTGTAGGAAAATTATCTTATTCTGTCTCTCTTTGCATCAGTAGTCTGAGCCATTTTTGTTTGGTCTCCTTCACAGAATAGAATAGAATAAGCCAGGTTGGAAGAGACCTTCAAGATCATCGCGTCCAACCCATCAACCAATCCAACCCACCTAATCAACTAACCCATGGCACCAAGCACCCCATCAAGTCTCCTCCTGAACACCTCCAATGATGGTGACTCCACCACCTCCCCAGGCAGCCCATTCCAATGGGCAATCACTCTCTCTGTATAGAACTTCTTCCTAACATCCAACCTAAACGTCCCCTGGTGCAGCCTGAGACTGTGTCCTCTTGTTCTGATACTGGCTGCCTGGGAGAAGAGACCAACATCCACCTGTCTACAACCTCCCTTAAGGTAGTTGTATAGAGCAATAAGGTCACCCCTGAGTCTCCTCCTCTCCAGGCTAAGCAACCCCAGCTCCCTCAGCCTTTCCCTCTCAGTGTCCTCTGAATACCCTACCAGAAATAATTTTCATATTGTATTTTGTGCCCTAGATAAAAATGTTGCCCATGGAAAGGACAAGAACCACCTGTCCTCTTGTTAATGACAGCTTTCTGAGATGCTTGCAGATTGAGTTTTAATCTATGCTATGTTACTGATTGTTCCTTTCACGTCTTGACCACATCAAATCATAGAAATCAAATCATAGACAGAATCAATCACAGAATTCTTTTGGCTAGAGAAGATCTTAAAGATCATTCAGTCAAACCATTATCCTATTACCAAAAAATGCCAAAACACTTTGTGCTATTGCCCTTATCAATCAAACTTATCTTTTCTTCTTCTTCTTCTTTTAACAAGATAGTGAAAGCTGTTTTCTGTAAACCTGTATCAATGGATGATGACACTTGGACACTACATTTTATATTTAAAAGTTCTTTAGCACCTTCCACAATTCCTCCAGTTATTGAGGTCACTCTCTTGATCCTTTAAAATATTGGTAGGGGATTATTTTTTTTCCTGGCTGTAGATAAGAACAAGTATTTAAAGTTCTATAAAGCTACCTGATTTTAAAATGAATGGCATGCATTTAACATCCTTCTTAAATGCTGATGACAGGGGTGAATATGTATCTAGGCTCTTTCCCTACACTTGGCTACTCACTGAAGAATTCTGCCTCTTTCTGTCATTACAGAGATTCTACTACTTTCTTCTAGCAATGAAGCAATACAATTAGAAGATTGCCTAGCATATTATAAAACTTCCCTCTTACACTCCAGAAGTTATCTGCAGTTCTCTCTGAGTGCTTTTTTATCTTTTTCTGTCTTTCCTCTTCCCCTCCCCCCACCCTGAATCACAGACCACTAGGGATTGGAAGTGACTTCAAAAGATTATCCAGTCCAATCTCCCTGCCAGAGCAGGATCACTTAGAGTAGTTCACACCAGAGTGCATCCAGGTGAGTTTTTTATGTCTCCAGAGAAGGAGACTTCACAACCCATCTGGGCAGCTTGTTTCAGTGTTTTGTCACCCTCACAGGGAAATCTTATTCCTTATGTTCATGTGGAACCTCCTATGCTCCAGCTTGCCCCAGCTGCCCCTTGTCCTGTCATTGGAAACCAGTGAGAAGAGCCAGGCTCTGTCCTCCTGACACGTATCCTTCATGTATTTATAGACATAAATGAGGTAAACTCTCCTCCAAGGTAAAGACACCCAGCTGCCTCAGCCTTTCCTCACAAGGGAGATGTTCCACTCCCTTAATCATTTTGTGACTCTTTAACAAGTGTTGAATGATTTCTGCTTTCTGACTCATCTCACTAGCAAATTTACTTTCCTTCCATTTTCATTTTTCCTGGGTTTATTGGGTTTCTTGGTTTGTTTTTTGGTTTATTTTGTTTTTTGAGAGGGGGTTGTTTGTTTGTTTTGCTTGGGTTTTGTTTTTGGGTTGTTTGGGGTTTTGTGTCTTTCATATTTGTTTCCACTTTCCCCTCCAGCCAGGGTTTTGTTTTATTCTGTTTGAGTGCTATTATTTTTTTGAAACCAGTATGGCTCTAGCTGTGCTCAAGTGCCTGCTGTGGCCTCTGTCTCACCTGGAGGTGTCATCTTCATCAGTGGCCCCAGATTTCTTCAGAACACAACTTCAGTAAGGATGGCTGAAGAGGCTTTGGGCCAGGGAGGAGCTCAGGAGGGTTTTGGCCAAGGAGGAGATGAGAGGAGGGTTTGGGTCAAGCTGAAGCTCAGGACAGTTGTGGCTTCATTTTGGGCTGCTCCCTCCAAAGCTGCTGCCTGGGGTGGGCAGGGCAGGTGACTTTCTGCACCTTGCCTCTGCTGCCAGTTGGCAGGTCTTCCAGGTGTTCAGAAAAGGCTTGGATGTGGCACTTGGAGCCATGGTTTAGTTGTCAGGAGGTGCTGGACTCAATGATCTCTGAGGTCTTTTCCAACCTTATTGATTCTATGATTCTATTCCTCTCCATTGTGGCTTATGGAACATTTGGTAAACTGTTCCTAAGCAGCTCTCAATTATCATTCACATTTTTCTTTTAAAATGCTTTCTCCAAACTGGCTTAGTTCTTAATTGCTTTCAGTTTTATGAAACTGTTATTTCAAAATACTGAGGGGTTGGGGCAGGGGGGAGGATTGGGATTTATTTTTAATGGCTTTTGCCAGTTTGAACACTGGTTTGCTTTCATGTACCTAATGTAATATTACTGAAGATGTGTAGCTAAGCATAAACTCCAGCATTAACAGTGGATTCGAAATCCTCTTTGACCTATCAAGGTAAAATGCAGTAGAAGGCTCAAAATTCCAAAAACATTTCACAAATTAAGAGATCAATCAGTAAAAAGGAAATCCTACACCTTTTATGATGTTGAAAATAGGCGTTTAAAACACCATCAGTGGTGCTGCAATGCCCTTATGAGAAAAGCATAATTTGAAACAGTTTGATTTGTAAATTTTTACCAGACAAGCAGATAATTTTTTTTACTGCAAGACTAGTCAGATCTTTTCAAGAGACACACTCACCACTGCACTTCAGATTTCCACTACTGTGGAATTCCCTATTTGGATGCTTAATGAAAAGGCAGGCAGACTCTTCAACAGGGAAAGCAATCTCTTTCAGGATCTGGGAGGGGAACATTTTTTGAGAGAGCAACAGTACATCACAAATGAACTACATCTCATCAGCAGGTCAATTGACAAGCTGTGTCATCAAGTTCAATTAACAGATACTTCACTTTGCTCAGAATTAGAACCACATGACAATTATAATTGTTGGGTGTTTAAGAATACATCCTATCCCAATTGTTTTGATCAATTCAGTGGTGACATGGGGAAAAATAAGAAAGATTTACTAAGAATTACATTCTCCTGTTTTTGTGCTCATAGTCAAAGTTAAATGCATTTGAAACTGCTATTTATTGCTGACTCACTGGAATAAGTACAGAGATTTCTCCCAAGTGCTACATAATTCGATTATGGGCTTTGTTTAATGATTCAGAGCACACTTCAGATAATTTTTCCAATGAGTTCCTTTACTAAATAATCACTATTCTCTTCTTAACAGGATTAAAAGATATCTAGTAACCCACATGAATTACAGGAGAATTAGTTAAGTAGTCACTTGAAAAGATCCAGTGTGAAATAGGCTGAAGTAATTTGGGTGTCAAGATTAATTTCCTTATCGTAAGGGAGCTCTGAAACTAATAAGACTGAATTGAAAGATTGCAAAGATCATACTGCCAAATCATTTTAATAAATTAGTTGAAAGGGTTGAGGGATGGTCACTTATGGCAGATGTGCCAAAACTGGCAGCCTGCAGGTCTAGTGACATATGAAAAGTGTAGCACCTCTGCTATGAGGATAGGCTGAGGGAGCTGGGGTTTTTGGGTCTAGAGAAGACAAGACTTCAGGAGGGCCTTATAAGTGCTTTCCAATAACTGAAGGGACCCCACAGGAAGGCTGGAGAGGGACTTTTCATAAGGGTGTCTAGCAATAGAACAAGGGGAAAGTAGGTTTAGACTGGATTTTAGAAAGAAATCTCCCATGGCAGGGAGATTGGAACAGATGATCTCTGAGATCCCTTTCAACCTAAGCCATGCTATGATCTTATGATTCTATGATCCTGTGACTCTATGAGAAGTATTTTGATGTATGTGGTTCAGAATCTGCTTTTGACATAATCAGCTGCATCTCTCAGTGCTGATGTTTCATCTATGCCTGGTCAGTAATAATGCTTATGAGGGGTCCTGGGTTTAAGGGAGAGTGTTTGTTTTACAGTGTAGGCATGG
The DNA here is from genome assembly GCF_014839835.1 of Dryobates pubescens. Lineage (NCBI taxonomy): Eukaryota > Metazoa > Chordata > Aves > Piciformes > Picidae > Dryobates > Dryobates pubescens. The sequence goes on from NC_071615.1 coordinate 39,782,996, forward strand.
AGATGTTTATTCTTCAGTGACAAACACACTGACACATCAGCTGCTGTGCTGAGTGTTCCCAGTCAAGAACTATTTCAAGAATAAGAGCAGAGTTAGACAGCCAGCCACTTCCATTTTGTGCACCAGAGGAAAGGCACAACATTTTCAAAGCGGTTAGTCTTCATATCACTTATCGTGGCAAGAATTGAATGGTTTAAACAGGTCAGCAGAACAGTTCAAATACTTGCTTTTCTCAGTTTGATAACTGATTTGAAGGAAACAAAAGAACACAGAGTAGTTAGAAATAAAATTACTATTTGGGTTGAAAGGAAAAAAAAGTACAGTTTTTAAAAGGAGTTGTCACAGACTGAAAGCTTGATTTAGAGAGAGAACTTCCCTCAAAGTGTCTGTAGTAAGAGCCTCAGAAACAACAACTAGATTTAAGGAGAATGATAAACACCTCTGATATATCAACAAGTAAAATAATGCCCACACTTGTGGGGACTTTGGTTCCATTTATCAAAAAGTTTTAAATCTACATCATCTTATTCCTAAATAAGTGTCTGAACAACCGAGCTGTAGACTGATGTTAGAAACGGTGCCCTCAATCATTACTTTTCCTCACGTCATATTAAAACACAAGGTAAAAAAATTGATATAAAAACATATCAAAAATCTGCTTGCCTGTGTTCCAAGCCAATGAACCTATTTATTAGGCTATAAAGTAATCTTTTTTGTGCTTTGAAAAATAGACACCTTGCATAAAGCAGCACCACTGACAGACAAGGGTATCCTGTAACAGGGTGTTTTAGAGTTGACTAGAGCAATCTTCCAAGTGCAGATTGTGTTTTGTGTGTGCAATGCTGTTAAAACTCTGTGGAGCTGAAAAGTGCTTAGGATCTAAGTATCTCCCCCTTCTGAAAAAGTCCCCTGACTTCTGGCCATTAATCAAAAGACTGCTCAACCCTCTTCTTCTAAACACATAATTCAATTCTACACAATTACTATGTATTAGAAACAAAACCTTTCAAAGGACTAAGGCAAAGGGAAGTCTCATTTCTTGATCCCAAACATCATTAAGCAGAAGGCAGGCCACTGACAGGAATTTAGCCAAACCAGACAAGCTCATGATGCACACCCAGTCATCATCTCAAGTGACCAAGAGCGTCTTTTTGCTAGTCATCACTGGCAGTTGTTGAACCAGGTACACTTCCTGGACCTGTACCACATTTCTAGCTCTCCATCCTTTGCATGAGTACCAAAAACGCACTTTGGCTACTACTACAAATGTTGCCCACTGTGCAGTTATTTAAAGCTTGCAGTTATTAAAGTGAATTACCTGCTCTGCGTGCACAGATGTGTTGACAAAGACCCAGTAAAACCATTTAGTATTATTCCAGGCTTCTGTTGGATTTCCACGTGTCAGCTGTCCACTGGACCTCCACTGTATGCTGAGTCTCTGCACTGCTAAGGCTCAGTAAAATGGTTAATGATCTTCTCTTTCTCCAAGACCCACATTACTAACAGCAGCTCAGGAACTGTGCTTTGCATTGTCCATTTCCATTTACAGTACTACTGTTAGTCCCTAGATGCCTGGTGAGTTACCCTCCTTTTTAGCAGTTGCATGCTAGGAAGAGTAATAGGGTCCTCTAAAGTGTACTTTCAGGTTCCAGTCACCTCTTCACCAGTAAGGCAGCAGCACGATAAAGGTCAGAAGAGACAACAGGGGAGGAAAGAGAATGGAGACACCTGGAGAGATACAAAGAGGAAAAAACAAACAAACAAAGACCCCACACACCTTACATAGAATGACAGAATCAATAAGGTTGGAAAAGACCTCAAAGATCATCAAGTCCAACTTTTCACCAACCTTTCACCCAAGACCTCATGACTACTAAACTATGGCACCAAGTGCCACATCCAATCCCCTCTTGAACACCTCCAGGGACGGTGACTCCACCACCTCCCTGGGCAGCACATTCCAATGCCTAACAACTCTCTCTGTGAAGAACTTTCTCCTCACCTCGAGTTTAAACTTCCCCTGGCACAGCTTGAGACTGTGTCCTCTTGTTCTGGTGCTGGTTGCCTGGAAGAAGAGATCAACCCCCTCCTGGCTACAGCCACCCTTCAGGTAGTTGTAGACAGCAATAAGGTCACCCCTGAGCCTCCTCTCCTCCAGGCTAAACAATCCCAGCTCCCTCAGCCTCTCCTCACAGGGCTTGTGCTCAAGGCCTCTCCCCAGCCTCGTTGCCCTTCTCTGGACACGTTCAAGATATACATAAGCAAATTTTTTAAAGGAAGTCAATAAGAAGACAAAGCAAATTGAAAACAGAAGCACGAGTCAAAGAAATAGTAGTAGAAACTATTACATGACAATTTTTTTTAACTGCCTTTAAAAGCTATACTTTTTTTTTTCCTTACGTAAATAAAGAGCAGTATCAAAAGGTATTACTGTTTTTCTGTTGATGCAGGAAAGAATTCTTAGCTCCACTGAAGTGAATGGCAAAAATGTGACAATTTCAGTACAGGAATGTCATCCCTGGTTGTACAAAAGTTACAAGCAGAACATTTCCAATCTGATCAGGCCACTAAAATTTGAAAAGCTATTAAAAAAGGGAGGGAACATACCACAGACTGAAAAGGTTTAATTAGGAAGTCATGATAGAGTGTGTCAGCTTTTCTTCTATTCAAAATCTAATCTGATGTAAAGCTGAAGCTGACATGGATAGATTAATAACAATTAGGAGAAAATACAAAGCAAATACCCTTCTCATTTCATTCTCATTTATGCATTGTTATATGACTCAGCTGGCTTTCAAACAAATTGGGCAGAGGGAGAGCTCTAAAAGAAGTAGCAACTCATTGGAATGGCAGCAGCTTCCCAGAATACAGAGGAAAACATATTTTATTTACAGAAAATCAGCTGCTTCAAAGTGGCAGAATATGTCTGCAAGAAAAAAAAGTAGTCTGTGGTGAATATAGTTAAAAGGCTGAAGATTTGCAAGTGCAGAAGCATCCCTTCTAAATGAATAAGACATATAGGAGATCTCTTTCCTCTGCTGGTAATGGGCACAGACAGCAATGCAGTGTCACAGCTGCCCCTCTCCTCATGCCTGTGACAGAAGTGATACTGTTGATGAAAATGAGATTTCCCTGGGTGCACACAGTATTCAAAACCCAAATAGAAAGGGACAGTGTCAATGAGGTTTTTTAATAACCATAGGAAAGCAGAGGAGATTGTCAGGGAAATGAGGGCTGTGGGGAGACAGACTGCACTGAAGACTGAAGGTGATGTCTCAAAATTTTGGAATCAAGGGCAAAACTCCTCCTGGCATCTACATGGCTAGGAGCTCACCCACATAGTGGAAAATCTTAATGCAAATCTTAAAGTGAGTGAATCATTTCCACAAGAGAAAGAATTCTGTCAGGGAATCATTCCTTCTAATAAACCTGCTATGATGATTTAAAAGCAAATCTCCTCATTGACTACTGAAGATGATGCAAATGAAGCTTAAAACGACCATAAGAAAGAAGCTTCTGCAATTATGGAATGCTTGATATGGCAGCACGTTGTCTTGTGACAGGAGTCACAGGAGTTTTCCCTGAGCTGAACAATCTGAAGGAAATTTCAGAGCACAGGAGAGGTGTGTCACTTCTAGTATGTCAAGGGAGCTACTGTTGAAAATCTCCCTACATACCCAGGGACCAGTATGAGTGAGAGTCTTCCTAAGATCTAACAACTGAATAACATATCTGCAGAGAGCCTTGGTCAGAATACACAAATTAGTCACCTTATTTTACCTAGTAACAGGAGTAACATTAGCACTGAAATAAAATGTTAGGGACACCAACAACCAAGAAGAGAATTAGCTTGGATGAAAAGCTTACACCACAGTTTCCAACAGCTAAAATCTACGCCAGTTTCTTCCTTCTCCGCTCATTTTCCTCTACTGAAAACTGACAGTGATTGATGTCTTCTCCCACCCAAAGTATGCTGTGGTTATTGCTCCTTATGGTTAGAATTAAGCTAACAGCCCAGCTCAAACACTCACCCATTTAGATGAAATATTTATTAGCCATGAATCCCTCTGTTCTTACACCACCTCAAAGTTCTTGTGTACGTCACTGAGGAACACAAAGGGAAGGACTCTGGCATTCGATCGGAGGCTCCAGCACCAAACACTCTAATAAGGAGAGGAGGCATGGAACAGCTCTGAAGGCCCAGATGTTTAAACCATATGAAGATGCAGGGGAAAAAAAAATAAAGAGCAGCTGAATTACAAAGGAGGGAAGGATACAATGTTTGTCTATGGTTAAACTACTGTAAACTTTGAAATCTGTATTATGGAATCCATTAGAAAACCCATAACTTTGATTTAAAAGTAATGGTCGTAAGGTTCTTACTTTGCTGTTATTTATGGTCTAACGAGAAGGTACGTTACTCGAATCCCACAAACTCAAGAGATGGATTTCATTAAAACTGTCCTCATGGAGAGTAAAATTGAAGGAAAAAGGAAATAAAAATTTTTATTTCATGCCAATTTATTTTCATAGAGAGCTTTGCACAGCAGAAACCTAGGAAGATGAAAAGAAGGGGAAAACTTTTCCCTTTCCTCCACAGTAGAGCTGAGCTTTTTAATGGTACTTGAAGGGCGGAAATGACCCACTTCCAGTTGCTTCTATATTAAGAATCTGGCTACATATCCAAGACTTGCCTGAAGAATCAAAGCAATGTACAACTTCAGATCAGGATTGATTTGTCAACACATTGGTTAAATAGAAAATTTGTTGCTAAAGAATGCGCTGTAAAAAGGAGTACTTGAAAGTCTGCCCTGGTAGGGTCCTTCAGGGACAGAACTCAGATGCTTGCCTTGCCTTTCTCCCTGCTCCCTCCTGCTCTCGCTTTTCTCCACTCTGACAGCTGTCCTGTGGAAGCAGAAATCACAGGACCACTAAGGCTTTGGTCCCTCTTTCAGGTCGTCTTTTCACTCCAAACAGCCCACAAACCAAGTCTGCACAAAGTGAAACCAATACTATTGTGGTCTCAGCACTTTTCCCACTAGACTCAATGGAATCCCAGAAGCTCACTCATCCACCCCTGCCCCAAAACTGTTCCTGCCACAGTGGGTTCTTTCAAGGCAGAGCTCTTCCAGGAAGAGCTACTATGACCAGGGCAAAGCAACTGTACTATCTTATGGATTCAATTCCAAAATAATCACCAGGGAAGGAGACTGACAGAAGCCTGGAGGCCTCATCTCCTCAGTAATAAACCAGAACTGCTCCAACATCAGCAGAGAGTGCACAGTGGGAAGGCTTCTCTCCTCTCCCTCCTCTGCTAGAACTATATGTGGCAGTTTATGCTTGTGATATCATGAGACAGGTGATGGGTCACATAGCATCACTTCATGTAAAGTGCAGGTGGGAAAGCTTAGCCTGGAGAAGAGGAGACTCACGGGTGACCTTATTACTCTCTACAACTACCTGAATGAACAATCAAGCATTTGCATGTGATTATCTTATGATGGCACAGGAAGGACACAGTCCTTCCTGAACATTTAGCTGTCCTGTGTTATCATTCAGGACATGGTAGGGTCTACATCTATTTTAAAGTAAATAGAGAAGGTTCTGCTCCCAAACTCTATCTCTCTATTTTCTAGCTCAAATGGCCACTTGCCCCCCAGCTAGATCCATGATGCTACTTTTCTCGACACTAGATCATGTCATGCTACTTTTGGCTGCCCAAAGCTTGCTAGTGCTTTTCTACTTCTAGCCAACACCCACCACCTCCCAAGAAAAAGGACTAGTGCTGGGTGCAGCCTTCCAGGTGAGTGCTCAGCCAGCCTCAGGTCAGAGGAGCTAAAGCTCTTCTGGCTTCATTAGAAATAACTCTTCTCTTTGATTCTAAGCCATATTTATATTTTTCAGTGACAGTGTATCATAACTTGAGCTTTCTTCTCTTCACTTATTGCCTACTGATGCACTTCTGGCTCATTATTCCTAAGTGTGAGCCTTTGCACTCCATTTTAATATATACATATATCCCCTGCAGATGGTTGGAGTCCTCATACTCTTCCACTCTAGCAGCAGTGTGTTCCAGTCCTTACCCCCTTTAGCAACATTGCCCAAATCTGAGTCACCCACTCATTTTGCAAGGGCCTCCAGTGCATTGTGCTGACACCAACAGCACACTGAAAACTGAGGTCTGCAAACAAACCACATCTTACCCAATACCTGGGAAATTAACTATTTTTATCTGCAGCTTTTCATTATGAAGTTGCATCCACCGGAGGGCACATGTGCTTCTCAGATGTACTCCTGTGTTCACACAGAATATGAGCATTTACAAAGCAGGCTATAAATGCTTGATCATTTTGGTAACTTCACACTCTCAGCCATTGAACTAATGGCCTGAGCAGCTGGTTGATTTATTTATTTTTTTGAGGTTGCATGTTCTCAGACTGTAAATTCAAATATGAAGAAATTCTGATTCTCACATCTCTTGTTCCAATTGTAATGTTTTTAACTGTGGATGTTGATTCATTAGGAGCTAAATAATCATTGCAAGAAAAAAAAGAACCATGAAGCCCTTTTCAGTCACTTGTTTTTAGATCTACAGATTCTTTAACCATCACTGCCTTACAGTGACACCTTCTGGAAATTCTAGGAGGAGAGGAGAGCTGCTCCATAGGGGAATGGTGTGTGTGGGATGGGCATGAAATGGTACAGATCCACTTTGGAGCACTCATTTCTGGCAGCCTTCTAAGGTTAAAATATCTGTGCAGTGCTGTTATATCCATCCTACAACTCTGGCTCTCTTTAAGAAAATGAACTTATCTCTAGGCCATGAATCTGATCATATTTGTTTTCTTCCATTAAAGAATACTCAAATGTAGAGTGGCAGTATTATCACATTATTCAAATCCAGCAGAAATTTTGCTGGATTAAAACTATTTTGTTTCAAATCCTCTTTTTGAGAGGGACACTTGTGTTAATACTGAAGTCTTTAACAGAGAAGAGTAGTTGAAGTTCACAGACTCCTACCTTGGTAAGAGTGAAACAGCGGGGGGGGGAGGGGAATCAAAATCCATTAGAGGAGAATAGCAGAAGATGCAAGAATACATTTTCCCATTTCTAGACAGCAGTTAAGCTGCTAGTGATTCCCTGTTGTTACACAGCTCCTAGTTTCATCCACTGCTCCCTTAGTGTTTAACTTAGAAGGGAGTTACACTGGCATCAGTGGTAGTTTCTAAAGTCATTCTCAATGTGCTGTCTCAAGAGTAGCTCTGCTGTGTCCCACTCAACTTACAAACAAGAAGGGCTTTGAGGTTGGTTGCCATTTAAGCAAATACAAGTTTTACAAGTAAGGTCTGGGATGTGGGGATGGCTGTTTGGTTCATTAGTGGTGCCTGTGCAGGAATGGCGTAGGAGTAGAGACAGTTTATTACAAAAAGCTGAAATCTAACTGAAAGCAGAGCCCCAGGCTCCCACAAAGAGTAGGGCAGGGTGAGTTCCCAGATTCTCAGCTATGGGCGTCACAAGTAAGAACTCCAAAATGTCTCAACATCCTTGTAGCTGATGACCCCAGCGCCATGAGTCTTCAGCCATTTGTGTAACAGTGCAAGCTGTAAATTTCCAGCTCACTAGTGAGTATACGTAAGCATGAAATCAGCACAGCCATGATGATTTAAACCAGATGAAGATCTGACCTTTAGTTTGGACAAAGGAGCATGTGGGAGAGGAAATTGTATTATATGGGGAAAAGCCATTACAACTATCTAAACAAAGCATTAATGAGGTGAGCTCAGCTCTACTCATAGAGGACTCAACCTTGTGCCCAAAGCCACCAGGTTTGTTGGCAATAACAGTCCAAGCAAAACATCCTGAGTGCTGTTACCACCAAGCCCTCACCCTTGAGAGATGAGGCAGGCTGGAAGTGCAGTGTGGCAGATCCTGGCCTGATCTGCTACCTGCACAGATAGGCTATGTCCAGCCCAGATGTAACTGCCGTGGGGACAGCCCAGACTTGCAATCTGCAAAGACATTCAGGCTGCACAACTGGCCTGTCTGGTGCCACTGTGGAACAGGCCATGGTCAAAACTTGCATTCAGTCTCAAGAAAAGTAAAATCATCCTGATGCTGCTAGCAAGAGAGGAGTTGAGTCTTTAAGAGTATGGTAATTTCACAACTGAGATCTTCCCAACAAAAATCAGCCAGATTATTAGTGCACTTCTAAGTGCTTCCGTTATCCTTTGTATTTTGGTAGATCCTCTTTCTTATCCCATCTGAGAGAGGACTTTACCAGTCTCAAAAATTAATTGTACTTACATTGTAAAAAGGGGTCAAGGAGGCTTTACTATGCAGACACAGTTTCCAGCAGAAAAAGAGAAGAACACATGGAGCAATAAAAACAAAGATCTCATGTAACCAAGACTGATCACAGATTTGGTATAAAAAACAATGAAATTTCCAGACCTGTGATTTCCATTTCTTATAACACATTTAGTTTGGTCCTCCAACCTCAGCTAGAAAGCGTGGTCCTCAGGCGAAAAATCCCCAGCAGTTGAGGCGAGCAGAACTGTAGGATTTGCAATAAAGCAATCTCATCATGTCTGTTATTCTAGAGGCTGTACCCTCTTGTACCAACCCACAGCAAAGGGGACCGCAAGGGTAGGTGTAATAGGTGTACTGTGGAGACTCCAAGATGGAAGGAAACATAACATGTAGTCACTGGAACAGGAAAGGAGGAGAAGCAGCAGGCATGATCTGAAATGAGTGAGGAGAGACTAGCACAGTGATTTACATGGAAGGGGCTTAGATCTGGAATGCAAGCAGATGGCTATCTTAGAATTTGATTTGCTTTTTCAAAAATCATGTTAATCAGATTTGTCACAATAAGCTCAACCATTTTTGCAATAGATGCCCTTGCTGAGACTCTAGAAACACCCCAGTAAAAGCATTAAAGAAACTGAAAGAAGCCTTTTGCAAGGAACAGCTTAAGACAATGACTATGAAGTTTTCTTTTCACCCAGGATCTGCTGAGCGTTCAGCAAAAATTATTCAAGATACAAGGGATGTATGTATTTTTCACTGATAACTATGAGACTCACATGGCTATAACAGGAAGTTCATTTCAGCCTAGGTGTAAACCATTGGTCTGGAAACCAAGAAATTAAAGAGAAAAAGAGAGAGAGGTAAACTGACACAGAGAGAAAGAGAGTGAGTCTGTCTATTTGTCAAAAGGCACAATATGCTGGCTGGCACCACTCAAGGAAGGACAGGGAGCCTTCTGTGCTGTATATAGAGTTACTATAAGCTGCCCCTCATCAAACATTCAAATGCAAGGTTCTTTTCAAGAAACAGTCTTCAAAAAGAACCCTTTTACTGTAATAGTAATCCATATTAATTTACTACAACAATAACAGAAGTCAGTTTGCCAGTTGGTGTTTTGCTTTTACTATAAAGCTTGAAATGGAAACTGTGGCCTTGATGAAAACTGTAAAATTCCAGTAAATGGGATTAGTCATCCTTTTGTGTGCCCCAGTTCCACATAGCAAGTAACAAGCAGTGACACCCTCAGCTACCAAGTAGAAGCAAACAGACTTCAAAAAGGGGGAAAAAAAGCCGCAGAGAGGATGAGTAACATTTGACATTTTCATGTCCGGAATTTCTGTAAATGTCTCTCTCCCAGAGGAAAAATATCTTCCAAAATATTTAGTTCATTGTGGTATTTCTCTTTGATAGAACACTGTGAAGTCCAGAGGGGAAGTGGGGGGAACCCTTAATGAAAACATCCAAATACATAGTTAACCCTTTGCAAGCTGGGATGGTTTAGGACATTGAAGGCTGCCCAGAGAGGTTGTGGAGTCCCCTTCTCTAGAGACTTTCAAGACCTGTCTGGGTGCATTCCTGCCTGATCTGCCCTACTTGATCTTGCTTTCCCATGGCAGTTGGACTCAATCCCCAAAGGTCTCTTCCAATGCCTACCATTCCATGACTCTATGATTTCAAATCAAAGTTAGCATAACAGCTGGTAAAGGGGAACAGTCTTTAATCCAAAAGATTCCTGGCAGTTGTGGAGAACTGCACTGCTTTCTCCCTCCCCATCCAATAGTGCCCTGAGCCTTTTAGTTTAATGCTCAAGAGAACACTTCCATTGATCAAAAGCTACAATTACACAAATATGGCATGCCTAATTACTCTGGTTTTGATGGAATAGGAAGCTGATATATTCATTTTCTTCACAACTTGGTCCTGCAGTAAATGGAGTCAAAGCCTACTGCATTCTGCTGCTTGTGCAAGTATGACAAATGCATCAAAAAGGTTGTGCATGCAAGTTTTTGAGTTAATTATCTGTTGTTACTGAATAAACCTCCCAACTTTCATAAGATTTCAGCATACTGAATGGATCTTAAGCCAATTTCCAGTGCAAACATGCTTCTAAGCACATTGCATAACGAGGTTTTATTATGCTGATCCACGGTAAAAATACAGGACAATAAAAATTAATTTAAAGTATGTAGCCACACATTTCAGAAACTGGATCGAAATGAAGTCAAGTGTACCAAACTCAAATCCTTAGTGCTTTTGTTATTTTAGCTTCATGCCATGGAACAGAAATAAAAATCCCAACATAATACCACGGTAGCATCAGTTAAATCCTCACAAATACCAGTAAGACCACAGCATTTGAAACACACTAAGTCACTTAACTCCATCTTGCAAGAAAGCCATGATCCACAGCAATACCACTCTTCAGGCTGATGATGAAGAGTCTTCCTCCAGAAACTCATCCCTAGATGTCTTCCCTACGTAATGCCGGCATAAAAGTCAGAATGGGAGAGCTCTGACCTCCAGGACACCAATGGCCTGTTTCTACATGGACAACTGAAGCTCAGAGAGTACTGTGTCTTCCACAATGTCAAGATGTTGCCAAAAAGAGCTACATCCCAGTCTTCTGCCCCTGACTCACTGGCCCAGCAGAACACTGTATGGGTGAAAAATGGACTAAGACCTCACAGAAACCATCTACTTCTCTTGGGCACCCTCAACAGTAGGTTTACACCTCAAAATGTTGTGTTTTAAATAATAGTTCCACAAAACTAGTCCCTGCAAGAACAGTTCCAGTACCACATTCCTATTAGGAAGGATGAAAATTTACTTGGCCCTTTGAGACAGAGGGCAGAAAACATACTACATATACAGGTAATTCTTTGCACATTGCATGCAAACACTTTGATGACTTCAGGTTGAAATCCATAGCCTTACAATGTTTGGTTTTCACAAGTGTGTCTTACATTTGATAGCAGCTTTTTCCAAAGAGAAGTAAGTTGAATAAAGAAAGTTAAAGCACCCTTAATTGACCCAACTGTTCACTCACAGACCATGCCAGGCAACACCTGTGGGTGAAAGGGCAGCGGAAACAGGCTGGCCAAGGTAGTTTACACAGCAGTAGGAAGGAGCTGGGTTCTCCAGACTTGCAGTACTTACAGCCGGCAGAGGGAGTGCACGTTGCGCAAAGCCTGGCAAAACCAAGTCGGGCAGCGAGCAGAGCTGGCAGCAATGCCAGTAGAGAATCCCAAATGTCCTCAAAGTTCTTTTAAGCTACAGCTGGTTGCCAACTGTTCAACGGCTGCAGAGAAGGAAGAGAGGAATTGGGGAAACTTTACAATTTAATAGCATATAGCTATGGTACTACTACTTTCAGAGAGACATGCAGGAAGAGAGATAATACATTAAACATACACTGCCCTCCTCACAATTTCAAACAAAGGAAGAGAACTGCAGGAAAATGACATGGCCATTTAGCAACATGAAGCTTCTGAACCACATGAAGGACCAGCAATATCAGATCAGCACAGATTATACCATTTGCTGGAGAGGAGAAGGACCAGAGTTTAACAGCTCTACAAATATCCACAGGAGACTCTTTAAAGCTCACAAGACACAAATTCACAAAGCCCAGAAATTCTGACATTTAAGGAAGGCAGAGGAACATGGACAGATAGGACACCTGAATCAGAGCATGATTACCAAATGAGACACAAGATTCATCAGTACACTGCTTTTTGCTCACAGCATCCGCTGACGAGAAGATGTATCACCCATTAAGCTAAATTAGGATGCACAAAGAATTCCCAGTAAAGCCACACGGGCAGGAGTCACACAGGGCATGTAGTCTGACACAGAGCAGACCTACCACAGAATAAAAATGAGTATCAGAGCTTCATGGTTCCCCAGATTGCCTGCTAAAGCAGGCCAATAGGTATGGCACAAACAAGAAAACCCAGAGCAGCATGTTGCTGCTTTTCTAAACATATTGATACGGGAGATTTAAACTCATATGCTGACAATTTCCTCATTAGCACAGCACTAGTGCACTATTTGCAGATTAAGTTACTACTCAGCATGTGCACTGTGTCCCTAAGATGGCCCTTAATAGGAACATACTGATACACACTCCAGCAGATGGAATGCATTAGACATTAAATATAAAAGTTGTTTTTGTTTTTAGAAGTCTACGTAACTCCACATACACACAAAATAATATCCCACAGACTGTATATTAATCATGTTTACTGATCTCTGGAGAGTATTAGTAGGCTTTGAAGTTAGCCTTCTGTGCCAAGCTTCTGTCAGTCAAAGGCATAAATTTTCTTCTTTGCTCCTTGTTTAACTTTTTCTTTTTCTCCCCACACCCAGCCCCCGAAGAAGCAAGGTTGGATTTGAAAGAGCTTATGAGATGTATGAATGGGTGACTTGACATTAGAGGTATGCTATCTCGTAACCAAACCACTTTTTCCACCCAATAAACTTCTCAAATAGGCCTCTTCTTGAATCGTTCTACAACAGAATGAAAACAATCCAAAAGTACAATCCAACCCATTAGCACACCATGAGATAGCCAGACTTCAAATCTAAGGCTGCCAGCCACCTTTAGAAAGCAGTGATTATAAACAGAGCATCTGAGGTATGGTTTCCCCACATGCTGTGGGGAACAGGAATAACAGACCTCCTGTAACTAGGTAGCTATTTTACATCAGAACTTTAAAACAAAAAGCAAACAAACAACAAAAAAAAGGTTCCAGTCAGAAAAAAACTGCAGCTGCTAGAACATAATGAAGAGATGTGCCAATAAAACAGCACAGAAAGTCATGCAGCATGTCCTACCTTAAGACACAATGCCATCTATGAGTGGAAAAGTCATCAGTTGATGTGGGTATGCACAGACATGGCATCAACAGGAAAGTCAGTCTACACCTTATGTACTTCCACCATTAAACAGCATTGTCATCAGAGCAACAAGTCAACAATACAAAACTACAGCCCTGTTCCTTCACTCAGAAAAGAGGCATGGACGGCATATGGTTTGGTTGCGTGGTTTAGTTGATTAGATGGTGTTGGATGATAGGTTGGACAGGATAATCTTGAAGGTGTCTTCCAACCTGGTTTATTCTGTTCTATATGAACAGACACACTGAAATCTCAGCTGTAGCTGGCACACAATCCAAAGTTAAGGAAGCAAGATGACTTTTCCCTGCAATTGCATTAGCATAAGAGGTTATTTGTGGCTATGCATAGTTGAGATCTATATCAATCTGCATTGCATTTGAAAATTTCAGCTTCTGATTTTGACGGGCTGAACTACACTAAAGCTAGCTGCCTACAGTAGCCTGAAATCAGTGATGAGCATACATGACCCCTAGCATATTTTTTCACAGCAAAGAATGATTAGAGTCAATAGCTGCCATCTGACTTCAGTTGTTTAAGATCAAAGATAGCTCTCTCAGCTGGAAAGGAGGAAAAAAAATAGCCTTGAAATCTTATTGAGTCTTTTCCCTCTCCATTCCTAAAAGACAGCCTGCCCACAGCTAATCAAACAGAAATTAAAAGTGTGCAGAAAGAAAAAGTGCATCTGAAGCTACCAGAAGCACCAAAAATAGCAAATCTGGCAACACATACTAAATCATTTCAAGCATATTAACAGCTATCTTTATTTATTTTGGTATGAAGATGGTTTTTTTAGCAGAGCCAGTGTTATAAGCCAGCATGGTGAGTGAACGCCCTCTTTCAGGATGGACTTAGGCCCCCAAGGAGGGGAAGAAATAGGAGGCCCCACCCTGGGGCTTCATGAAGGGTCTTCTCTATGCATCCATAATGGGAAGCTGCTCAAACACTACTTTTGTTGATTGATGATAGATTGGGAACATATAAAAGACAAGAAGGACAACATGGGAGGGGTGTTTAAGATATGGACGTGTCACAGAAGTTTGCCTCCCAGGCTACAGGCAGGTAGCTCCTAGCCTATGAACAATGGTATAAGAAGAGTAACAACAGCAATTACTGCCAAGGTTGACAGAAATTTCTGGAAGAAGTTTTCAGAACAATTCACACAAATGTGGTAAAATTACAAAGAAAAAATCATTCCCTACGAATCTCTCGCCTTTCAAAAGACAAATACATCAAAAGCAGGAAGCAAGCAGTGTGAAGCACTGAGGATATAGCTGGTAAGTGTTCTTGCTGCCAGTAGCTATTTTGATCTCAAATGTGTGTTTCAGATGGCTTTTACAGAAGAAAGGGGGGGAGGGGGAAAGTCCAAATGTATAAGCCCCACGTTAGCCAAATACAGAGAGATGATCTCTTTGCCCTTTTTTTTTTTACCTTTTCCTTCCTCAGAACTTGAATTGCTCCTTTTACATGTGTGCATAGTTTAAAGCAAATCCCCTCAAGAACTTGTTTGCATTTACCCAGTTGTGATATTACAAGAAAGGCTAAACACCGAGTGTCCTGTGTGTTTCTGCTTTACACTCCACAACTTTGCAGTTAGACAATCAGGCTACATGGAGAAACTCAGATGCTGTTTACCCTACCAGCTGGGCACAGTCTTGGTTATTAAGACAGTGCCTAAAATCACTCAGAATCACAGAATAGTTAGTGGTTGGAAGGGACCTTCGAAGATCAACCACCCTGCTAGAGCAGGATTTCCCCATGTTACAAAACAGCCTCCAAGAAACAGAAAGCAATCCCCCAAATCACCATGGAGATGGTAGGTACAATGTATGGATACTTCAAATTCAAATCTGAGATGTCAAAGTTCCTTTAAATAATAATTTACTTTGGTTTTAAAAAGTTCATCTGCACTGGATTTCCTGATGTCATACCCTTAAGCCCTGCCAGTGAAAATGTGACTCAGGAATAGCATTAAATGCACATGCTTCTCCTGGGAGCATGCTTGAGCATAAAACAAGTTTATGTAGACACAGAATGAGAGGTCATGAAAAATAACTCACATTGGCTTTAGGAGAAATTACATATTTTGGGGGAAAACAAACAAACAAACCAACAAAAAAGGTCCATGATATGATCAGTAGTAATCTGCCAAACAGACAAGCCTCTGCACAGCAGCATGCAGTCTGATGTTTAAAGTCCCAGCATTTTAGGCTTGAAACCCAAGGAAAACGTATATTCTCTTTTGCATTTTATGATACCACTGCAGAAGCTGTAAATTCATTCGGCAGAGGGTTGTATGAATTCGCTAATCCTTCCTCATTCACTAGATGGCACCAGCAATCCAGCAGCAATCCTCTACTAAGGAATGCAAAGCTCACTGGCATTTTCACCTATAGCTGTTGAAGACACCCGTCTAGAAAGCAATTATTATGGTTTTAAGCCTTCCTTAAGAGCTCTCCTAGGTTTTACCTTGGCATGTTTTCCCATCGTGAGCAGGAGAGGAGTTTTTCCAAAAGACTGTAGGAATTAAAGCCACAAAATGGAGCACATACCTCTCTCACTTCACAATGCTATGAATGGTATAACCACAGAAAATGAAAGATCCATCACAGAGGAGGAAGAAACACCTAACACGTATCTGAAACTTGACTTAAAGTGTTTATGCTTACCATAAGTTTCAAGTTATTGGTGAAGGAAAAATAAGATAATAAAATCTGAGGCAGCAGGGGGAAAAAATGTTTCTAAATAGAATACATAGAATACATAGAATAAACCAGGTTGGAAGAGACCTTCAAGATCATCGTGTCCAACCCATCAACCAATCCAACACCGCCCAAGCAACTAACCCACGGCACCAAGCACCCTGTCAAGTCTTCTCCTAAAAACCTCCAGTGATGGCGACTCCACCACCTCCCCAGGCGGAGTCTGAGTTGTAATAAAAATGCATGATCCTTATTTTGTTTGTAGCCATTTGGTTGTTGCTTACTAAAACTTGCAGCAACAGCCTGTGTAGAATGGTTTGCTTACCAGGGATCTACTGGAGAAAGTCCAATGGAGAGCTACCAGGATGATTAAGGGACTGGAGAATGTGCCCTATGAGGAGAGGATGAGAGCCCTGGGGCTTTTTAGTCTGGAGAGGACAGAGGAGATTTGATAAATATAAATATGTGAGGCTTGAGTGTCAAGAAGGAGGGGACAGGCTCTTCTCCATTGCACCCTGTGATAGGACAAGGGGCAATGGATATAAACTACAACACAGGAGGTTCCGCCTCAACGTTAGGAGGAACTTCTTCACTGTGAGACTCACAGAGCATGGGAACAGGCTGCCTGGGGAGTTTGTGGAGTCTCATTCTCTGGAGACTTTCAATACCCATCTGGATGTGTTCCTATGTGACCTGTGCTAGATTCTATGGTCTGGCTCTGGCAGGGTAGCTGGACTAGATGATCTTTGAAGGTCCATTCCGACTCCTAACACCCTATGACCCTGTGGTCTTTATTGGGGAAACCATGTGAAAATGAGGGAACATGAAGTTAAAGCCTGAGTTCTCTTAAGCTGAAGAGCTAATATCATGGGATGCAACGCCCAGTGCTCTTCACCAAGGATCATACAGTAAGAGGAGGGCAGACATGCCAGCCCAAAGGTTTCACACTACAGCATGTAAAACAGACTGATGGAGTAAAACACTGAAATCCAGTCTGATCTCTAACATTTGTTTGGTAAGAGAACAATTTGCCAAGCTGATTATAAAGAAAAAGGCAGGGGGGGAGAAAACAACCCACCCAACCAACCTACCACCTACCACTGATTTTGCTCTGCTGGCCAAGAAAAGCAGCAGCCCCTACTACATGCCTTTCATGTTTCTCCAGCACACTTGGTGGATTACTTTCCCTATAGACCCCTACAGCTTGGCCAAAGGCTGCGGAGATAGGTGCAGCCAGGAGCTGGCATGATCCGTCCCCAGCACCAACCCACAGAGAAGGAAAAAAATCAAAGGAAAGACAAAATAAGAAATGCTGTGGCACTGGCCAGTCCAAGTGAAGGTCCAATGGTTGTCCAGGGAAAGCCAGGTCCCAGTTCCCTCAGAGGTCTTCTCCTTGATGTAAAGGTCACAGTTCTGCTATACAGCTCCTTTGCATTTTCACGGCATCCAGGGCCTGCATGCATGGGGAACAGTTTTTAAGTGGTCTGTGCTCTAGCTATGAAATAGCTGGAGGCTACTCTAGGTGAGATGTAGAAGAGAGGCCAGAGTGCCAGTCTGACAGGAACCCAGTAGCTAGGAGGAAGTGCACAAGCTCTTGCAAAGGCTTATGAAGGCCACAATTCACATCTAATTAGTGCATCACAGAAAAGAAAGATCCATTCACATGTGTGTTGCAGACTTCCCACAGTATGAACTCCAGCCTTGCTCAGAGAGTAAATCATGCTCCAGGTTTCCACATGATCAAGAGGCCTTTAGGATTATGTTTTCAAAGGCACTTAGCAGTTTTGCTACTTCTGAAAAACTAGATCTTAGGTGATGAAATAGGAGATGAGATAAATCTGACTCTTAGGTGTCAGAAGCATAAATATTAGAGAGGTAAATCTCTGTTAAATCATCCCTTCTGTATTAAACGTATTTCCAGGGTTTCTATGTGAGGCCCTTTCTAAAATCATGTATTAATATTCATGGGAATGGGTGCTTCTGAGTAATTCCTAAGGACCTTTAAAAGTATTTATTTGACTTTTTTTCTTCTTCCACTTTGTCACTTGTTCACGTATCAGAAGTTTAGAAAAAGGCACAGAGCACCACTGTGCTCACAACCAGCTCCCTGAATAATCCCTCTGCAGCTGTAACTCAGCAGGAAAGCTAAGCTGCTTGGATGTGTTAATTAGCTGGCAGTTCTCCTCAAATTTTCAGCAGCAGTGCCTAGTGCTATAGGTCTGTCTCCAGGCATACTCTTTCATTTTGCTGTTTCACCAAGCAAACCCTGCAAAAGGAAGAACAAGCATTGAGTTTAAGAGGAGCTAATGCATTACTTTACGAGCACTTTATGGTTGAGAGTCTAAAGTCTTCCTTTCAGTGATGTAACTGAGACAGCTGCAATATGCCAGTAATGACCTTCGCTAAATGAGTCACTTGGTTAAGTCCAACTCCCAGCAGATGAGTAACACAGATATCTCTACCCTTCAGCTATCTGACCCAGTCTTGGGAAGGACACAGCATATGTCAGCCCTGTCCTGCAGAAGCTGCACACAACCCCACTGTACTGTGTGCAAGTGTGAGGTTAACCCCACAACTGTGACACCACCGCCACAGTGCAACTGGATGTCCCTGTCACACAAACCACCCAGGAGTGTTCACAGTCTCCAACTGGCATCAGTTCATTAAACGTGGAACCTGGGCAAGTTTTTGTTCTGTTTCATGCTGTGTCACTGGCTCATCACCTCAGTCACATGCATGTCACCCAAAACTAAGAGGGGGATTTCTATTATTTGGTTTAGATTCAAATTAGCATGTGGAACAATTACACACAGTATCACAAAGGTTGGAAGAGACCTTAAAGATCATAGAGTCCAACCTTGTCACCACAGACCTCATGGCACCAAGCGCCACGTCTAATCCCCTCCCGAACACCTCCAATCCTCCAGGGATGGTGACTCCACCACCTCCCTGGGCAGCCCATTCCAATGATGAATGACTCTCACCTGGTGCTTATTCAAGGCAAGGTTTTCTAAGCTCATATTCTGTACATTTACTGAGTTAGTTTGAATACATGTTAGAGTATCGTGCTAAAGTCCCTCCTCACTGAGGGTACTCTCAGAGAGCACGTTACCCAGCATCTTCCACGGTATGTGCGTTACAGGAGGCTATCTCAGTTTTGAGAAACAACATTAGATAAAACCAGAGCCTCTTTGGAGCACTACAAGGGTCCAATTTCCAAAAGCTTGGGAATTCTCTTTTTCTATGATTGACCAACAAGCAGGGAGTAATTTGCACTAGCAGCATTATTCCTACCCCTATTTTTTACACTCCATTAACACACTGAACAAGCTTCTTTCATGAGCAGATTTTCATCTACTTTTCCTCACTGCAGGGTAACATAGTAGATACAAGCTCAATTCACTCGACTGGACATATGGTGACCTACAATCATACATAATTATTTGTGCTGTTATAAAATAAATGGATGAGTTAAATATAAAACACACATTCAGAGATGAAGTAAACAGAGTTTACCTAGTTTTGTTTGGATGATAAAGCATTTTGTTATTCCCATAGACTTTGTGTCAGTTGGTTCATCTCAATTTGAATATATGTCTGTGCAACTTCTACCCAGTCTGTCTGCTCTTCCCTTAGAATTGAAAAAAGCTCAGGGAAGCAACTTCAGCCTCCATGAGTAGTTTTGCATTATGATAGTAGAGCAAAAGTGCCATTTCAGGTGGCATTTGAATGGCAGAAAACAACTGCCAGTAAATGTGGCCCTACAAGACAACTGGTCAAGATGTTTTTATGCGAAGATCCAAACATGTTACTTATCTCTGTTATTAGCATCCCAGGGGACAGATCAGTCACAGAGAGAACCTGAAGCCAAGAAATAGCACAAATGTAATTTGGCAGCTGGGGAGAGAGCTGGCCACTGTCACCCATGCACGTGGCCAAGGCAGAGTCACCCACCAAGGCAGAGGACCTGCAGCAGGGCCCTCTACCCACAGTGCTTCCAGCCAGGGAGCTTTGAAAAATACTGCCTTTAAAACTATTAGGGATATAGGGTTTATTAATAAAATGCTTTATCATGAGGTCTGTAGTCTCACTTTCACCAGACTGACTTACACCAACTCTTAAATATGTGGCTTTAAAAACAGTATATGCAGCAGGAAAGTAAACACAGCATTGATGGCTCCATTGGAAAAATGCTGATCCACCTGATCAGTGAACTGATTTGGGTCTGACATTGCATTTGCTGCTTTATAAAGAAACTGCCTTTGGACTGAATTTGAATAGGACTGCAAGTGTTTACCCATACCGTATTATCACAGTGCTTAAAACAATATTTGCTGGCTTCATTTCCAGGCATTGCATTGGGAAAATAAGAAATTATGAAAGCAAAGTGTTACTGGTTAACATACACATTGTTTACCGTTGTTTTTTTTCCAAGAGATGGTTTAAAGGAATTAAATATTAAATGTTTGCCCTTTCTTTTCCCCACAGGAGTATCTGAGGCACTACAAAGCCTTTTCCATTCTTCAGGCCGCAAAGACAGCTCTAACTGGTTGAATTTCCCAAACCTAGAATTTACTAATATCTCTAAACTCTGTATTAATTAATTCCTAGAATACAGAGTGGCATACAAGGGGCCACAGAGCTGGATAAAGGCCATGAACATCCTTCACTGTGATTTCAGTGGCTTTCCTGTGAGATACTTACCCTCAACCCAAATATCACCGACTCATCGTGACATGGGAACTCAGACTCTGCCCAGCCATGCAGTGAGCACAGCCAGAAAATCAGACATTAATACTTCCTGTCATACTGAACCAAATAAAGAAATCCCCAGGTTGCAAATGCAATCTGTTCAAACCCTTTTCTAAGTCCTGTCCAGAAGGTGGCAAGCTTGTTTCATATCTGGGACATTTCCAGCCAGGCTCCTGCATCAGGCTTGAGACCTGCAGCCTGCAGAATAAAGAAAAAAACAACAACTCAGTTTTAAACAGCCAGCTACAGTCTGATTTTAGCCACAAAAGCAGAAAGAGGGGGGAAACAAGCAACCAAAAACACCACCACAACAAAAAAACAAACACACACACACACACACCTCGCATCTCTAGAGGTGAAGATATTAAACAATTGAACATTTTTAGCCAAAAACAATAAAAAATTGTTCTTGGTAGGTAAAAATTCTTATACAGCTGTCCTTGTACTTATTACATCTAGGTCTGAGAAACACAGGTCAGTTTTCATAGGCAGAATATTTTAAGTGGAAGGGTGTGCAATGGAAAATTTTTGTTTCTTTGCTAAAGGTGCAATTTACCTACTTCACAAAATGAGCACAGAGAAGTTCTGTATGGCAAGTTCCTGGAAGAACCTGGAGTAAATCGAAAGTAATGGGTGTCTGAACATGCACACACAGAGAAAGTTATCTGAACAAGGATCTGACCCCCCCAAAAAAAAAGCAGCATGTGACAATGCACTTCAGCCTTGGTTTGCAGGGGAAAAAATGAGAACAATTTCCCACAAATAAAGGAGAAGGAGTTACCTTCTTGCATAAGGCCCAGTCTAACTTCAATGCCTTACTCTGTGAAGGTAGCAGGAGACTTGCCACAGCAAAGCTGACCAAAGCTGGCAAAGGGTCTAGAGAACAAGTCTTAAGAAAAGAGACTGAGAGAACCTCATCACTCTCTACAACTACCTGAAATGAGGTTGTAGTGAGATGAGGGTCACTCTCTTCTCACTAGTATCAAGTGATTGAACAAGAGGAAATGCCCTGAGACAATGACAGTGGAGGTTTAGAATGAATAATAGGAAAATTTTCTTTACTGAAAGGGTGGTCAGGCACTGGAACAGGTTGCCTAGGGAGGTAGGAGAATCACTGCCCCTGGAGATGTTCAAGTAATGTGTAGACATGACACTTTAGGACGTGCTTTAATGGCCATAGTGGTGTTAGGTCAACAGTTGGACTCAGTTGGACTCCATGATCTTAGAGAGCATCCCCACCTAAAGCATTTCTATGATCCCTATTGAACTGGGAGAAACATGAGTCTGGGGTGATTTTTCACTCCTCAGGTCTATTCTCCCACCACAACTTTTCTGTGTGTTTTGGGACAGTTTGGACATTCTCCTTTTACAAGGTCCTAGATGCAGAAACACACCAAGACACAACAGTAAGTCACAGAAAAATTTTACTGGGAATTTTTACAGGTGTCACAGCCACAGGCCTGGTTTTCACATTTGCCAGTGTGCATGCTCTCTGGAGGCATTACTGCAACATGCAATACTTCACACAATTTGGCATGTTCAACCCCAGACATTTTCTCCAGAACAAGGACTGCCTGGAAAAGTGCTCCCTCTTGCAAGCTGTGTGTGTAAAACCCAGAAATCAGTCCCTACAGAGGTCTAATCAGGTTGATGGTAAAGCTTTCAAAATGCTTTATGTTAAAAGGAAGAGCTTGTCCACAAACCACAACAGAAGTAGTAGTTTCTCAGGAGTGCCCTGTAAAGTGCCCAGTGCCAGGATTTCCCAAAGCTGTAAGGTTTTTGGTTCATTAATGTACTTCTGCACCTACAAAGGCAGCTGCTGAAATGTTTGAGTTTTTCCCACTCAGACTCAGCTGTGCCTTGCAGAAAATTAGTTTTCATCATCATGTTCATTTTTTTTTCAAAGATCCTCCCAGATACTCTAGGTAGTCAATAGTTTAAAGGAAATAAGAAAATGCAAAATATAAATGTAGAAACATTTATGTTATGTTCCTTGAGGCATCCTCCATTCCAGCCATGCTGTGGCTTCTGGACTACAGAAGTCCTCATGCTCTGGCTCTGAAAATACTGGATTAATTGCTAATGTGCAGAGGACATGTTTGTGCTGGTGTCTGTAACAGCATCAATCTCTCCATCATCTGTAAGTGGCTGTTGTTCTGGGCATCGGAACAGCTCAGTAACTGTAAAGGACAGCAAGCAAGAATTAGGCTAACAAATTGTATGTTCCAAAGTACAGCAGTCATGCTGTGAAAAGGTATTTGCAGTTAACTTGATGAGGCAAGACTGAGGGCCCCCAGACCAAAGGGTGTGGAAGCCTTCAGTCTGCAGAGATGTTACAGCAGCAACCACCCAACTGAACATAAGGCCAAAATAAATCACTAAGAAAAGAGAAGATTTCTCCAGGAGACTGAAAAATACTGGAACACTGGGGAGGCAGGGGGGTTGAATATTAGTTGAATGTGTGTTTTGGATGCTTTGTAGGAAAAATATCTGCAAGAGACTCTTGTCTTTAAGCACTGAACATTGAGACCCAGGATGTTTCGTAGCAATTAATAACTACCTAGGGAAGTTAATGACCCAGAGAAAAGCTGAGGGTCATTAAAACCAGTCAGTCGTCAGCTCACTGGGAAATGCCCTCTGCTGAAGTTTGATACGGTTGCTGCTAGCACCCCTCCTTCTTTGTAAACATGAGGAAAAGAAAAAGGCAGCAGCATACTTTTTTTCTGCATAGCCAGAAAGCCCTGCAGCCAGGCTGCTGTGAGGGGAAATGGTGGGGGGGACACACCATTACACCACCATCATGCTAAGCTTTCCCAAAAAAAGACAGTAAAAAATTTTCTCTTTGAATTTAATTCCCTACATAAAATGGCACTGTTTAAAGCATTCAGCTAAACCAGGTACTGATAATATAGTAAGAGGAGAATGTCACTGACAGCATGGCACATTCATCAGTGATAGAAGTTTCCTCTCTCCTTGCTGTTAGAAAAAACATTATAGAATACAGGGAAAGGGGGGAGGGGGGTGGAATTTCCTCCAGTTTTTCTTATGTCCCCCAAAGTGAACACAGCACAACTTAAGTTATAGAGGAGTTGGAAAGAAACCACAAAATAGAAAGTATACATTTCTTGCAAAAATTTATGTAACCATCACTTCTCTTAACTCTGGAGTGTGGAGATGCACAAGAGAAAAGGCAATATATTGTGAAAGAAATTGACTATACCAAGTTAAGCATCCAGGCAGATCTTTGCAAAATGAAGTATTTTATTAAATGGGGGATGTATGATCATTAAGGCACTTTATTAGCTAGCAGGTTGGGGTGAACACAGGATCTGCACATTTCAAACATGAAACCAATATTGTTGTATCATGTTTCAGTGCTCTTAGATCAGGTATAGTTGTACATGGAAAGTCTCAAAACATCTTTCAGTAAAGGTTAGATTCATTAGTTTAAACATTATTTATGAGTTTCCTTAAAATGCTTACTTTGATAATAAGTACCCTTACAATCACTAACAGCACTTTTAGCTGAACAAGGACAGAACAGGTTTCTGGTTAAAGACACCCAAATATTCTCAGTTACTTGAACTCTCCAATTTGGCAACGAGCATGGAGAGAATTGTGATCATCTGAACATTTATTTTGTTTTCTGATAGTTTGCCAGTGACAAAGTACAAGAGAAGCAACAACTAGAGTCACATATTTTCTACCTTAGTTACAGACCAGGATATTGCTGCAGAAGCCAGAAGCTTAAAGCAGTCCCAATTGCTCTAGAAAAGACATGCTTTCAGGGGAACCTGCATCTGTGTTTAAGTTGAGGTAGTCAGCTATAAAAACTTGAAGCAGCAAAGCTTCCTTTAACAAGTAGATTTGGTAATGAAGTATGTCTAATCTAAAAATGCCCCCTGCCCCCTCCCCTCTCCTTTTCTTTCTTTTCAAAACTCAGACAGAGGCAGGGGGAAAGCATTCAACAAAGACGGCTTGACCAAACTGCAGTTACCACTTACCAGGTACAATCATCAAAAGATCTTAAACACTGGGTTTATATTGTCATCCATGCAGGAAGTCCAAATGGGCACAGTGAAATAATATGGGTACTAAATATATGGGTTATTCTGTATCATCCTTAATGATGATGCAGGACAAAACCAACCAGGAGCTGCCCAGGTCATCCTTCAGCAGCAGAGGCTTCAGATAATTTAGCTGCGCTGTAAAAGGTCTGCTGCATTCTCCCCCTCACCACACTGGAATGGGGAGTGCAGCTGTGTATGAGTAATCTAAGAAACACAGGGCAGGAGTTGTGCATCTCAGAAAAATTCATATACACACTGCAGTATCTAGGTAGTAGGGACTTTCTACAATGGAGAGGCAATTCTTTCAGAAGTCTCATTTTACTGATTTATTTGGGTAAATTATTCAGAGCTGATAAAATAAATCTCTATTTTCTCCTGTACAGAGCCTTGCTGCACGTTCAACTGGGGAACTTTCTTGCTCCTCTTGGCTGAACACATGCCTGCTCAAAAACTCCACCAAATTCCTCTTCCTTCCTCACAGGAAAAGGATGTGTCACTTCTCCTTACAGACTTGGTTTGAATGTCACTCCTCATGACTGTTCAAGATGTGCTGAGACAGAAATACTCAGGATAGCAATTTCCTTTTTACTTCAGGAAAGGGAGAAGACTTATTTTTTAAGTGATCCTACTTCTGAGCCAAGTGGTTTAGACTTTTATTACAGAATGGAACAACACACCATCTCCTGATGAATTTGTATTTCCCCAGTGCTTACTTCAATTTTCTGTATCTCAATGTGACAATCTGAGACAGCAGCATCCTTCAGCAGAGAAAATGGAAGACAGCAGCCTCCACAGGTTGACCCACACATGAGAGAGGTTTATTTGACAGTTCTATCAGCAGCAATAGGAACAAAAGCAAAATTATTTGTCCTGTCCACCCTGTGATAATGTTTTGTAAGAGCAGGGGTCAATGTAAGGGTTAAAAACAAACACAGAGAAGTGAGTTAAGGGAGAGCCAGCAAGTCAGGAATCTCTTCCAGCATTTTATACAATCCTTTCACTTTGAGTTTACCTAGAAAGCTGTCAAAATCAGGTACTGGCAGCCACACAATTTTACTCAAAATAGGGGCAATAAAACATAAGCAAATACAGGCAAACAAGCAAAAAATATTCAACTTGACAATTCCATTATGGCAAATCTGCAAGAGTAGGGGAGAGGAAGAAGAATATATGGAAATTCAAAACATAGAGAAGCATCTAATTTCATTTGCATAACATTGCCAAATATCAAGCTCTACACAGAGAGCAAATGTGAGCAAAACCAATATTTATCTACTTCAGGTAGGTGAATCTCATGCATTGAACCAAGGTCATCAAGATGACACCACCATGAGCAGACCCAGGTCTCAGCAGTAGCCACCAGACTTCACCTGGGTACCAGACTCTTTGCTCTACATTTGCTTAAAGAAACGTTTGTTGCACAGAAAGTAGGTCTAAGAGGAGTGTAGAGTAGTACAACAGCTGAGGGGGATGGGAAAAAAACACAACAAGTAATTAAAAAAATGTATCTACTGCTAATCAAAATGAGGGGTGGAGGGTGTAATATCACACAAAAAACTGGCAAAGAGGCCTTTTCAGACTTTGCTGGGGAGCTAAAAAGACTATGTAGCCTGAAAACAGCTACAGTAGGAAAGCAGAAAACTGTAACAGCCTAAGTTAAAAATATGATCTTTGTGACAGCACTCAGGAGAGGTAAGATTGCACTTGCCAAGGTCAGGGGGAAAAGCAAGCTACAATATCCTACATGATGATATCCTTGTTTTGCATTAAGTTTCAAGCTTCAAGCAGTAACCGGCTGTGACAAGAGTGACTTTTCCCAAAATTCCTCTTTAGTCATCATGTGCAAGAACAGACATACTAAAAATCAAAACCTGAAGACTAAAAGCTTTTTTTCTTTGCCAATATCCATCCTATACCCATGAAACACAGGCAGAACAAAGGTCTCTCACCCAGCAGGCAATTTACACACACACAGAGGCAAGAGACTGATAGAGAAGGGCAACAACAGAGAACAACCTGAGGAAAGCAAGCAGTGTATCAGGCTATCCTTAATAAAAACAAGGCAATTGGGGTTGAGGAAAAGAGTTTCTAGAGCTTCCCAGCACAGTCCCTACGAGCTGGCAGGGCTGACAGCTTAGCCACAGCTTCCATCCAGGTCTTGGCCCTTTCCACCTACAAGATCATGTGCCTGATTTCCTCTGTCTACACTATCTACAACCACAGACTGCACTGACCAAAATTTCTAAATTAAACATTTTCCAATTGGTTTTTTTGTCATGAAGCCATAAAGGAATAAAAGGAAATTAAAAACAAACCAACCAACCCCCACCAAAACACACCAAACCCCAAAACTACCACAACAAAGTAAAAAACCCACCCCAACCAACAAAAAACCCTAACAAAAAAAAACCACAACACCAAAACCACCACCCCCCCAAAAAGAAAACTACAGATAACTAAACCACAAACAAAACAAAAAAGCCACAAAGAAACAAAAAATAAAACCCAAGCCAAATCTTCATGCAGCTCCTCACCTGAGAGCTGACTTTCAGAAATGCCTTTTCATTCTACTTTATTATTCCGAGACAATTATAGATTCACTTAATATAGTCACTCATGGAGAAGAAAAGGAGCAAGATCATTTAGGACAGGGAACTTACTACTGTACAGGGCTCTTCCCAAATTAAAATGTCAGAGCTTGGTAACTGCAGTCATATTCTTGCACTAATGATAGCAAACTAGGAATTGAATTTTACGAGACAAAGAGCTTATCAGGATGGAAGCGTCCTGAACTAACAGGTGTCAGGGGTAAGTCAGAGCTGTGAACTCGGATTAAGGCTCTGCAGAGCAAATTAGCAGCCTCTTGAATAGAATGCACCAGCACCTATAAGTGCTGTGGGTTTCAGAAATTCACAGAGCTTGTGGTGGTGAGAGAAAGCTCAGTTCTCCACACACACACACAAAGGCACAGCCTAAAACGGTCACAGAGCTGACAGAAGACAAGAAATATTTGCTCAGGGAGAACAGGGCTGGGCAATTCTCTTCTTTCTTGACCCGGAACACTGAGATCCTATACAAAGGGAAGCTCTGGAGTTAACACTGTTTTCTGTTATCTGGCAAATTCATCATCTTTCAGTCTGTCTCTTAATTTTGCCAGACAGCCATGCATCTTATTTTTAAAGATAGCTGTTCTAGAGAGGAAGGATTAAGTTATTGTAGCCTGAGGTCCAAGAAATTAAATTTGCTACTTCTGTGAATGTCACTTTGGGACTGCCTTAAACTTTTCTGGGGCATGGAGGGTGGAATGCTGGGTTTATCCAACTCTGCTCGCTTTTTGCGGGCTTGCACACAGGAGGGAAGGAGAACACAGCCCTTATACGTGACACACTCACAACACAACTGCCAGGCAGCCTACCCTTCTGCAAATACCATTAGGAACCTTTTCTGTTCAAAACCCCACAAACTTAAATCAACATTAGCACCATAATTATTGCAAAGCTCATGAATGGGCCCCTCTGTTACCTAAAGCCCATTTTAATCCCAAAACAACATAGTTAGGATGGGAAAGACTTTTTAAAGGTATTTGAAATATGCATGCTCCATTTCAGATCCAGGGAATCAAATTACTAGCCTGTAAGCGAGATAAGGCAGCAAGAGAGCGCCGAGACCCTGGGTGACTGTGGGACTTGAGTAATTTGCTCAGCTCAGTCTTTTGAGTGAGCAAAGCCCCCAGTAACACCAGCTGGAACGTGTGCACTGCAGTCCTGGACAGCTGGGAGGAGAAAAGGCCAGTCACAAATTAAATTAAGAGGTGTAATATACTGTGAGAAGAAAAACAAATTGAGATTGTGAAAACAGGTGCCAACTGACATTTACTCAATACTCAGTCACACTTTCCTTTCTCTCTGTGTGATTAGCAGCTAAGCTGAATTAGGATAGATTTCATGCTTCTGTGACCTTCTAGAACCCCCCTACAGAAAAAGAAAAACACCTGTAGCTAGAAGGGTTTTTTTTCCAAGAGGGCAAAAGTGCCTAACTACTGTGGAGCTGAGTTGGCCAGACTGATATGATACAACAAAAATATATGCATATGCCAAATGACTACAATTAGATTCTTCCTATGGTTTTGTACAATTAGTCCAACAAGTAGCACTAAACACAGGGCTTTAAAATTAGCACCGGGCTGACAAACTAATGGATTCAGTTACCAGCATCATTCGAGGCAGTCCTTGGGAAGGGCTGAAGTGAAACAACAGACCCAACCATTCCCAAAGAGCCTCATGCTGCTTCTGAAAGCAGGAATGTGATTTTATATTGGCTTAATTCAGGACTCCTTGAAAGAGGGACTTCAGTTAGGAAGGTGCAGGAGATCACACCAATACTGCTACACCTGAACATCATATCCCCACCAGAGCTATAGATGGGCACACTGCATGGTGGGAAACACTGCCTGGGCAGCCTCTCCTCTTGAAGCATGGAGGCTCCCATGGGCTCAGGAATGAGCCTGGCCCCTCTCTGCTGCAAGGCTCACAGGAGGTTTCTCAAGGCTTCCCCTTCTCAGAGCAGGCTCCATGCAACTGAGACCTACTCTGAGCTCCTCTCCTTGCAGGGAAGCTACTGCAGATTTTCATCAAAATTGACATGCAAGCAAACTGGTTATTTCTCTTCAGCCAATTAAGATGCCAAAAAGGTCCTTGACTCAAAAAAAAAACCCACCAAAAAACCAAAACCCAACCTCAACTCTTCTGGTAGCATAACATTAAGTAGAAGACGTGCCAGGTCTAACTGCTAAGTTGAAGACAACCCTCTCATACACTCCTAGCTTCATTAATTTCAGCAAAATCACCTTCGAAACAAATGTTTGGACAGGCTGTTAAGTAGGGTCTATGGCCACAGAGAAACTTCCAAGGCAAACACTTTTTTTCCCAAAGCAGTTGCACTACCAGAACAAACAACATTGCTGAAGTTCATCATTGGCTCTGCAAGGATATACCCATCTTGGATCACACTTGGCTACAGCACATGTTCAGCCCTGTCTTGTGGGGCTCAGAAACACAATCACTCCCTGCTTCCCTCAAGCCTAACTGCAAAACATGAACTACCACCAACCAAAGCCCAACACGATATGAGGCGCAGATCCCAAGGGGGTCAGGAGAGAATACTTCAGGCTACAACTTCTGCTTGTTTTTAAGCTCACTGACCTCTAGGTGAAAACATGAGGTTTTGGGACTCTGTTAAATGCAGCAGCACTAAATTAACATTTATCTTTTTTCCCCCCTCACAACTCTCCACATCTGAACAGATGATGGCAGGCGTGTACCATAAGACTGCTTGGTGCAAATGTCAGGGCTGTAGAAATAGTTCACATTCTCTGGCCTTCAGTTTCATGATCATTATCATAATAAAATGTTTTTGCTTATTCCTTGCACACCTGCTGTGTGTCAGTTTTCCTTCACTGCTGCTCCATTACCCCACACACTGCTCATACACACATGTTCACTTCCTGGATACCAAGGAGATCTGTTGGCCCATCACAAGCTGACAAAAACCACAGCACATAAAAGACTTTGTAAAGAGGGAGGGACATAGACAAGGAACATGGCTCAGGGTTAGATTAAATGAGAACAGAGCTCTGAAACTTGCTCTTGTGAAGCCTGGGACACTGAAATTCATAAATATTTCTGAAGTATTTGTTTCCATTTCATACAATCAAGAACTCTTACAAAGTGTCAGCAGCAAATCAAGGCAAGCAAGCTCCTTGAATTCTGAAGCCATAAAACATAACCAAAACACTCTGCAGGGAGAAGGAGGAATGAATAGAAAGATGGATGGAAGAGGTATAGATTAAGAACTGCACCGTCAGACTTCTGTTGTAACATCTACAATTCAAGAGTCAGTCTACATGGAATTCCACCTTCTCTATTGCATTTCACCCTACCTGCACTCAGTAACTTCATTGCCCATCCGTGAGTACCTTGCAAATTCACAGATGGCATTAGGTTGGAAGAAACCCTCACAGGTCACCTTGTCCAACCCCCCTGCAGTATGCAGAGACACCTCCAACTAGATCAGGCTGCCCAGGGCCACACTGAGTCTTATCTTGAGTGTCTCCAGGAACAGGGCCTCAACCACATCCCTGGGAAACCTGTTCCAGTATTGTATCACTCTCATAGCGAAGAGATTTCTTATGTCCAACCTAGATCTGCCCTGCTCGTTTCAAACCACTGCTCCTCATCCTGCTGCTACAAGCCCTTCTAAACAGTCCTTCCTCTGCCTTCCTGTAGGTCCCTTCAGATACTAAAATGCAGCTATAAGGTCTCCCTGAAGTCTCCTTTTCTCCAGGCTAAACAGCACAAATTCTTTCAGCTTGTCTTCACAGGAGGAGGTGCTCCAGCCCTCTGATCATCTTTGTGGCCCTCCCCTGGACCTGCTCCATTAGGTCCATGTCGCTCTTGTTTTGGGGGCCCCACAGCTGGACACAGTACTGCAGGTGAGGTCACACCAGAGCAGAGAGGCAGAATCACCTCTCTTGATCTGCTGACCACGCTTCTTTTGATGCATCCTTGGATACGATTTGCTTTCCACACTTCAAGTGCACATTGTTGGCTCGTATGCACTAATACCCCCAAGTCTTTTTTTCTGCAGGGCTGCTCCCAGTCTCATCACCCCCCAGCCTGTACAGATATCTAGGATTGCTGCAACCTAGATGCAGGACCTTGCACTTTGCCTTATTGCACCTCATGAGATTCTCCTCAGCTCACCCCTCCAGCCTGTGCAGGTCCCTCTGCATGGCATCCCATCCCTCAGACTTAGCACCTGCACCACTTAGCTTCACTCAGTCATCCTGTTTATATCATTGATGAAGATATTGAACAGCACCAGTGCCAATATAGACCCTGGAAGGGCAGCACTTGTCATCCATTTCCATGTGGGCATCAAGGCATTGCCCACATGCATCATTCAACCCTCCACACTTGCACTATGCAATCTCCTTCAAAATAAATTGGCTTTTAGAAGCATACTATCTTGGTTGTGTTATAACAAACCAACATAAGGAATAAAACAAACCATGTATCAATTCTGTAACTGAAAACAGAGCATGTTTTAAATAGTGTTTTATGTGTTTAAAAGCTATTTAGAACTATTTTTATTGGGTTTGTAAGTTCAGTTAGATTAACAAAAATCAGTCTTATACGTATTTCTACACCGAGTAAGCAATAGCTGCTGCAGGAAAAACCTACTAAGCACAAGTAAGAATAGAAATGTCTGGTTTACTACAAACACAATTCACAAGAAAATATCAGTAGGAGAGTAATTATTTTTTTTTAAACCTAAAATATTACACTAAGCAAACGCTGAAAATCTCAGGTAGTTACTGCAATTCTTCTTGTGAATTGAAATGACCCACAGGACACAGCACGCTGTTAGCATTAAGCAACAGAATTTTTCTCACATGTGGCACTGTTAATAGTGAAGAAGATTCCTTTCAATTGAATTATTCCAGGTGGGTAAAAGAGAGGCACAGGAACAGAAGCAGTAAATGTAATTTCTTTGTCAGTTAACTTAGAGAGCTGCCACCAAGTAGAAGGCAAAAGCATGTATAGTTGAGTCAGGCTCAAAGTCAGTAACTCATGAATACGGCATTTCCATTGCTGTTTTGTAATCAGCTCCTATTAGCCAAGATTTTACTGTGTCCTTCTCTGCATTTATACTGAAAAAGTATTAACAGCTTGGCTATTTCCATGCTCTGAACATTCTTAATTCCCACCAAATGCAGTTCAATGCTTACATCATCTCTACAGACAGAACCCCTCTATCTTTAAGCCAGTGCAGTGCTGTTACCATATTAAATTTTAAAATTGTCATGTTCCTTAAGAGATGGACAGAAGGATGTTTGCACTTTCACAGATGCAGAGATTGCATTGGATTGGAAGGGACTCTCAAAAGTCACCTTGTCCAAACACCCTGCAGCAAGCAGGGACACCTCCAACTAGATCAGGCTGCCCAGGGCCACATTGAGTCTGATCTTGAACATCTCCAGAGATGCCTGGGCAGCCTGTTCCAGTATTTTACTGGACTATTAAACACTATCATAGAATCACTAAGGCTGGGAAAGAGCTTTAAGATCATTGAGTCCAACCATAATACAACTACCATGACCACTAAACCATATCCTAAAGCACCACATCTACAGCTTCTTGAACACCTCCAGGGATAGCAACTCCACCAGCTCCCCGGCAGCCCGTTCTAATGCCTCACCAGTCAAGTTTTTCCTAAGTACCACCAATTTTTCAAGTTCTGGCCATTCTGTTCATGGAATAACAAGCAACTCACAGAACCATCATCTGTATGTTCTAAAGTATTCCCACTTACCATGGCTTTATGATAATGTCTTACCTGAAACTACAGTACATTGGTAGCATCAATATCACACAGAACATTAGGGGTTGGAAGGGACCTTGAAACATCATCTAGTCCAAGTATCTCTTAACTCAAAATTCATGTGTTTCTCTACCTCATGCTGAAACAGTTCAGCACAAAGATTCAAAAGACTACTTGGGACTCACTTTTGAAACTTATGGTAAGAAAGAGCAAGTCAGGTTTTGAAAGCTGCTTTCCTCATTCCCAATAGCTCAACTGCTAACAAGATCAATACACTCTCATTCTCCACTTAAGACCAATCTCAGAATTAATTGATGCACTATTGCAATTCTAAAATGTAATTGCTGAAAGAGGTATGAAATAATTAAGTATTCAAATATATTTCTCTGTGTGTGCACAAAACTGCAGTGGCATAGAAGTTAAGTGTTTAATGAAGATAAAAGTTTAATTTCTTTCAAAATACATAACAAAAATGAGCTTGCTTCCAGTGTAGAATTTCCTTTCTCCAAGAGACAGGTCATGAAATTTGTAGATAAATAATTCAACGCAGTGTGATGCTAATTACTGAACTTTACAGAACCTTTAGAAATCCTCACACATTCACTAGACATGAAAAGCAAAACAAATCAGATAAGGTGACAGACTGGGGACTTAAATAAGCCACAGAGACATACTACTCTGACTTAGCAAATGGCAGATGTTTTAAAGACTTAAAAGTTTATAATGGAGTTAATTTCTTGCCATGAAATTATCCCTGGATAACAGTTTCAACAAGCAAAAACTTGCAGTAGGCTAAATGTGTCTGTATGAAAAGTGGCTAAGTTAGTGACAGCAGTGAACATTTCACTCTGGGGTCACAGAATTAACATCTCTGTAGCTGAGGACATCTTTCTGATGAATGTGAAACAGCTGGAATAAATATATCAAGGGTAACAATTGCAGTTCCATGGTAGATCCAGTTGCTGCAAAAATAAACCCAGGGGAAAAGCTAAAGACACATAACAACGTGAAAAAAACCCCAACTGCTACACCATCCAGTCCCACTGTTTCTGCACGAGTCCTTTTAAAATACAGGACTCTGGAAATGCTGGTTGCAAATGACTGCAGAGAGCCATTTGTTGCAAGCAAAACCAATTTATAAAGTGTTTTAAATAAAATATAAAACCCCCAAACACAACACAAAACTAACCAAAGGGAATGACTGTTTTATTTAACCAGCAGTATTCTTATCTTCAATGGTATTTTCTGCCAGACTTGAGGAACCTGTGTACCCGCTAGTGAGAAAGCGATGTTAAAGAATAAACAGAGACTCGTAACAATCCTGTTAATACTTTATTAGTGTAATTTTTTTTTTTTAGCTTTCTATTGGACAGAACATAAAGGCAAACTCCAAAAAATAAAATAAAAATAAAATTCAGAGTCCACTGCCATTATTCAGCAGAAGTGACCACGGCAGTCTGTTTCATGTTCGTTTTTTGTTACAGAAACGACAGGAGGGGGAAAGGGAGGAGAAAAGCATCAATAGAACAATTAGGCACACAGCTGACACTTACTGTACAATGATATGCACAAGTAGTTTATAACAGCTATATTCATGAGATGTGCTCTTCAGATTATTCCCTTGGAATATATGAGCTTTGCTCAGGTGAGCAAGGATCATTGAGAACAAGGGAATTAACAACAGAGTAACAAATAAAAGACTTTTAAAACAAGTCCTTAAACTAATGCAACAACAGAATGCAAAATTGTTCAGCTGTGAAAACGGTTGTTTGGTTGTTGTTGTTTTTTTTTAACCTAGACTTCAAACCATTAAAAACTCACTTATTCTACACTTACTCAAATACACATGCATTAAATGAAAATATTGCACAAAATTAAAATTTAGATTGTGGAATTCATAGGTTTTATTTTGGTACACATTCTGGTAGCACTTAATGTATTGTTTAGTTCTAGCAAACACCAGCAGCATAAGTTTGAGGATGAACCAAATGACAAATTTAATTGCTCCTTTTCTCTTAAAAATAATTAAGGCTAAAACAAGTGCATTTGTTGACAATGGCACAATTTTCAGCAGCCAGTCCCAGCACCCAAAGACCAGAAGATGCACCCAGCCAACTCAAGTGCTGTACATTAACATTCAGTTTTGGAGGCTTCCCACTATATTAGGCTGCATGGTCTGACAGGGCAGCTATTTTAAATTGTCAACAGGAAAACTATTAAGAGACATAAACTCTTCTTTTAACAAAAAAAAGTATTCACTTCTGATAACTCTTGCCAGCCAACAGGCACCACTGAATTAGGAAGCCACATTCTGTAATTAAATACAGAAGACAAAACTTCAATACATATATACATACACACACACACGTGTATAAATGTGTGTATAGGTGTATATATATGTAATAAATTCATTAATTAAAAGACTAATAAACACGGTGTATTATGTTCAGTTCACATTCCTAAAGATATTATTTTTGTACAGAAATGTACCAGATAATCTAAGAAAAAAAAGTCCCAAATTTGCACGTGATCACTGTTCTCTTGAAATTTTTCATGGTACCTACAGGTAGATAAGAGGTTCCACAGATTTGACAGAAGAGTATTTGAAGTTCCACCTTTCCTACTGCATAACAAATTCAGTGATTTAAAAGACAAGTTAGATTTGGTAGGATGGATGATATATGAACTATATCGCCACGAACAATTGCCGAACGACCTTTCATCTGTCAGGTGTCAGGGGTGCTGGAACACCCTGACATCAGAGGCAGAGAGAGGCATGTAAACAATAGGAGCTGGCTACGTTGATTACACAGAACTCAGGAATTTTGTTAAATTCAACAGCACTTAAATCATCACACTTCTACAGAACCTGCAGAGAGGAAGGGGGAAGGGTTTCTACATATTTACCAACTTGTCTTCCTAGGCATTATAAAAGATATTTCATTTACAGTATTTAGTTTTGCAATAAAGGAAAAAACCCAAGTGCACTTGAGCCCATGCATACTGTATGAGAATGTTAACAGTACAAGATGATCATTAAGCAGTATGATAGAAGGCTACATTGCATTAATAGAGTCCATGAGAAAAAATGATCTATATAGAGGCTTCACTCCATTTAACTAGGTCCTCTGAGAGCCTTCTGTCTTCTCTCAGTACGCTTTCATGAAAGGTCTGTGTTCCTCCCTCACATAAAAGGATCATTTGTTCCCATTAAGACGTAAGTTCCTATAAGGATCCTTGATCAACAGCTGTATCCTATCCTGTGTTCAGCGTTCGGAAAGAAATGGACTCTATGGGATTACTTTCTAGTCACCCAGATAGGGGTGCTCCAACAGTTGGGGACTATGAAAAAGGAAACACAAACTGAGATATGCTGTGGCCAAACAGGATTGTTGTTACTTAGTTTTTAATTGGACAGAAACTCTTCAATGAAACTGAACAGATGGCTGTGGGGCCTGGATGTCAGATTTGTAGTCAAATTTACACTATGCAAAAAAATAAAAAAAAATAGTTAAAAAAATATTGTAGTTTTATCTCCTTTTTATTTTCATATATACACTGAGATGCATTCAGGAATTTCCAAGTGTTTGCCAATGAAAACCTTCCCTTGTGAGGAACCAGCTAATTTAAATATTTTTTCCATAGGAGGCTTGCACAGTAAAGGGTAAGGAATCTTTCCATTGAGTAGGACATCCAAATAGTCTCAAACTTTAGTGGAGAGTTGTGTGTAAACTATGTCTTAGTGCAATCTCCTTCCAATGTGATGTCTATCCTTTTTGAAACTTGTACCCCCTTCCTTCTGCAACCATCAACTTGACCAGTGTTCACCGATTGAACATAAATACGATGCCCCTTCTCCACTGAAGTTACATGCACTATATGTATGACAGGTGCTGTAAGAGCAGAATATGGCCCTTAAAGCTACAGAATAATCTGAATAAAGGGTTTATTTCTACTGTACCTCTGCCTTCACTAAAATCTCCATTAGATCTAATGTTAGTTTATTTTTCAAAACAAGAAAGGTGAAGTAAAGGTAGCATAAAAGCCACATTACCTCAACTTTTCTTTAATAAATGTACTTTTAATGATGGGACAATAACTATTTCTCCTCTCTCCTATGAACCTGCTATTCCAGAGACTGCTTTTCCTGCTAGCTCAGCCTTTACAGGAATGTTAAAAGAGCCCTACAGAGCCTCAACAGTTATAATACAGAACACTTCCACCTGATTCTCACACATTGCACTATTTCCCAGTGCCAAAACACCCTTTTCTTCCACTCTATCACCACAGTTGTGCTTTACCTGGACAGTCTGGCACTTTTCATTGCTGGTAAAACATCGACTCAGGAACGGAAAGAATCAGCATTCTTCTATATTGGGCTAATATTCTTCTCAATGTTGCATGAACACGCACCAAATTATTCAAGACACACAAACCCTTTTGGTAGTGGTTGAATTACAAGTGAAGATGAGAAGATCCACAGGTCTTACAGATGCATTAATTATCTAATATGTGACACTAGAAGACTGGTGCAGAAGTAACAGCATGTGAGTTTGAAGCCCCAGAGAATCTGTCCAAGTAATTAGTCCTGGACAAACATACACCAGCTTAGTAGGTTTGAAGTGTCACCTTTTCTGCAAAGAAGGCGCTTGAGTAGAATGTAGTCTCTGCTTATACCTTTGCATCTGCTTTGACCGTGAATGCAGTTTGTTGAAGAGCTCATGGAACTTATTTTGTGGAAATAAGGTTTCTAGGAATCTCTCTAGAAACACATACACCATTCTCTTGTTCAGTTGGGCGTGCTGGAACATTTCAAAGACCCGGAGAATGCCTTTCCGCGTTGTCTCAGCGCCTATGATGTGCTTCAGTTCATCTACAAAAATGAAAAAAGTTACACTGAAGTTTAAACTAGATTCTCATTTTGTGTTAACAACAAGCTGAATATTAAGTCTTTCAAATAGCTGGAAATTTGAAGCAGCGGTGTCTCTGTAGTACATGACAAAACTAGGTGGTCTCCTACAGCAGAAAGGATTTCTGATGATTCCTTAATTTTATATATGTTATTTTACATGAAATCATGCTGTGCTGCAATATAGGCTTTCTGTGCAAACTCAAATCCTCTAGTCAAACTAAATACTGGCTTAGTTCTAAAAGAACTAGAGCTGCAAAGTCATAGTATTCACATTATTCAGTGCTTAAATAATCAAAAAAACCTCCTTTTTTAATGTAAATGTATTTCAGATGTTGACATTTCTTTTCAACAACCAACAAGAATACTGACATTAATTCTAGTAATAATATACGGTAAGAATTATTAAGCTTCAATCCCAGACTCACTTACCTGGCATTACCTCCAGTAATTTGGTCTTCCCTGCCACTCTTGTTCTCATTCTAATAGCTTTGTCCCTCCGTGGAACAGTCTCTGCTAAAATGCCATTTGGCCAAAAAGCATCTCTGTAACAAAAATAAATCTGTCAAAACACATTAAAATTTTATCAAGGGGAAAGCTCTTTTTAATCCCTCAGAGCTATTTCAAAACAAATACAGGAAAGTAATTTGCACACAACTTAACACACATACTTCAAGTATGAGAAATGAGAGAAGGCAAAAGAAGAAACCAAAAGCAAGAGGTAGAATACACTCAACCTACCAGCAGCTATCATAAACAGTTTAACATGGGAATCAAGTGAAAGAAAATTAAATTATCACACCAAAAGCATTATATGTAACATAGTTGTTAGATATAATACATCTAAGATTTGTATTTAGCAGTTACTCTGTGTTGACACAGACTCTAGGCATAGGTTTACTGCTTCATTAGATCTCTGAGAGCAGTTAACCTATCAACAAGCTAAAGCTGAGGAAGAGGAGAAAACTCAAAAATATTCTTCATATGACAATTTATGTGTGTCAAGTGGGAGAAAGTAAAAGCAGTGCACCCTCGAACTAGAATTCTGTACAGTAACACAGAAAAAGAACAGGAAGGAGGCACAGCAATTAGACACCAACTGGCCAAGTACTTATAGTCATACCTGAAACGTTTCACCGCATCTGCTACTTGCTCAGGAGATGTCATCCAGTCAACATGATCAACTATTTTTCTGAAAGTCAAAGCAACAAGTGTCTCCCATTTAATTTTGAAAACAGAGAACAAATAAGTATAGCATTTTAAAGAGCACTGAGTCAAAAACACACTTGCAGTTTTCCCTAACTCCTTGAGTTCCATTAAAAAAAAATAAAGCACAGTATGGAAGGCAAACACTGACTGTCAGGATGAAAACTTAAACACACTGATCACTCCTTAAGCTAAAGCCTTTTTCTTTTAGAGCAAATGTAAGATGACTAAACAGGATTGAAAATTGATGCTGCATCTCCCATTAGCATTAGGTAAGTGTTCTGCTCGTAGAGCACTGCTCATCATGGAGCTCTTGTCAAGTTGTTTCTGTAAGCAAGCAACCTACTTAAAATGTCAAATTACCACATTTACCTATGCAGTTACTCATGTCTGTCTTTAACAGGAGATACACAGATCATAGCAGTTATTCATGTCTTTAACAGGAGATAAGAGACTGAACATAAACTTTGACCTCTGTTTGCCAACACTCAACATCCAAATCTAGTATGCATCTGTGTATCATCATAATCCCAGGATTATTTCCCTTAATTTGAATTTAGAAGCAGAAAAACCCAATTCTGCTGCAAAATGCCATTAAAACCCAACAGTCTACTAGGACAAGGCATGACTGCTGAATCAAAGGAGTAACAACACAGCAGTAAGAATTCAAGAGTTGTTGGCCAAGGCAGCATGTTTTCAGAAGCACAAGGTGTCAAGATAATTGCCACAGGGCTACAAGGAATTATTTGAAATCCACCCAGGGCCATTATCACATGGTAGAACCACTACTGATACCACAAGAACTGCATGTATGTTTAACAGTGATGATGGAAAGATCAGAAATATACTTGTGAAAGGTAAGACATAGAGTGAGAAATACAGTCCTGAAAAAGTAATGGGGAACTACTTCTCACCTACCAGAAACGAAGCTTTGACTTGCAGCACTAATCCCAAGTGACAATTTAGTGTCAATCCTGTTTCTAGAAATTTTTTTTTTTCCTGCATTTTTATTTACCTTTCAGAAACAAATTATTACAAGGGCAAGTTCAGAAACAGATTTCTAAACTAAGGGCAAGAAAAAGTGCTTATTTAGTATTATAAATTCGCATTAAAGAAGGTCTATGTGAATTACAGAGAATATGGGGGTAGAACAGACCCTTTAAGAGACTTTTCTCTTCCCCCTTTTCAAGCTTTTAAAGTGTGAGAGCAAAAACGAAACACAGACACTCAGTAATGTGTAATCAAATAATTTGACAGTGTCAGTGTATCATCTGTGGCATCAAAGAGATGTAAACAGAAGTAGTGGAGAAAATAAACAGTGCTAACAACAAAGCATGGTGTGAAACACAGGGCAAAAGGCATAGACACCATCAGTATTAAGTTACATTCACAGAAACGTGAACTCATGTTGGTAAGTGAAAGCTCTGTTGGAAGTTCTGGCATGCAAGAGTTTCTGAAATTCATCTTTCAGCAATGTTTTGTGTTTATCTCTTCAAAGGGGAATGAATGCAGATCTAAAAAAAAATATCACATTAACTTAGTAATAGCAAAACAGATTTACAGATGCATTCTACACTCTTACACAATCACTCTAGATACAAAACCCAGTACCTATTAATTGTATCACCATATGTTGCTCTAATAAGTTGCTGAAGCAGGTTTTTTATATTTCTTCTTAACCATTGATTCCTTTCCTTTAAGTCAAAGACTTCGTCCATAAGGAGGAGCATTACTCTGAGTGGAATATTGTCATCTACCTGATGAAGAAAGTAAAAGTATAATCAGTAAATTTCATTTCAGTTGAAGAAAGCTATAGTTTCAGTAGCCACTTCTGAAGCAGAACAATGACAGAAACACTTTGCTGTAACAATGAAACCTTCCCTAAAACTTCTGGATCACTAATTGCAAAGAAAGATGAATAGTAAGAAATTATATATATAAAAACTAGGTTTAAATAATTTTAAAAGACAACAAAAAAACCAGTTATTGCACAAAAGCTGAATGAAGTTACAACAATATATCCTAAAAAGTGCTTCTCCCTGACCTCCTCCTTTGGTAGCTGTCCTTCTAACCCTGCAAGGAGCTTTTCTTTGGTAACTTTTTCTTATGGATGCACTGTGCCAAATTCAGAACCTCCTTAGAACAACTCTTCACTGCAATGAACCAGCATTTATTTTGGTATCATATTATCTTGCATGGCCACTAACAGCTTTTATGATGGCAGATTAGGAAAAGCACCATCATCTTAATTTAATAGATGTTACACAGATTGGATTACAAAAAAAATTATGGAAATTCTAGACCAGAGGATTCAGTAACTATGCAAAAGCTTTTAAAAATGGATGGCATACACTTGGCAGTAACTGTCAATACTCTCCCCAGTA
This sequence comes from Dryobates pubescens, assembly GCF_014839835.1. NCBI lineage: Eukaryota > Metazoa > Chordata > Aves > Piciformes > Picidae > Dryobates > Dryobates pubescens. The sequence continues at coordinate 39,824,607 of NC_071615.1, forward strand.
TTAAAATTTTAGAGGCAATTTGCTAAATTCTGTACTGAAAAGGGATTAGATTTTCATCTTTGTTGATACTAAGGTTTCTCTTACAGAAACAACAGATTCTCATGGCCTCTTTATATGCCAAAATGCAAGCCTACATATTCCTAAAATATAGAATAAAAAGCTACCATTTGGAGTTATAGTTGTATTGCACAAAAGAGCACAAGTTTATCTCAAAACAGCAAATGAACCTGTTTGTTGTTTTTTTTCCACTGATTATTTAAACTTTAAACTTATTAAAACTTTATAAACTAGCAAGCTAAAATTAAACATAGCCTTCAGAATTTTGTTTTGTATATGAAATTTGAGACAGCTCTACTTGGCAGAGTAGTAATTTGCTGAAGCAGACTGTTAATCCTTCACTAAAAGTAGCAATACCTCATAGCTACATGGCCATATCTTTGTGAACTACACAAGTACATGTTTATACACAACTGGAAGACAGACAGTGGATCCATAATCCAGCTGGAGACTCTGCAGATCCATGCCTCACTTCTACAGTATTGCTTCTCCATGTAAAATTCCATTTGCACTGCCATAATTTTTGTCTGAGTGACTATAAATTGAGATTAATCTTAAAAAAAAAAAAGCAGTTGAGAGTACAAAGGTTTTAAAACATTTGAAATTTGCCTTTCGGAAATGCTATCTTAGAAGCTATCAAGAATTGTAGCTTCTATTCATTTCACAAAAGAGCAATGAAATATGTGTAGAGAAGCAGTTCATGTACTTCAATGATGTTAGTTTTGCCCATATGAAGCCACAGGAGTATTAGAAATATTCTGAGCTGGTCTGGCAAAGTTAATGTTGGGGAGGGTGGGGGGGAATTTCAACCCACCAAATGTATGGATACAGTGTGATATAGTGACAAAAAAAAAAGGGGGGGGCAGAAAACCCAGAACTCCTCAAAGTTATGTTATTTGAATAAAAATACATCTATTACACCATAGTAGCAGTTCTGCACACAGGACAAACTGGAATGCTTTGATGTGGCCCAAACCCCAAAACAAGAAGGGCAGAACAGGTGCAGATTTGTGACCATAGCAAATTGCAGTTAATCACTGGTAATCTTATGGCCTTTCTGTCCTACTTAAGAAAGAAAATATTTTCTTCCAATTATTTTCCCATGTATGATTAATGTTTCCAGCAAAACTATAGCAAAAGAGCAGTAAGAGCTTAAACTTCATTTTCAAGTTGTCAATATTACTGCTACATACATTTTAGGTACCCACATACTACAAGTTTATTATTCATAAAACCATTCTCAAGGTTTTCCCGTAAAAACATAGCAAGTACTACTTCTGATCCATTAAACAGATGCTCTCTAAATGGTCACATCAGAAATTAGAATCCATAATATGCCAATGATGTTAACAGTCTGGTATCCCACTCTCTTTGAACAGAAATTGGAGGGAGGAGGGAAAAGAACCCAACCAAACAAACCCCCAGCCATAAAACACAGTAGCAGTAAAATGTACACTCTGTGATTCTGCAATCGTTCAGACCATTTTAGTACCAATAGAGATGTTCTGTAAGTAAGAAGGTAAACTTCTTTTTAATGAAGTCAAGAACTGTAAGGGCCTAGTAGAATATCAGAAACTAATAAATACACAGTGTAACATAGAATATGCAGTTCAACTTGGTTTTAGAGAAGTCAGCTTTGGAATGATAAACGTCAGACTCACATTGTCATCAATTGTTGCTGCAACACGGCAATGGTCAGGATCTGAATAGGTTTTCTGGATCAAAGGAGGCACCTACAATGAAAAATGGTAATGTTTATGAAGTAAAAAATATTTAAGAATACCAATAAATCAGATTCATTTTGTAATCAATTTGGTTATTGAAATGAAAACCAGATATCTGGTCCAGAGTCAGTTACATATTACTGCAGATGAATAAACAGCAGTCCTTTCACCTTCCAACACAAAGCCTGTAGGTATTCTCCTACAGCTCTCAAAGTTATCAACACCTTTAAAAACAAACCATATGTTTTTCTCAAGTGCCCAGTGCTTCAACTGAAAACCTCCTAATAAACTCCTACAGGACTGATATTTCTTCTTGTATTTCCTCTTGATCTTAAGCCCTGCCTAGTCATGGACTTCCAGTGAGAGTAACTGCAAAGTTAGTCACACAGCAGAGAACTAACCAGCAACGGGGAAGTTCAGAGACAATCATTTTATCTCAAGCAATGGAAGAAAACCCCACAATGAAACAATCCATCCCCTACACTCCAGATTTATTATTCCCTTTCATGGACTAAGGGTTAACTCATCTTGGTTGCTGGTCTACATCTGCCACATATAACTGGTTTGGTAACACAAAATGGAACAATATCTAATCACAGACCTTACAGCTACGCACAGGGAGAGGAGGGCAAGGAAGTTAAGATGGACATATTAGGATGATTACTACTTTCATAGGACCTCTACATGTCATGCTACCATTCACCACCTCTAAGGAATTACATTTTAGGAATATAAAGGATGAAGAAACATAGCAGGAAAGAAAAAGAAAATTTTAATTAATTAAAAACAGAACTCAGCAGGAATAAGCAGAAAAGAAGCTATCTCCTTATTCAAAGTTTCACCATATTATTTCTTCCTAATGAAAGCAGCAGATGCAGCAAACTAGTTTTATGAGAATGACTGGTAAAAAAAATATCAGACACTCACTCATTCTTCTCAAATGGCTGCACTGAATTAAGTGAAAAAGGATCACTGTAATAGTCTGTAGATGACATCTTAAAATGTGTTATTTAACAGCAAAGAGAACTCCCTCTGTTGTACTACGACTGCTGAACCTCATGAAGAGTATGGTTACAAACCAGACTGCTTTCCTGTTTAAGGCCTTGACCTCGTCATAATACACAGTATCAGTTAAAGTGAGTCCATTGCTAGTCTCCTATTATTCACTAGTAGTTATTAACTACCAAATATTTTCTTACCTTGAAAAATGATTGCTTTATGTCTTGTCCCAGTCTCTCTGACATTTTACCCATGTTGTCTGACATTTTAGTCATTCCCTCTGCCAGGCTGTCAGGGAGAGACTTGACTGCATTTGATACATTTCTCATAGAGTTACGCAGTGGGTTTACAAATGTGTCCATCTGAAGAGGAAGATGTTTAACCAGAATTGCATAATCTATGAGGACACCAGCATATTAATGCACTATGAGAAGTATCACACAGTTCCAAAGAACAACAACATAAACAACAACTCAAATGCAGAATGCAGGATAAAGTTTGAGCCTTACTTTAATTTGTATTTCCTGTTCCTTATGGCCTACTGTAACTATTTATATAGTTCAAGAGATTTTTTTTTTTTCCTGAGTCATTTCAATTTCCCATTCCTCAGCTTTTCTTAGCTTGAATTTATTTTCCTTTTCTTCTCCATTCAATGCCATTTCTCCCTGCCAAGCTCCCTATTTCCAGATGTTTCACTTTGGGCTTTCAATTCCTCATCTTTGGAATATGCCTCTTCAGAACAGTAATGAAATAATGTGCTGTAATATCATGGCAAGAATAATTAGAAATACAGTATTTCCATAGAAACTGTTACAATTTTTCTTTCAGTATATACTCTATATTCTGTCCAGAGGCACAAATTCTAGTGTGATGCCCTTAAATTTATGAAGAAGCTTGTAAGATGGGAAATCAAATCTTACTCAGACATTACATAAACCTCAACAAATATTTCACTGTTTAATACTCCAGAAACATGGGAAGAACAACTTGAAATGACAATATAGTTGCAGATGCTTTTTACATCAAAATCACTAAAAAGTTTAGCTGTATTGGCAACGCAGATGCCCACACAAACTGGTCAACTAAACAAAGGATCACTTGTCTGAAGAAAGTGCTGATGGCTGGAAAACAAGATGGACAGCTCAGAGTTCTGAATAGTTACAATGGCTAAACATGTAACGTGCTTTTAGAGGGAAATGCGTTTTATCTTTTGGATTGGAGAGTGGAGTGCATGGTAACAGCAGCAAACTTAAAGAAAAGAACTGAAAAATCAGAAGGAATGAGAAAGAAAAAACCAACAAACACATAACAACAACAAAAATCACAAGATGCCTGACAAAAATTAACTTTCCCTGAACACAAATTAACCTTTGTGCAACATATCGTGTCTAATTTGAAAAACTTACTCTGTTGTCATACAACTAAATTTAGCTGCTATAAAAATGGAGAATCTTTGCTTCCATATGTCCTCAGATATTTTGCCACTTAACACATTAAAGCAGCTCATTTGCAAATTGTTTTGAAAGTGCTATATAGCTGTTTAGTATCAGTTCAACATCTCTGCTTATTGCAATCATTGCACTAATAAATGCTGTAAAGTTTCCTTGAGAGTGCAAGACAGTCTTACCTTTCGTGCAAAATCTCCCTTCCCTTTGCTGTAAGCTTTATTCTCCAGGAAGTCATACACATAATGGGCTAAAGCTGGAGAAGCCTTCATCATCTCAGGATTTAACAAGAGCTGAGCAAAACAAGTTTGAAAAGATAGTTTTTAATAAATAATGAAAAAGGCCACATCATTCAATTCACTACAAGTTGCCCATGCACAGAGACAGTGCATTACGCAATATACTTTGTAACCTGTTCTCTAAATTTTATTCCAACATTACACTATTCAAGAGGGAAATAACGTATTTCTTGGCAAGTCCAGTAATTTTAACTAGCATGTTAATCATAGCATCTTGCATAAAAATACCCACAAACTCAAAAATGACCACTCAAACATCCTCTAAAACTCCCAAGTAAAAAAGAAAACACAAACAACAAAAACACAACAAAAAGAAAAACCCACACACAAACACACCCAGACCCACACAACCACAACAAAAAACAAAACAACAAACTAAAAACCCACAAACCTGTCACTGTAAAGATATTGCTATAAAGAAATTAACACATCTCAACAGGAAAAAGCAAAACCTTAGGACTCTAAACAGAGGAACCACATTTCACAGAATTTTATTTGTGTTCTTTATTTATTAATGTATCCATTCATTTGCTTAATATAATTTCAGCACTAAATGAATAGAAAGTCCCTATGAAGTCAGACAAGTGAATTACTGTAGCTGGTCTCATGCAGGCCGTATCTGAGGAGAGCAGCTTTGTGGCTGCGCAACACTCCCAGAGCAGACGCCACACAAATTCTTATGCAACAAAGGACAGTAACCACAAACATGACCATATGGAAGTTAGTTCAGTGGTCTAGATCCTAAAACCAACACAGCTGAAACTTCACCAATTCAGAAAAGCTGGGTCAGAACCAGCTGAGAACAAACAAAACAAAGAAAAGGCAAACTTAGTAGATAATATGAAGTTTGTATGTTGCTCACCTACAACAAAACTCTTTCTTGGTAGCACGTTTTCTTGCCTCAGAGAAAAAGAACTCCAACCTAGAACACAACCAATAAAACCCCGTAACACCTTACCTGCAAATAGGCATTTAAATCTTTTTTCCTCTTTTCCAAAAATTCTCTGTCCATATTGTTAAATGTCTTTTTGCCAGGAAGTTTCAGTATATTTGCAAGATTTTCAAACTAGGAAAAAGAGATATTTTTTTTTTTACTGCTTTTGGAGAGTTTCAAATGACTGTATCAGGTCAGAAACTATAGAGGTCACTATATTCACCTCTTCCTATCTACTATGTAACGCCTGACAACTTCTGCATCAAGTCCAGAACTAGATTTCTCAAAATGAAAGCCATCAAGCACACACACACAAACTCTCAGGAGACTATCATGGGCAAAATTTAATTTCTGAATAGGCATCTGATACTCACTTTTGAAATACAGGCTAGCATAGCATGCAAATTATTCCTGTTGTCAGGGCAAGAAGGTTTAAGACCAAGATTTATCATTATTATTTGTGCAGAAGTTAGCAGGGTCATTAGATTATGTTGAAGGAACTTGCAAATCTTTCTAAAACATCTTGCCTTTCATCTCCTTATCAAACCCAGTAAGGAAATGATTAGGTTTGTATCCCTGCAGTGGTTAGCTTCATGCACTTCACACAGTTTATGGTCCCATGCTTGATATGCCATCACCTGTACCTTTTCTCCAGGTAATCATAGTGATTGGCACTGGCTGACATTGCTCCAGTTTTACAGAATGAACTGGAGTTCAAGGGAAGTGGCAGGGAAAGAAGAGGCCCTAACACTTAAGAATGTTGAACATACCTGCCACAACACACAAAAACTAAAAAGCAACAAGTATAAAATTCAAAGATTCAGGCTTATCCATACAGAACCTAGAATACTACTTATCATTTACAGGAAGTCTAAAGGAGGCAGGGAAAGAGTAGTGTCCAGGCTTTAAGGAACAACCTAGAAAAAGGTTGCACCCTTTGCTCGCTAAGGGCCGCCATGAAATTACAAATTTAATGAGACACTGATTCAGTTCAGTCCCTGCAAGGTGGCGTTTTGCAAAGACATCATTAAACTCTGGAAGGTCACAAAGCTCACGTTGCATTTATGGCCTGAGGAAGCACCAAAGCATATTTCCAACTTTCCAAATACATTGCCCTTGCATACAGGTCATACAGGAAAATAACTGAAGATGGTCTAGTTTTATTTGGATACTTGTAGCTAAAGAGAAGCAATGTAAGCAAACAACAGACTCTAGTTTAAATATAGATATGTATTTCAAATGATATTTATTACACTACTGACTAAAGAAACCAGTGTGAATCTATTCTGTACTTTAAGGAAAATAGCTCATACAGGTACTGTATATAGTTACCTTCAATTCCCTTTTGGATCAAGTAACTATTTTCTCTGAAAAACCAACAAAACCTATAAATTGTGTAGGAATGCCTATTTTATTGTCAAAACAAAGTACAACTGTTGGTAGTTTCTGAGATGCTACAATTTTTTACAATCAGTGTTGGAGGATAACATTTCAATTTTCTGTAAATTCAAAAGAATTGAGATTAGCAACAAGACATTTTTGAGCTTTCAGATTCTGTACATTTTTGCTTTTTTGATTTTCTTCCTAGTCATTTACTGGTAAGTTCGTTTGAAACGATTGCCCTGTATCAGTAGAACATCAGGAACAGTGTGGCCAGCAGGAGCAGGGAGGTCATTCTGCCCCTGTACACTGCACTGGTTAGGCCTCTCCTTGAGTACTGTGTCCAGATCTGGGCCCCTCAGTTTAGGAAGGATGTTGAGTTGCTGGAACGTGTCCAGAGAAGGGCAGCAAAGTTGGTGAGGGGTTTGGAACACAAGCCCTATGAGGAGAGATTGAGGGAGCTGGGGGTGCTTAGCCTGGAGAACAGGAGGCTCAGGGGAGACCTTATTGCTCTCTACAACTACCTGAAGGGAGGTTGTAGACAGGCAGAGGTTGGTCTCTTGTCCCAGGCAACCAGCACCAGAACAAGAGGACACAGTCTCAGGCTGCACCAGGGGAGGTTTAGGCTGGAGGTTAGCAAGAAGTTCTACACAGAGAGAGTGATTGGCCATTGGAATGGGCTGCCCGGGGAGGTGGTAGAGTCACCATCATTGGAGGTGTTCAGGAGAAAACTTGACAGGGTGCTTGGTTGCATGGTTTAGTTGATTAGGTGGGTTGGATAATGGGTTGGATGCGATGATCTTGAGGGTCTCTTCCAACCTGCTTTATAACTCACTGGAAGGTCAGGGAACTTACACCTTTTATCAACAGGTCAGGTTTGGATTTTTTTTTTTTAAATTAACTGTTTTGAAGAATAACAACAAAGTAATAAATTTGAAGAGTACAAAAATTCCTATGTAAAATTTGACAGCACACTAAGACAATCCGAAATTCAAAAGAATGTCAGACCCACTTTATAATGAATACAAATATTCACCACAGTGTTTTGTTTGTTTTTAATAAAGCCTTTTCCATTTTTACTGCTGTTGTGATTTCACAGTGCTAGCCTCTACCTGCACAGAATTTGATTTCTACATCTATTTATTAATAAACAAGGCAGGGGATGCAATCCTACACTTTTGGCTAGTTCAGAAGCTACACAGCTGAATCTGACTTCTCCCAAGGCTTGGTTTAAAAGCTTTCCACCCTCTTCTCTTAAAAGCACCACGCTTTCAACACTTTATGTCAGCATGTTCTTTGTACCAGCCGATGACTTACAAGTCTCTATTTTTAATCCTTCCATTTTGGAAAGGTTAAGAGTCTGAGAATACAAGTACAGCAATAAAAGGCAGTCTGTCTAGCAGGACACTGAACTGCAAACAGCTGTCCCTTTTGACACTTCACAGTTTTAGTTAACATTTCCTTAACATTTCACTTAAAACCTAAATACCTATTTCCCAATCCCTTTTTTTTTCCTTACTCTCTGTGACAAATGTAAGAAATGAACTATGCCAACAGTTGAGATCAATAATATTTCCAGGCTGAGGGAGCTGCGGTTGTTCAGCCTGGAGAAGACTCAGGGAACACCTGATAGCAGCCTTCAAGTACCTGAAGGGGGCATACAAGAATGCTGGAGAGAGACTGTTTAGTGATCAAATGAGACACAATGGCTTCAAGCTAGAGAAGAGGAGATTTAGGTTAGACTTTAGAAGGAAGTGTTTTACCATGAGGGTAGAAGAACACTGGAACCGGTTGCCCAAGGTGGTAGTTGAGGCCCCATCCTTGGAGATATTCAAGGTCAGGTTCAACAGAGCTCTAGGCAACTTGATCTCAATGGAGTATCTCCCTGCTCACTGCAGGGGTTTGGACTATAGGACCTTTGGAGGTCCCTTCCAACCTAAACCATTCTATGATTTTAAAGTAAGGGGCAAAAAGCTAAGTTACACTTCCTTTTGTTAGAGCAATTATACAGTTATCAGATACTAAACTGCATAAACATGGACCTGTAATCTGCTCAGTACAAACACTGCTATGATATAAACTGTTACAAAAGGGCTCTTTTGTGGAAAATAATGCAGTCCTGTGACTCCAATTCTCCAGCCTCTTTTGATTGTCAAAGCCAATACTCATGCCATACCATCAGACAGAAAAAAGTCCCTTTCAAAGAACTCTTTGAAAGATTTTTCTGAGATTGCTTACCTGCTCAGTGATCCTCATGTGGAAGTCATGGAAGTCACTGTAGCGTCGATATGTCTTCCACGTCTCTTCGCCGTTTGGAGTTCGCCGGTGGACTGTGATGGCATACAGTGCATAAGTCTTGCCGTGGTCATTACACACTCCTGCCACAGCATATGGGTCATAGTCAGCATAAACTAGTAGTTTGAAAACAAAAATAAAAAAAAGGAACAAACAGAAAGAAGGAAGACGAAAGGACACAAACGTGAAGCGAAGAAATGTCTGGAATGACAGACTTGAGACACAAAAATGGACATGCAAGCAGAAGAATAAGCCATCCCTTTATCCAAAGCACTCTAGAGGTCATACCCTCTAGAAACTTATGTAAATTCAAATATAGAGATTAAGCAGCCTCACACAAGTCTCACTGACATGCAAAGGAAAGAACAGAAAGGTTTTCAACTTGTAAGAATAGTGAGTAGATCCTGTAAAAAATAATTTTAACCTAACAAACTCAAGATATGGGTGAAAGGCAACTGTGAAACCAGAAGAAACTCCAGTCTGCAAAGTACTTTAACCATAACCAACACACTGAATACAAAATCCTTACAGCTAGCAAGCTGTAAGGATTTCATTTTGTTATTCACATCAGCGGTTCATTATTAACTAGAAGATAAAAAAATACCCCCAGAAAACAGGGACTTGTATTTCTTGTTTGAAAATGAGGTGAAGAGGGAGAGACAGAGTTTAATAATATCTTTCAACATGAACCTGTACATTTGTACATATACTCATGAAGCTCAATAAGGACAAGTGTAGAGCCCTGCACCTGGGGAGAAATAACACTAGGCACCAGTGCAGATTATGGGTCAACCTGCTGGAAAGCAGCTCCCAAGAGAAAGACCTTGGAGTTCTAGTGGACAGTGAGGTATCTGTGGGACAGCAATGGGCCCTTAAGGTCAAGAAAGCCAATGGTACCCTGGGTTGCATTAGTAAAAGTGTGTAAAGTAGGTCTAGGGAGGTTCTCCTACTCTGCCCTGGTGAGACCACACCTGGAATACTGTATCCAGTTTTGGGATCCCAAATTCAAGACTAGGATCAACTGGAGAGAATCCAACAAAGCTACAAGGATGATTAAAGGACCTGAACACCTCTCCTATGAAGAAAGACTGAGAGAATTGGGACTGTTTAGTCTGGAGAAGAGAAGCTGAGAGGGAATCTTTTTAATGTCTATAAATATCTGAGGAGTGGGTGCCAAGAGGAAGAGGACAGGCTCTTTTCAGTGGTACCCAGTAACAGGATAAGGAATAACAGATATAAGCTAGAACACAGGAAGTTCCACCTCAACATCAGGTGAAACTTCATCACTGTGAGGGTGATGGGACACTGTAACTGTCTGCCCAGAGAGATTGTGGAATCTCCTTCTCTAGGGACTTTTAAAGCCAACCTGGATCTGTTCCTGTGTGGCCTGCCCCAGGTGAAGCTGCTTTTGCAGGAGGCTTGGACAGGGATTTCTGAAGATCCTTTTCAACCACTAACATTCTGTAATATTCCCTGGTTCCACTGGAGTACTATGGGTTCAGAGTCAAGCTGAGAGTTATTAATACACATTGCCATCAAGATCGCTAGTTTATGATAATTTGTGTGGTTTCATGTTTACCTTTTTTCTTATATCAAAATTAAGCTTCTAAGTTTAATTCAGAAAAACACATCACATGCCATTTTTATTTAAAAAAAAAATTGTGATTCTTAACTTTTGAATTGTTTTTCTCCATCTCTGAGGACTGACTACATGAGACTCGGATTGCACCATGCTCTCACACTAGATTGGAGTAACAGTTTAATTAAAATGTCAAGTAGTTGAATTCCTGCTCACAACCCAACTGTCTGCCATACAAATGCACAGATTTCAAAGCCCATTCAGTAGTAAAATCCACCAAAACAAAGATATCTGAAGATCAATTCACAATTTAATTTACCCAGTGTGACCTCATCTAACTAGAATATTTACAACTAGTATTTGAGGTATTTTTGCTATTTACAATTACACAATAAAGATATTTTATTTATCACTAGGCTGATTTTTCAAAAGATAACCAAAAATGTCACCACTGTAAGGACTGAAGTTACTATCTTACATTAAGCTAAGTCAACACAGAAACACAAAAAATAGGGGAAAATATTAAAAGTAGTAAACAGTCAAGAAGTTAGAAGATTGACTAGACAGACATCTTTCACAACTTGTTCTTTAACTAGTTGTTAAAATAGATGCTACTTAATACTAACTTTAATTAATGGGTCTCCAGAGACATGAAATTTAGTATCAGGAACAACAAAAATAAAATCAGATTCTAAGTACAGATATACAGTCTATGACCTACAGCACCAATTCTGTATGGCCTTCCATGGAAAATATGAGCTCAAATGTTTCATGAGGTTAAAATAAATGAAAGCATTAAGATTTCAAGGGTCTTTAATATCAAAATAAATGGTGGAAAACAAGTAAGCAGCCATCATAACAGATTCACTTACCAGTATCTGAGATATATGCATGGAGTTGAACAGTCTCATCAGAAGGGACATTTGAAAGGTCATCCAAGGACTGCAGGGTGGGGGAGAGAGGGGTGACAAGACACAGGCAACAGGAAATAAGGTCACAGATGTGTCTTATTTGAGAGATGCTTTTGATTCACCTACTTAATTTTCAAACTTACACTACACTAATAGAATAGCTTAAAGCATTGTAACAATGCAAAGGTGTGTTTGTATTACCTGGTTACTAAAGCTGTTCTTTTACAGAGTGTAAGGTCCTTATTTTCCTGCAGTTTTACAATCACTCTAATGTACATGCCACATCCATTTCAGAGCTCAGCTCTAATACAACTACAGTACTTTCTCTGACCAAGTCCAAGTAGCCCTTGGAAACCAGTAGCCTGTAAGGTGTGTTCTATACCGCAATGTCCAAATTTAGGAGCAGAATATCAGCTGAGACTGATGACTGGCAAGCATTTGTGGAAGCTTGGGTAAGTGCTTGATATTCTGAATGGTCTAGGACTTAGCGGTAAGATGGAAGGGATGCTATTAAAGAAGACAACTAACAGTCAACTACTCTAATATTATTTGCTGTGAAATAGTAACATTAAATTACAGTTACTTTGAAAATCAGCATTAGTTCTTGTCTTCCTGCTTCCCTTCATTGCCATTCTGACAGTTTAGTTCTCTTCCTGATAACAAAATAGGTTTCAAGCTGACAAATGACTGCTAGAGGTTCAGACAGTCATTTTTTGCTACCATTCAAGGTCTTGCTTATGTAACACCTGTGTAAGTATTTAGTCAATGCAAAAGCAGTATGTAAAGCTCAGTTATGGATCCATTCAGATGAAATCTGCAAGAGTCTCTAAATATTTACAGTGCTTTTATACCACTCCAAACACACCTCAATGGTTTGATCTAGTATTTTAATGTGTCAAAGGCAGAAATTAAGAAAATTTTGTAAAATAACTTGTCCTCAAAATAGCTCTGAGCCCCTCTTCCAAATAATCTTAAAATACATTCTTACAGTGCAAACATAAACCGCAGGCAATGTATTGTGCGATAGAAACTTAAGGAAAGAGTTAATTGCTGTGGCAAGGCACTTTACAGCAATGATTAACACAAATATATGAAATGGTTGAAATTTGAACAGATAACACATGTTCGTATTTAATATACTCTAATATCTTTGGCATTAGCTATAGTCACAGGAATATAAGTAATTAAAAGGCAAAAATATCACACCACGACCCAGTCTTATATAATACATTGTCATTAGCTGAAAGTACAGAAATTCTCTGACCTTTGAAGTAACCTTTCCAAGGTCTATTTTTCTTCATGTAACTGACTGACACAAGGGAGCTAAATTATGTGTACAGAAATTTACTCTTGACATGGAATTCAGCCAGGAAAAACTCATCTACCAGTACTCAAACACCTGTAAAAGCACTGAAACCCCTGAACAACATGGACAGCAGAAAGCAAGAGAGTTCTTCTGCATAAACAGAGATTTATTATACATTTCTGCTGTAAGGTTCATCACTTTATAAAAATAATAGAGGTAGTATTGTGAAAAGGGTACAGTAAAACCCAAGACTTTGAATTTTCCCATGCAAGCATTTATTTGTATTCCTTCTTTGACTGGTAAAGGTTTTACACATTTTTACTTTAGTTTATAAAGGCCACAGGAAACTAAGCAGCAGATGACCACCATTTTCAGTTTGAAATATTTTAAACCCAGTAAGATCTATGGAGGGATAGATTATTTGGGAAAAGCATACAGTTCTCTTCACACATATGCAACCATGAGTTCATGCAGAAGCACGTTTCAAATATTAACTGACTCAGTCAGGAATTGTTAAAAAAAATCCAAAAAATTGAACTTGAATTGGTCACATTATTCTAAATATGAATCTTCATTTTCTAAACACCTAACCCAAGTAAAGTCCTATCTCAAAAATAAATGTCAACCTTTTAAAAAAAATGAAATAAAAAAATTAAATGCCTCATTTACAGTCTACTTGAAATGAATCCTTTGAGATTTCAAAGGATTCGTTCTCACTTATTGTAACCTAACTCCAATTTTATTCCTATTTAGAGAACTCTAACAGGAATAATAAAGTATACTTTGCATGAGTTAACTAGAGATTATTACCATCTCTGTGAAGAAACAATGCAAAAATTTCATTAAACAGAGAAAGAAGCCCAAAAGGAACAGATTTTACAAATTCATACCATATGTGTTTCAATTTGATTCGAGAACTTCTGCAGAAATTATACTGCAGTGAGCTAAAACCTATAAACATACCTAATTTAAATCAATTTATTACACTTCCCCTACTGTTGGGGGAAAAAAAAAAAATTAAAAATTCAAGCACTTACCAGATTTATGCTGCCAGTAGGAGATCCATTAAAAGATTCTGGGAGCAGTGAAGAAGGGGAAAATTAAAAACAGATTAGAAGATATTTTTTCCAATGTAGGGTTATACACAAGAAATGCAGTGACAAACCATTATAGAAAACAATGGACAGATGTTGCACCCAACATAAAAGTACTTCAAGTTTCCAAGAAAGACACCTAAAGGAAACTGTAAGCCAGTTTAAAATGCTAGAGTTGTGAAATAGTCAAAAAACCCTTTCTTTTTATGCTTGTATCAATTTTCATTCAGGAGTTAGTTTAATAGTACTACAACTACTATTACATTTGTACTTTAGTTAGTAATTGCTTTATAAATCCACATTTCCTATGCACTTTCAAAGGCTATTTCCAGATTAAGAATATTATTATACATTAAAGCAACCCCCAACATGTTCAATAGCTTCAAATATTGCTGAATTTAGGGATACTCTTTAAATCAAAACTTGACCAAAAAAAGTGCAGGATATTAATGGAATGACTATAGGGAGAAAAAAACATTTTGCAAAATAGCACAAGGAAGAAACAGTAATTTTAAAGTCAGAGCTAGTACAAGAAATTTCATAGAAGACCAGGTTGAAAGGATGGGCCATCTGGTGTAACCTTTCTTGGCCAAAGCACGGTCTAGACAAGCTAGCACAGACCTTCTCCAGGTGAATCTTAACAGTGCCCAATGCTGGGGACTCCAGCACTTCCCTAGGGAGATTAGCTGGAGATTTCCCCAAAACAAGCCAAGATGAGAGGTGACTATAACAGTGACAGCACATAATGATGCAGATCCACCTCCTACCGGCCCAGCCAAAATCAGAGTCTCAGAACTATGACTTAAAACAATCTGTCCATTGAGCCACACTCCTCTAAGGCCATCTACAAGCAGCTCTCCACACATGATTTAACTGCCACATGAACCAAGATGCTGAGAAAGTAGCAACCATCTGCCCAGCTCCCTGGCTCTGGTCTCAGGCTGACCCTAGTGGCATTCTGTGCCCAACCCCCGCCTACAGAGCGGCTGGGGGATTGCCCAGCCCACTCCTCATTCGCTTGAGTGATCCCGGTGTACAAGCTTGCCTGGGCGCCATGTTTTGATTTCTCAAAAAGTGTGCACAATTTTATTTCCCCTTTAAAGCAGAAAAAGGAAAAGCCCCAAGAATTGCCCCTGAGCTCACCTCCTTCACCATCATCTGATCCTCTGAAACTCGGATCTTTCAGCATGTCCAGCTCAGCCAACATACGCACATACAGCGCATTCTGTTTGAATGAAGGGTAGAATCTTTCATCTCGCAGCATCAATTCATACACCTTATCGAAACAAAAACATCAATCTGAGAAACACCTAATTCATCAGACAAGCTTTCAGAAATTCTAATTGGCCAACATGTATTTGTACATTCTATTATGTATTTCTGGGTTTCCTAGAGGAAGCTTTGTGAAATGTCAACTTACTCTTCACAGGAAGGTTGTGAGAACTAACAGTGCTTATAAAATACTCAACTAGTGAGAAATGCAGGCATAGGAAAGGAAGTGACACACTAACTGTAAATTTTTCCCTATGCTCCTCTTAACCCTTACAATTGCACTATAAACATATTCGGTCTCTATCCATTTCACAAGAGATTTTCCCTGTTTCCGTCTTTGTTGATAAATTACAAATGTAAACTCATAAATACCTAGGGGGAGAGGTGAAAAGGGAAAGGAAGGGAGGGAAGGCACTGCAACTATTTGCCTGAAAACTCCCAGTCCAGTCAATACAATATAATCCTAAGTCACAAAGATTTAACCACACCAGCTCCAAAAAATTTCTCCATAACACATACAGTGACAGTATGTATCTACAAATACACATGCAGATGTATCTACATGTAGTGGGAGTTAATTCATAATGTTTGGATATTTTAATGATGGTTTGCTGTTTGTTTTCCTTCATTTGTGTGTTTTTCATAGAATAATTTGTACAAGTGTTATCATCTGGTAAGGATGGAAAAAATAATCATGCAGGTTTAAGTCAGTTTCTTTTGTAACATGATAAATTTATGCTCTTCAGCAGAAATCACACACCACAACCTTCTTACCTACTTTGGGCAATTCAGGTCTCACAAGGTGTTTTCATTAGTCTTAGGTGTGGTCTCAAGTACAGTAAGAGTGATTCTAGGTTCTAATGCTCATGTAACTAATTTTTAGCATGAATGAGAACATTAAGCTAATGAATTAAAACCACTTAGACTGCATCATTTAAAGGCAAAATACTAATTATTCATTAAAAAAATATTCAATTTGAATGAAACAGTTTATGTATGCAGGTAGTTAAAAGTTTTATCTTTAGTACTTGCTGCTTCTAAGGGCAACACTGCGCAGGTGAGCAGAAACAGTTGAATAAACTTCTCCAAAGCTAGAATTTAATATTGCAACATGCAATAACCTACCTTTGAAAAAGAGAGCTAAAACTGGACCAAAATTATACCACTTATTCTACACAGACATGTTTCTTAAATTGACATATAAACAGAAATAATAATGCCATAATTCTAAACTCTGCTTCTTAATTTCATATAGGCCACATACTCCTCCTACCCACTCTTTTGATGACTATGGGCTATGTATGGCTAAATGGAATTGGCAGTTTAGAGTATAATGTTTATAGAAAAGGAAACTGGTAAAATAAGTTTTAGATTTCAGATACAAGTTCCTTCCTCCTTTCTCAATGTCTGCAGTGATGTTTGATGTTCTACAGTATTAACAGGTCCTACAAAATACAGGGTGAATAGAGTATACCTTTCTCTGAATGTCATCAAAGATTTCAGGTGTGGGATCTTCGTGGTTCAGTGTTTCTGCCAGTTTTGCTACTAAGTTGTCATCAATATTAACTCTTGGAGATGCCTGTCATAGAAATCTGAATCAACTTTTGCAGCATAAAAATAATAATGTTTCTATTTTCACAAATAAAATCCAGTAAAATTCTGCAATTCTCCAAGTAAACTAAAATTTCTTCTTGATAAGTACCTCTAGAACACACAACAGAAGTAAAACTACCTCCTCTCCCCAAAGTTAAGTTCAGAATCTCTATTACAAACTCAGAAGTTTCAGGATTCAACACAAAGAAATTGCCTCAAAAACAACTTATGCACATTATTTTGAAGCAATATCTAAACCAGGTTTGCTCAGCCTTAAAGACAGTTTATTTATTTATGAGTAGAAATATCTAGACTCAGAAATGAAGCACAAGCCAATAAGGAAGTAAATAGTTGAAGTCCTGAAACACCTGAGGAAAGGCTAACGGTTTGTCAACTCTGCCAACTTCAGGAAAGATTACCAGTAGCTGTAATCATAGTAGCTTTTTATGCAGACAATTACAGCTACCAGCATATTAAACTACATCATTCATCAGATTCCCAGTCATTCTTTCAGCATTTCAAACTATTGCTCATTAAGCAACCTTTCAAGATGGGCCCAGGTTCACAGGCTTTCCCCAGTTTTTGTAAGGGAATCGTGGAGCAGCACTGAACCAGACCAAACACGGCTCACTCGATAGCACAGCTTAGAGGCTGAGACCTAGCATTAGGTGGCTTCTGACTTCAAACAGGCAAGCATTCAGTCAGCTCAAAAACCCAGCAAAGCCAAGTTCTGCACAGACTACCATGTGGATGGACTACTGAGATGAAGAAACAAAGTGAAAGAAATGATGCAGAAAGCAGCTTTACAAGGTATTTGAGGGAGAATTTGTGGAGGGAAGGTTTTGAGTGAGCTGAGGGGTGCTTTTCATGCACACAAACTCAGAACAAAGATGCTTTCTTAAAATATTTGTCAACTTGTGTTCTTTCACAGAAGACTCCATTATTGCAAGAGTACTGGAAACATTCACGCTTAGCCTATTGAAAGGCACCCAATGGTGATATGTGAGCAATTTACACAGCAACTGCAGAGAGGCACAGGAAGTTACTTAATTTGAAAACTCAATCTTACTCCAAGTTTGTAAAAATACTGAGTTGCATTTATTTAAAAATAGGAGGACGTCATATACAAAGAGACAACATGTCTTATTATTCCAAACAATATAGAAATAAGTTATTCTAACCTTTTCAGATAAATATTGCTCATAAACTCCAAAAGCAGCTGCTCTTAATAGACCCTTGGTTTGATTAGTCTGATGTTTTCCATCTTTCTGCCGGCTTTGAAGTACCTCCAGCTGTTGCTGTGCCGTAACCCTGTATCCTTCCACTGTCATCCAGAAAAACAGATGTGCTTGGCCACCAGTCTGCTGCATGTAATCTACAGAAAACAGCACCACACAGACATAGGCATTGTTGTGCACCTCAGAGTAAGAAGCCTCTATGATGTTAACTCCAAGATCTCAAAAATTTGTTATCTAGAGTTCGAAAATAAGCAAAGCTGTACACACATAGGTGACCATCAGCAAACAAAACTGGGAGCAGAGTCTGAGAGCACTGAATCCTACACTGAACATGTAGAAGTGAATCCATCATTAATGTTTTCATATAAGAGGTGTGTGCAGCACAATACAAGCTGTGAGGAAGATCTAACTGGAGTACCAACTAATTACATACATAGAATCACAGAATCATTTAGGTTAGAAAAGAGCTTTAAAAATCATCATGTTCAATCATTAACCTAACGCTGACAAGCCCACCACTAAACCACGTCCCTCAGCACCATATTTACACATCTTTTAAACATCTCCAAGGATGGCAACTCAGCCACTTCCCTGGGCAGCCTGTTCCAATGCTTAACACCACTTTCAGTGAAGAAACTGTGCAGTGACAGACCAAGACACACTGCAAGAACAGTCCTATGGAGAGATCAGTACTGGAACAAGCTTGATATGAGCTTTTTTAAGTACTAAGTATGGTGTTCTGAACAGTTAATTACAGACTGATTCACAAAAAAATGGGTTTTGTTCCCTCTGGCAAGGGGCTTATCCACATTTAGCTCACAGTAAATTATAATTAGCAATTTCAAGTGTACAGTCCTATGAGTTAGGGAATTTTTAATGAATAAAGAAGATCAGATAAATTAACACTTACCCATAAAAAATTGTAGTGCAACATTGTCTACCAGAATATGGTCCAAAGGGACTGTGCAAAGTTTTCCAAAGTTTGCTGCCAGTTTCACAGTATCAATTTCCTGTAAGAAACAGTTCAATGTGTTCAGTCTTTTTTTTTTTTTTAAATTAGCCTTTACAAACTTCTTCTTACTGCAAAGCAGATGTAATAACAAAAAATTACATTACAGAAAATAAAACAGCCTCCCCATGGGTAGTTATTTTCAGTCACTAATAGGTGAAGATCTAGATCATAAGGTCATGTTCTTGTAACTACTTGCCTTCAACAGAGGTGATTTCTGCTACACAGCTTCTAACACTGCCATTCCTGTAAAACTATACAATTCAAATTAACTGCAAATCCCTCACCAAAACTGGCAGGAGCATGAAAAAGAAGTAGCAAGATGAAGCAATTTCAGCATTTCATAGAATTAGGGAATAACAAAAGTTGGAAGAGACCTCCATACTTGAAATACATGACTAATTTCAGTTGTGAATTGCAGTGTGCTTCAAACCACAGAATTCAAAAGCAAGACTGAACTAGTAAGTCATTCACAACTTCACTCTTTCAGAACAAAAAAAAACACCCCAAAAAATCTAGAACACTTACTTTTCCTGACTGCAACCTCTGAATTCTTGAATCACATACTTTAATAACATATAATAAACTGTTTATTTGATTTTTTATAGTGTTGATATCTGAAAGCAAAAGGAAAGACGATTAAGTAATGCAGTTTTACATAACAACTCTTGTTCTGAAATGCTCTAAAAATACCACACAAAAAAGTGGCACACCATATACAAAGCATGTGAGCTTTCAGGTTTTTTTTCCATTTTAAATACCTTTCTGCTGGAAATGAAGAAGAAATATGTTCCTCTTTCCTTTTTTAAGATTAACTAATCCCTGAAATATTACTGTAATTCAGAACCACCAGGCAAACCTCAATTCAATAGAAGTGTATCTATCACACCAATTGGTCTGTGGTATTGTTTGCTCTTTCATTAATACAAACAAGGCAAATAATTTTGAAGATTCAAGTTTTGACACTTCACATACAATTTGTTTTCTACCATGCAGCCTGAGAGTTTTTCTAAGGTTTTGGAATATTCTTCAGAGATCACGCTGGTAAATGCAGTTCATGTTCTATAAAGCAATACAGCACTCACCATCTCCTGCTGTATCTAGAGATCGAAGATATTGCAGTTCTTCACTTGCTTTATCTTTCACTGCTTCCAACTCTCCTATATTATCACTTAATTTAATAATATTCATAAAGGCCTCATAGTTACAGTTGGAATCACGAATCTGAAACAGAAAATTGTACAGTGTGAGTAATGCAAAAAAGATAAACATACAGGACGCTATTTTTCATTAAGTGAATTCTTTTGATTACAGCATTGCAAAGTGTCAGTTCGAAAACACTGATGATTCTACATATTATTTTTTACACTAAAATTTTACATGGACCAAGACAGAACCCTGCACACAACCAAAACCTCTTTCACAACTCCACCACTCTACATTTTCCAGAAATACAACAAAGACATGTGGAAGACCCAAAACCCAACCAATCGTCTCCTGCTAATACCCATCTCCTTAGGTGGAAACTGCTGAGACTTCTGAAAAGGTTTCAGCTTTGCCAAGGTTCCCTGCAGGTGTACATGCTCCCAATGTAGTGGCTTCTTAAGACAAACAGTTATAATAAGAATTAAAGCATTCCGCAATGTAATCATAACCTACTTGAGGGGTAGGGGAGAAGGAAATGACTGAATTCATACAGTCTCTGAAACCCTAATTCAGATAGCCTAGTACTATTTACAAGTGTATTCCAATAGATAGTATTTTTCCCAGTATTGGCATAGGTTGAATCTGCTGTAGGGACAATTTGTGCAAATGAAGAAAGTCTGCTATGCTGCCAAGGTCACTGAAAACTCTGTCCCGAGTGCAGCATGGAGATCAGGGGAAGACTGGCAGCTTTGCAGCCTGTGCATGCAGGTACAAAGAGTTGGGTTATAATGCTATCTTTACCACCTGAAGCCACTTCACCTACATCTTTCCTAAATGCTCACTTTGATATGGAAATGTAATACCTGGTCTGTACTGTAAAAATGCATTGACACGAGTTCCACAGAGCAGGAAGAATGAAGACCGGGTACTCTTTCCCATGGCTCATAGAAAACCTTCCTTTAAATCTGCTTTTAAAAAAGTAATAGTACATGCAGTACCTCAAGCATTTTGTAAAAAATGTGGATTTCACAGTGAAGACAGACAGTTTTGGATCAAATTCCAATTTTATATTGAAGCTTTGTATTGATTGCAAGGGAATTAGTATTGAACTGTAGTGTGCCTAAAATGTGGAATTAAACTTGTTATTCTCAGCAACTGAATTTTGTATTCAAGTCTGATTTTATGCCAAAGGCTCCAAAAGAACATGGAAATTATTTCCATCATCTCTACTTCCAATCTTACTTTCTGCAGCAATCCATAAGTTCATAAGACTTGCATTAAATTTTTGAAAGCTTTTTCTCTTCCTTATCTTTCCCCTAGCACATTACTCCTGATCTCAGAAAGCAGTTATGAAAATTAGTATTTGGGACATGGCCATCAGAACAGAAAGCTTTATAAAAAACCTCAGCAGTCTATCTTTGGATGCAGTTGGGGGCAGAGCTCAGTAAATAAAAAACGAGGCCAAGTTACAAATAAAGAACAGGCGTAGGAGGAAAGGGTAAACAAAAATTGGAAGGCCTGGTCCATATAAGCAGCAGCATTTTTTCTCTAGAAGATTAGCATGCAAACTTTACATTAAATGGAGGTGGCAGGAGTGAAGGAAACATTGTATATGTACACTTGAATTCATTCCATGCATTACTTGTACTCTGAAATCCAAGACCAAACACACATGAACAGGTAGAAAAAAACTCTGGGAATGGAAAATAAATGAATGAGACTCATGACCTATGAAAGAAAATAAGTTTTAGCTTGCTTTGCAAAAAATTGGCAATATTAACTAACATGTGAATATTCTATTTGTGTTAATTTTACTGTATTTTGCTACTTTAAAAAGATTTGGTTTTTTTTTTTTCAGTGAGATAAAGACTTTGTTTCTTCCCGTTCATTTGAATTAAAGATTACCTCAAATATCCCTAAAACAATCACCCTGAGAGTCCTTAGTAAAGACAAAGAATTCCAGTCTTACTACTTGTAATTCTGGAGGCCTCTTAAGCTTCGAAGGACACATGGCAAAAACGGTCAAGGAACAAAAACTTCCAGGGTTACTGCCCTACTTCTTGCACAGCTAAGTAAAACAGCCAGAATCTAACCTTACACTTTGCCATACATGTGTCTTCAGCCAGGCAACTTTTGCCAAAGAATCACAATAGAGTACAGATAATACAGGTAGAACACATTCACACTCTCTCTATATAAAGTTTAATATAGCAGCCATAAATTCACCATCTCTGCCAATATACCCATGGGTAACTTCCCTACCAGCTATCTGGCTGCCCTGATTACAAGGAACATGTGTAAAGCTTTATATAAAAATATTCTGGAAATATCATTCACTTTAAACATTATAAATCTTACCATCCATATGACATACTGATTAATATAATCAGGATCACTGAGCTGGTTTATTAATGGAAGAAGAATTCCTCGGGAGAGGATTTCCTGAAAAACAAAATATAGTAAATAATTGTATACATTTATCCACAAACCTAATATAACTGCAATGATTCAAAAATCACTCTGTAGAGGCTAAATATATAAAGTGGAAATTACAGAAAATCTTCAATAGCCACCAGCACCATTTTCTTCCGATTAATATTAGAAGATATTAATACCTCAAGAAAAACAAGATCCATTTTATCGTACTTTTCAAATGCTGCTAGAAGAAATTTTACAATCATTTCACTAGCAAAGACAGCTTCTGTGAATACTTGTCAAGACTGCACTGCATTTAAAATAACCTTATACTAAATTAGTTAAGTTTTGCACAACAAAGTGGCATTAAACCAAAGAATTGGGATGGCTTTTAGAGTTTGTATTTACCCTGACAAAGTATCGCATGATCTTGTTCTGGAAGTCTCCAGGAGGTAGCAATATATACAGTAAAACCTCACACAGATCCCTTAGGAATCCTGGGGAGCGAGAACAAAAAAACCATCAGCAGAATTTGATAACAAGTTATCTCTCATCTTACCTGATATTTTAAATCCCAACAGAAAACCCTTAAATTCCAATACACGGTCATACATATTCTTATTTTTATAGTCCAAGCATCACAGTAACTTTCAGACTGAATATAAGCAGCACTGATGTTAACACAACTGATACTGCCTCAAAATTAAGACAAAAAGCCAGCTTCCAACACTAACTCCAATGTATTTTCTTTATCTGACATACCCAGGGCTTTCCCCCCAACCCCTCCACACTCTGCTCAAAAGGATAAACTGATTTTTTTTGAATGAAGACTACACAGTAGTGATAAAAGAAGGCAGATCTAACAAAACAGCAGTAAGAAATCTGCAAAGCCATCCCCTGCCTCACAAAAGAGAAAATATTTCTATTGTAAAATCCTTCCAATGACAAAAGGAATAGCTACATGTGTAGATACCTCATCACAATTATAGAATTAATATGTACAAACTGGAGGAAATACGCATCCATAGTAGTCATACTTTGAAAGTTAGATGCTAAGACTTCAGTGTATTTCATATTGTGAACATAGCTGCTAGTATTTTGATTTAGGCTGCTATACTACAGTAACTTCAGAAAAGAATATTGACAGACCTTCTTCATCTTTGGGAGAAGTGCAGACTAGATCACGACAGACATCTTTTTCCATTTCAACTTCAACCTCAAAGAATGTATCTACAAGTTCCTCAGCTTGGTCTATACAGAAGAAAAAGAAATATACTTTATTCATAGAGATTAGAAACTTGAGAGTAACCTTCAATTATAAAATGAAGTATATTTCACATATGCAAGATACATTTCTTAGACTCAGATAAAATCCATCCATATTATTACCTTTCATTTGATCACCTTTCTCTGCTATTCTTTGCTGAGCTTTTCTGAAAACTCGAAGATGAGTGCCAAAGTCATCAACAAGTCGTGTAGTGAAATAAGGCTGCCAGTCTGTTTCCTTAGACCTATCAGAAGAGAACATTAGTGAAAATTAATTACTCTATCCTAAGCACAAAAACCAGTAACACATTTCTACTTCCCTTTCTTCCCTGCCAAGAACTGTACTGATGACAAACGTAGGCAAGCAAAGAAATGTATCAGTCTCCTAACTGGTTATCCACTTAAAAAAATCTAATGTTCTAAAAGACTACCCTCAGACCACATTAATACATATGCTTGAATTACTTTAAAATCAACATTAGTACCTGGAGTAGTGTTCTGATTCATGACACTGTCAAATATCTGTGAAAAATCCTGATACAGACAGTCTACAACCTAAAACTACATGACTTCCCCAGGTCTTTTCCAGAGACACATTCAGCTGTTTTGGAAGGCACTTAACCTAAACAATTTCCTTCTGAATTTGCAGTATATGCAAGAGTCAGAAAACATGTTTCAGATGGAACTACCAGAGACCTAATCTTATCAACAACTGATTCCACAGCTTCTATGAGAGGTAATTACCGTGCATCTCCAACAATGCAACAGTCACTGTTAGATTTGCATAAAACTATTTCCTTAGCAGTATGAAAAAGATGCAGAGACATTCTTATGATGCCTGTACTTCACTAGCCCAACAGAAAAGGCACTTGCATGCTATAGGCTTAAATGAAATTAGATGTTAGTGATGGCTTTACTTGGCACTAAATATTCCACTACCTGAACTCTCTCTGGTATCTACTTTTTAATAGCAGAATCCCTCTATAATGCTTCACTTTTTTGTGTTTGTTCCCTCGCCTGCTTTTTCTTCCCTCAGAGAGCAAGGGATAAGGAACTGTGAGAGAGAGGAAGGTCTACTGCAAAATCTGGGTGCAGAAATAAGCAGCAAAGCTGTCTCAGTAGTTCCAATAAAAACCATCAATAATCCAGCTCCTCCTGCACAACAAACGATACAAACCCACTAGATGGCAGCCTTACATCACACATCCAGAAGCGCACCAGAAGAAAAGCCCCACTAATTCTCTGCAGAATCTCAAGGAATATATGAAATTAGCAGTGATGATACTAATCTAAGACTGATAAATCTATAACCAACTCTAGTCATTATAAATACACTGGATCATTTTTCCTTAACAACATCATCAGCTGCTGCAGCCCTGACAAAACAATCTGATTTACACAGAGCACCGCAAAAGTGCACAGGAGTGATGGCTATGGCTGAAAAGCTGCAGTACTGTAGGGAAAAAAACTACTATAACTTGACCTGCTTTGACACAAACCCAGTGAAGGCTATCATTCAATTAAGTAATTTTGCCAAACAGACAAAACCACTGAAGTTTGTCTCAGGCCTACTTCATGTAAACACAAGATTACTACGTCCACAGTTTTCTAGGATTTCCATTATTTCACAATCAATAAGATTTTATTATGATTTTTTCCTACCTAGCTCTTCATCTTGGATGTTTTAAAGTCAACAGGACATAGCACCTCAAAATTGTTAAGAATTTTATTATGTTTAAGTGATCCACAAGTACTTCTACGGCAGCAGTCAGCAGGGTGAGCTGAATACCTGAAATCATCACTTGGAGCAGCAGGATACAAAGCTATGCAGTACCTGGTCTGGGAAATCAGCCACACTAAAGATGATAAATAATTTCCCAAACAAGTTTCCCCAACTTCCTGCCACTTGATTTAGCAACAGCAGAAAAAATAACATCCAACAGCTAGCAAATGGACCATTTGTTTTGAGCCAACCCTATTTTAAAGAAAGATTTACATATGTGACATATTTTGGCCCCCCAGCTTTCCACTCCTTTCAAAATCCTCACTGTTCTTATGTACTGAAAAGCAATACCACTTTGGCTTTCAAGACTTACCTTGGGAACAGACTTACAGTTTATAGGAAGCAAACTTGCATGTAAAAAAGTAATGATTCCTGCAACTCGGTGCTTAAGTTGCAGGAAAATAAAGCTATCAGGTAATCTTAGACATTCATTTAAATTTTTAAGAAGCCATTTTGCAGAAGACCACAGAGTACAAACATCATCTCCATTCATTCCTTAAGGAATAAGCAAGACTGTAGTGCTTCCATCATGTTTTAATGTTTGACATGTTCCCTCTGTAAAATGCACTGAACCGTTTATCTACTACCACCCAATCCATGAAGATCTTTGTCCACCTGCCTAGACAGTGTATTAGTGCAAATACAAATAATCTTACCTGGCAGAAAACTGAACAAGTGCATACTGAAGAGCCCGTCTGATTTCCAGAAGAAATGATTCATCATCACTTAGCGTGTAATACCAATACTGCACATAGTCTCTCAAGGAAAACTGGATTACCTGGAATTGGAAAGGAAAAAAAAAAAAAAGATGCACTAATGAACAAAAGAAAACATAAAATAGCTTCTTAAAAGGTTAACATAGTGAACCATACTCCCCTACCATCATGAAATCACGAGTGAAGCAATACAACTAACACCTCTTTTCATTTGTATGCATTCCTGTGGAGAAACTACAATATACACAAACCAGACTCAAATATTGCCCAAAGTCCTCACCCATCCTCAATGTTTTTTCACTTACCACTCCCAAGTATGATAGAAGTTTCTCAACTTCAACTTGCCTCTCCATTAGATAGATATTACAGTCAATACTTCAAAAAAGAAATCTAGGTTTAATAGTCCTGGTTAGAACTTACCTGTTGCAAAGGCTCATCAATGATATTCGCACCCGTCAGCCTTCTGTCAATCTTAACAGGTCCGGCTTCACGTTTCATTTCTTCTATGCACTTCAAAAGATTAGGAAATGTAACTTTGCAGGGTTTAACTAGAATTAAAAATCAGCTCTAATGTTTATGATAACTGTATTTCCAGTAACATCTTTATACAATTTGTTCCCTATTACTATAGCAGACAAGATATAATCGCAGCACCATAGAGTGGTTTTGCGTGGAAAGGACCTTTAAAAATTATCTGTCTAGTCCAATCTCTTGCAATGAGCAGGGACATCTTCAACTAGATTAGGCTGTTCAGACCTCCATCCAGCCTGACCTAGAATGTTAATGATGGACATTTTACAACCTCTGTGGGCAACAGTAGTATCTATTTTTCACTATATGGTAAATAATGGTGAAGAACTAACCTGGAAACCTACTTCTTGCTTACTGTAGAGTACCAAGTTTGCTAAGATACTAGATCAGAAGGAATTAATACTCAAATACTTATAAAAGGAGAGAGAGGGGAACCAACAGCAGCACCAGATAGTTTGTGGTTAAGACCCTAGTTCCATACTGGATTATGAACTTTCTGGCAGTTGGCTGCTTGTTTCTATCAATTTCTTTAATCATCTCACTTTATTCACCAGAAGAGAAATTACTGTTGGTCTCATCGCTGCTTGACAGATCAGGCTTTAAAAGTTAATTGGTGAAGGGCTAAAATATTATTTGCTAGAAAGACTTGCAACTCAAAGCAGTTAACTCCAAGAACGACTCTAAGAGCTGACTTTTGGAAAGTGATACGAAAAAGAGTACCTTTTATCAGTGCTTCTCTGGCTCAACTACTACAATGTCTTTCGATGAACTTAAGATGAAATCTGCAATAAACCCTTTCTTTTTCACAGAAGTAACAACCCACACTATTGTTAAAAAAAAATACTAAAAAACCAAGTTATTTTAATCCTTAATGTAGAAAGTTAAGATTGTATTGGAAACATAGAAGAACTGCTACGAAACATAAATGAAAAAAAAATATAAACCTTATGTCCAGTGTTTGTATTCTACAAGATTGTCCTTAACTGTCATTTGAACCATTTAGAAGTAAATGGTAGTGAAATACCTCAGGCCAGAAAACATTCCTCCTACTACTCAGCTGTGTACCACTACATGAAAGGATTTTGTTGCAAAATCTGTAATTATTTTAACTTTCAGGACAAGAGAATGGCTCAATGCTACTTTGATATTAATGATTAAATTGACTTCTATTCAAATACTACTCTAGCTATATACTAATGAATTTATAAAGTATTTTTGCCTTGACAGTGTCTGAAATACCAAACCAATACTGAAGGGAATTATTACATATTAAGCACAGCATAATTCTAATTGCCCAACAATTTTTTTTTAAATTGAGTTTTGAAATTTTAGGACCATGTCCATAAAACCACATCTGGAAAATAGAGAAGAAAAAGCAACAAAGAAAGGAGCAGCCAGGGGAAGGAAAAGAGGAAAGAGGAAAAAAAAAAAAAAACGGAAAGAAAAAACAAAAACAGGAAAGAGAAAAAAAACGGAAAGAGAAAAAAAACAAAAACGGAAAGAGAAAAAAAACAAAAACGGAAAGAGAAAAAAAACAAAAACGGAAAGAGAAAAAAAACAAAAACGGAAAGAGAAAAAAAACAAAAACGGAAAGAGAAAAAAAACAAAAACGGAAAGAGAAAAAAAACAAAAACGGAAAGAGAAAAAAAACAAAAACGGAAAGAGAAAAAAAACAAAAACGGAAAGAAAAAAAACAAAAAAGAAAAGAGAAAAAAACAAAAAAGGAAAGAGAAAAAAACAAAAAAGGAAAGAGAAAAAAACAAAAAAGGAAAGAGAAAAAACAAAAAAGGAAAGAGAAAAAACAAAAAAGGAAAGACAAAAAAAAAAAAAATGAAATATAAAAAAAAAAAAAATGAAACATAAAAAACAAAAAAGGAAAGAGAAAAAACAAAAAAGGAAAGAGAAAAAAACAAAAAAGGAAATAGAAAAAAACAAAAAAGGAAAGAGAAAAAAACAAAAAAGGAAAGAGAAAAAAACAGATCACAAAGAGAATAGCTAAGGTTACTTGGTAAAAATATGAATGTACATAGGCTCCTATGATGCAGGTTTTGGTCTAGACTTCAGAAGTCATCTTGTCCAATCTCCTGCTCCAAACAGCACCAATGAGCTTGGACCATTCTTTCATGTTCTTTTTTCTCCAGTGAAATGTTTACATACATGCAGCATAATTTCATCTGCTTTTCATTATATCTGAAGACACTTTCAATTCAGAACACCTGCTTTTATTTCATTGCAGCTACAACAGGCAACCAAGCTCTTACTTGGAAAGCATTACCAGTTTTAAGACTGGTTTTCCAGATATTTAGAAGACCAACTTAAAGGAAAGACCCAACTCAGAGAAAGAAACCATTCTGTTTTGACCGTGACTTCACACATATTTGTCTGATATCTTCTACCAGTATTAAACCATTCATTAGAAAAAATGAGTATCACTTGTTAAACCAGACACCTAACTACTTCATTTTAGGCAGGTAAGAAGCACTTAAGAGGAATGTGGGACATAATCCACAAAATGAGAAGTAGCAGAGAGTACAGAAACCCAGGCTCCTCAAGCAGCACACAACTGCAGTGACTGCGTAGACATCAGACTTTTGCTTCACTGCAGTAATAGGCATTTTATAAGTCCTTTTTTGAGACTATGCTCATAACTTGCATATCACAGAATCAGCCAGGTTGGAAGAGACCTCCAAGATCAAGTCCAACCGATCACCAAATCACATACTCCTAGTTTTCATGAATAAACAAGACACAGGATATTTACACATCTGCATCAAATCCGTAACATAGCACAGGACCAACTGACTCAAAATAGGTTCAGAGACTAGTTAGGAGTCAAATACACAACTAGCACTCCTAAATCATTATCACTGCTACCTAATAGTAATTTGGCAATATTGTACCCAGCCCACAGAAACTCCTTGCCTTTTGAATGCAGAATAAGAAACATCAATTATGATAACCACCAAACATTCCACAGTTCTGTTAATGCTGGACTAAATCTATATTTTTTTTAATTGAAAGTAGCATTCTGGTTTACCAGTTGAGAAGGTTCTAGATTTGCCTTTCC
Source organism: Dryobates pubescens (assembly GCF_014839835.1). NCBI lineage: Eukaryota > Metazoa > Chordata > Aves > Piciformes > Picidae > Dryobates > Dryobates pubescens. The sequence goes on from NC_071615.1 coordinate 39,854,666, forward strand.
TTCAACATTGTTTTAATATAAACCTGCAAACAACTGTGTATTGGATAGAGCCAGTACATTATGGCATCAAAAACATTCTTGACATAAAAGTTACATTAAAAAAAATGGACCTGCAAAAAGGAAAGCAAGTCTTATCCTAATTTTTAAGCCTCCTGCATTTCTGCAAGCAAGAACCAAGAACTGCAGAAAGGTGTATAATCTTCCATCAAATGTGCATAACTAGTTCTCCTTAATGTGAGGCATTCATGATGTGGTCACTAATGCAGCAACCAAGGAAATGTATCTGTACCAAATCCTCTGTTATACCTTCAGCTGGTAACTTCTACACACTATTTCCAACCACATATTTGGCACACTGAATTATAACAACTGCTTCAAAATCAAGCATTTGAATTCATCCTAGCCTAAAAAAATAGCCAAATACTAAGAAATCCTCAAAGCAATCAATAAAAGTCTGACTGCCTCTGGGGAAAAGAGCTTCTTACAAAAAATTGTATCATATCATCAGACTGCTTCTCAAAATACAGCATCACCAAATAACGTCACACTAAGGTGAACTCAGTTTGCACTTGGTCCATGGAAGAAGCATAACCTACTCACTAGCCATTTGAAACATTAGTTGTTCAAGACAATTTCAGGCCACAAAGATGTTAAACATGAAAACAATTTCAAGTTACAAAAAAATACTTTCTAATAATGGCAAGTCATCAGAAATTTAGTACAGAAATGGCAAACAGCAATTCCAAGCACCACACATTTGGTTTTGGTTAGGACTTAAATCTCTTCTTGCGCTGGTACTGAAAAGCTCAGCTAAACTAGCTAATGCTACTTTAATACAATGGGGGGGAGAGGGGAAATTGTAAGACTTCTGCAGAATACAATCAGATTTGAGTTGGAGAACTTCAAACAGCACTTGGTAAACCAGCTAAAAATAAATACCTTTGTACTACAAAACATAAATCCAAAGATTAGTTAAGAAAGGACATTTGAGAAGTGATGCGTCAATAACCCATGCTCAAAGCAGAAGTCAAACTACTGAATTTGTGAGGATTACACACAAAAAAATCCACAATATTTTACTCCTTTACAAAGCAATCAGAGCATACATATTTACTCATGTCAAAAAGTAACATTAAAAAAAGTAACAGTAAAAAAAATTGTTTTCAGAAATATAGAGGAAATTTAAAAAGAGAAATTTCTTGTAAGTCAGCTCTCAAAGCATGAGACTCTACCACCCATATAATACACACTCTGAAGTCTACAGAGCAGCAAGAACTTTCATCTCCTAAAATGAGGTTTCATTAACAGAACAGAATCATTAGCTGATTGCTGACTCTCCCTTTTCAGCCCTAAACTTCGTATCTTTCATTTGGATCAGTAAATACATTTTAAACCATACAGGAATGTTAAGTTCCAAATCTCTCTCAACAGATCGCAAAACTGAAGTGAAAAGGCCACTTACCAACTGAACTATGAACCAGTCACAAAAGAAGTTCTGCCATTAGAAACCATACTGCTGAGTCACAAAATATATGTCTATGTGGTACTGGTAAGAAAGCTGAACAGTTCCCCCTCCTCCCCTTCACAGACAACATGAAGTGTAGTGACCTGACAGTTAAGACAGGGCAGGATGTTTTCAGTCAAAACAGCTGTGAGAGTAGATATAATCAGCAATCTTTGGATAAAGTGTTTTCTCTGGTGAATGCAAATGGATTAGACAGAGATATATCTAAACTTCTGAGCTTCCAAGATATATTGGTTCATAAACCTGGAATTCTATGAACATGTATGTATCAGCTATTAGGATTTTATTCTATACTAAACACAGGCAGATTTATCCAATTAGGAAACCTAAATTTAAGTCCATCAACCAAAATCTGTCTGATCAGAATTCAGAAAGAGTTGAAAAGAGGATCCCATTGCTGCTCTACATCTAAGCATCTCCATGACTTTTCCTTGGTCTTAAAGGTAGACAAAGGTAACTTCTACATTCCTGAAGCACTGTAAGTCAAGACTTTATTACTTTTAGTTAAACAAGCAACTTCCTAACCACAAACAATCAAAAGAATCAAACCTGGAGAGACTACAGATTCAGTGATGGAAGAATCCTATGCTGTAATGACAGTCTACAAAGCTAGAAGGAGCTACCGCTCCCACCCAAAAAAACCCTAACACACACAAGTAGTGTAGAAAGGAATGGATTAGTAATCTTCTCACAGGTAATACTAGCCAGTCACATTTTACTCATTTCTCATAATAAAGCCAGAAACAATACTTGAAACAAGCTTTCCATAAATGTTTACAAACTCATACTTCAAAACACAAACACATGCTCTTTTACTTTGGGAAATGGGTACAATTCTTAGATTATTAGGGACATTCTGGGTGTTTTTTTAATTGTAAAATCTGATCTGGAATTTAAGACTAAAATTCTCCTTACCTTAAGGATCCCAACTGATGTACAAGGAAGAAATGAATGTTCACACTGCTCAAGATATTTTTCCGAGTTGCGTTTTCCAAATAAAAAAGTAACCACCAAACCCCTGAAATGAAAAAAAGAAAGATCTGCTAGAACAGCCATCTTCTCCCCCCCACCTTGAAAATATTTCACAGGAAGTTAAGACAATACATGACAATCCTCACTGCTAACTCTCCTTATACAGTGCTCTTTCACAGTGTAGCATGTCGCTCAAAATAATTTCACAATACTAAGTATGACATTTTCCAGTTTCAGACTATCAAATTTTATATATTCTTATCGCACAGTAGATCCATGCAGCACACACTGCACTACACAGCCAGCTGCATTAGAAGAACCTGCAATGGTACACTACTTAATGCTCACAAACATTGGTGCACAGAAAGATGAGCGCAAGTATTACCTGTTCTGGATGTATTTACACAAAGATTCTTTCATTTCAACACAACAAAGACAAACTCTTTAGAGATACATTTAAGTCACTGCGTTGTAGCTGAAGTCACAAAAACACAGAACATGAAGAAACAAAGAGCTACCAGGATGACTGAGGGACTTGAAGACCTCTCCTATGAAGAAAGACTGAGAGAACTGGGACTGTTTTAGTCACAAGAGAAGGCTGAGAGTGGATCTTACCAATGTCTATAAATATCTGAGATGTGGGTGTCAGGATGAAGGCAATGATCCCTTTTCAGTGGTGCCCAGTGATAGGACAAGGCACAACAGGTACAAGCTGGAACACAGGAGGTTCCACTTCAACATAAGGGGAAACTTCTTTATGGTGAGGGTGACAGAGCACTGGAACAGCCTGCTCAGAGAGGTTGTAGAGTCTCCTTTTCTGGAGACTTTCAAAAACCACCTGTATACACTCCTGTCTGACCTGCCCTTGGTGATCTTGCTCTGGCAGGGGAATTGTACTCCATCTCTAGAGGGCCCTTCCAGCCCATAACATTTTATAAAGATGATGAAAAAAATCTACAGGATAACTGAAGTCAAACACAGGGCATGGGGTTTTTAGCAGTTTGTGAGGCTGTGTTGTTGGTTTGAAGGTTTTTGTCTTCTTTTATTTTTGTCTTTAATTAATTCAGCATCCAAAATCTAAACAAATGTACTCCTAGACCATTTATTTTGTAAGAATGTTAGATCATAAATTCTTTGTCATCTTCCCTCATAGTTCTACAATGATATTAAAATTATGGCTTATAGTTAAGCAGGACAGCAGTTCATTTTATTATAATAAAGGTGTAAGGGAACAAAAAAAAAATACATTACAAAAACCTCAGTCTTGCTACAACAGCAGCAATTTACAGCTCACAACATTAGGGCACAAACCCACATAAATATAAAGCTGGTTTTACTAAAAAAATAGACAAAAAGCTAAAGGCTGTGACAATTGTACCATAATCAAAGTATGTAGCCTTTCAAAAGTAAAGCATTAAGAAAAACAAAGTTATGTTGCTCAGACTATGGCTAAAAGAGCATCACTTCTTAGCCAAATTTCAAAGCATTACAGTTACAAGTCAGCTGACCAACATTTGTGACCACAGGAACTCACAGTTATTCCAAACTTGAGCCATACCGAAATGATACTTCTTTTAACATGGATTGCTGTTGGTACACAATATTCTCACTTTTATAATTAGAGAAAAATTCCTACCCAGGGTAAAATACAGCATTTGAAGGTCTTAATCTCCAAACTAGGAATCACTCTTTTTAAGCACTCCAGAAGGTGATCAATTCAAACCAGGGAAGTGGTCCTTTACACTTGAACAACTCCAGGATTGGGGGGGGGGGGGAAGGGGGGAGGGTGTGTTAAAAAGAAAAAATTATATATATGCTCAAAGTTAACAGTAACTTGATAATGCAGAAGAAAGTTTCATTCAATACTCTGACTCCATTACGATCTTCTTTATCTGGACTTTGTACATATGAGAATAAAAGAGAAAAGTAGGTCTTATCACCCTGCTGCTCCAGATACTTCCTGATAAGTTTAAGACCAATGGTTCCAGTAGCACCATAATTCAGTTCAAGGACAAAAACTTGCTTAGAAAAATCTCAACATTAGTTTCACTCCATTTAAAAGTTAACTGACATTTTGATCTATGTGGAGGATGTTTTGCTTGAGTATTTTAGGGTTTTTTTGGAGGGGGCTGTTTTTGTTTTGGATTTAAGTAGGAAAGTTCATGTTTTCTTTTTATTATACACCACTTTTCTATCAGTCTTTCAAAAAGCAGCACACCCAAAATACCTTTTGTTTTCCTAATCAGTTTTTATTTCCAACTTGGAGGTAGGCAGGGATAAGAGATATGCATCTCTTTTAATCAAAAGGACTAAACCTTTAGAAATAAGAGCTATACAAATATATCTGTTTTCTCTCAGATGTTATGACACTAAAAGTTAATGACTCATTCAAAAATACTAATATGCTACCAATATAGTTTAAATACATGCTCATCCTTTCAGATGCCTTGAAGCATTTTTCATTTTTTAACTAGAAATGCTAGGAGTTTCTGCATTTATAGCAGCAATAATTAGATTTTATTCTCTAACTTAAAATTTCATGTACATTAGAGAAGGATGCAGTACCTGTTAGCTAAGCAGAAACTTCCAGTGTATACACTTAATTCATCAAGATGATATTCAATACAGTATATAAGAAATCACTTTTGTCTCATCTAAATAAATACAGCAGAAAAGGGAAGAGATTGTAGCATACTTAAATTTTGGTTATTTGTTTTTTCCAAAGACTATTGGAAGGCCAGCTTTTCACAGGGACAGATTAATGATGGAGCAAAGCTGTAAGACAGAAATACAGAGACTACAGATTTGTCAGTTTTCCCTCAGGTCTGGAAAGCCACAGCCTCAGCTGAATGTTTTGTGAAAGTCAAAAAGCAGTTTCCCTATTTAGTCAGCAATTAGAATCATCAATGTAGGCAGCCAGTGGCTAGGGATGTGATTAAGTATTGATAATTATGGTTTTTGATGACAGAGCAAATTCCTTTAAATGATAAAACAATGATGGGGCCAAAAAAAATTCAGTTCTCACATCAGAAGCCTAAGGCTGTTGGTAGAACTACAATTCACTTGTTTTTTTATTTTACTTAGGATTGAAAGAGGTAAGAAGAGAGAACAATGTAAGAAGCAAATGCAGATGGTAAGACAGGTTTATCACTCAGGTTAAGGAGTTTGCACCAACACTTGATATAAAAGCAAAAAATTTCATTAACACCTTGCAATAGTCTTGGCTGCACAGGTTAAAGAAACTGTATCTACCTACCAAAAGCAATAGGCCAAAGAAAGAGCTCAGCTAAGTACTTGAGTTACCAGTTACCACATTGATATACTAAAATCCAAAACATCTAACTTTCTATAAATTAGTCTTGAAACAAAAAGAGATGACACAAAGAGAACTTCTGACTTGAAGCTTTCACTGATATATAAAAATGGGTTTAGGATCCTTCTGTGCACACGAATAACAGAACAACCACAGGCTATTTGTGCAAACACCTATTTAAGGCTACATCAGAAGGAACTAGATAGCACATGAGAGAAGAAGTGAAACTGTATAAACAGACTGATTATGTGGCTACAGCTCTGGTACTAGTATTGTTTTCCTTCACAACTCACTGGCATATAATTTAAAAGCTTAGGTCATCATTAAGAATGCAACCAACTACAATTCAAGCCTTTCTTTTGCTTAAAATGCAAAAAAATGGGACAGAATTGCAATCTCAGCTTGCAGATACAGGTCACTATTTTTGAGCAAGTATAAAACATCAGAAGACTGTGTGACAAATGGGATAAGAACTCAAGTTTCAATATCAAACTCCACCATAAAAATACATGTTCAAAATTGTTACTTTCCTCCAGATAAGGGTACAGTAAGTATTAAGCACACTATTACAACGATAAACCAAAATGAGGTTTCATGAATTTAGATAAGTGATGTTACAGGATGTAATTGCTAATCATAATGTTTTGAAGTAACTTTTTCATTTAATTTGTTTGTTTCTTTAGGAAAGATGACCAAGTATTTTGTCTAACTTCATGGGAATTTACTAAAAAATAAAAAGCAGCAAGAATAATTTAGATATAAAGCTATTTTACCTAGTTAGCACTCACTGTTCTGCATGCTGAATGCTAAAATAAAGTAGGCATGACACTCTGAAAAAGATAAACAGTGTAAAAAATGGGCTGTGTATGTTGAAGTAATGAGGTAAAAACACACACACTGTAAGGGCTGAGACTTCACCTCTATCTACAGAAGTGAACATGCACTAAGGAGATGGATACCGATTCTGCTTTTACAGATATGCTACCCCAAGATGGATTTATCCTTAAGAAGGTCAGTATTCACTGACTAACCACAACAATGAAGCAGAGCAGAGCTGATTCACAGACAAGCAAGCCGAGGCACTAAAAGTGGTGTGGTCTCAGGATGAGAGTGCATCTGACTTCAGACACTCCACAAGAGACTGCTTTGACTGTTTTGCTTGGAAATGCCAAGCTACTGAAATTGAGCAAGAAGGAGGGATAAGCTTTTAAGAAATTACTATATCCCACATTGGCTTTCATACTACAACTACTAAGGAAGTGGCAACACTAAACAGTAAATGAATGAACTCTTGCCCTTTGGATGAACTCTTCTGCCTTTTGCCCTGGACAAACAGACAGCAAAATAAGTGAATCATACATGTATCAAGACTTTCAACACAAAAGCATTTATTTAAGTTGCCCTTATTTTAACTAATTCCTTTCTCTATTGGACTAACTACTTTCAGAGACAGAATTCCAAGTGTAATATATCTGAAACCCTAAGTATGGCAGCTTTAATTCCAGCCACTAAACTATTACATTTCTTGATGAGACATACATATATAAATTTAGCACTGTATTCAGCAAGAATGTTAATAGTGTTTCCAAGGAAGGAAAACAAGAGTAGTCCAAACACCCTGCTAGAAGTCAATCATGTCTTGGAAAACCTAGAAAGGTTACTGTCCTGCAGATTAGTCTTGAGACAGAAGAAGGAGGAATATCTCACTAATACATTTGGACCTGGCATTAAAAAATAAAAGCCTTAATGTTTACAAAGCAGGTGATATAATACACACTGTAATGATGGTGCTAAAGAGTACAGAAACAGAGCTGCTCAAATGTGGGAATATTACATAAAATTCACTTCAGATTTTTCAGAGCAAGCTATTTGCTAAAATCCACACTGAAAATTTACTTTCACAGTAAATGACACAAAACACTTAAGTATACTTACCCACCCACAAAGCAGAGGATATAAAATGCAAAATAAAATATAGCGAAGGGTCCAAAAGTTACTAGAAAAAGCACAAGGCCAAGACTTCCCCATCCCCATATGGAAAGACTGGTCTGTAAACAAGAACACAAAGAAAAGTAATCATTAATGCAATATTCACACAATTTTAAGTTTCTAAAACAGTATTTGTAGTTTCTACAAAGCCTTATATATGCTAACTAGTAACAGTTTTGCTTTGATTAAAGAAAAATTAGCTTTTTTAAAAGCATGTTACTATCAGTGTGGGCTAAGAGTCCAGTTCAGCCAATACCAGAGCATTTTTCTTTAGTATTTTTAACTGATGTCTCACTTCAGGTGTAACTATCACCCTTTGATGTGTCATTTATTTTTCTTCTCTGTTCTTATTTTGTGCAGCTCTGTTTCTTGAGATTCATTTATTTTTCCCCTTGTAAAATTCTCCACTACTTTCAAGACAAATGCAGGCTTCGTAACAGAACAGAAAGAAATTAATATAAACACATCACTTTCCACAACCAAGCAACACTGCTTTTTCCCTAGATCAAGGCAGCTGCAAGACCTGAAGTGTCCCTTTCTCCAGTCAAGTCACAAATGGGTCAACAAACGCTCCAACTATTTGGTGCAACTTTACTGTTACTCTTTCCTTTAAATAAAAGACAGGGAAATAAACTGATTACCACCTATAGCAAATTTTTACCACAGAAATCAAGAGCATTTATACAACTGTTTGAAATATCTAAATACAATTCTGTTTCAAAAATCAGGAAATTTTAAAACCAAAGAGCACCCAGATTCCCAGATTAGTATTTTCTTCATGCACTTATTATTCACATTCCTAGAAGAGATCTGGCTTAGCAGGCAGGACTGATACTCCAAGACTAGAGGAGGACAAAGGTGGTTTGGAAAGTCCGTGGCGCAGTTAAGGTCAGCACAGGAGCATCTGTTGGGCAGGTGGGATTTTACAACTGGTGTCTTGAATAAAACAGAAAGCAAAACTTCACCTTCACTGGTAGGTTCACCAAAAGCATGGAAAAAGCAGCAATATTCAGGTTACTGTGCCAACACAAGTTGCAGTGTAAGTGCATTCACAGATCTGTGTATGTATGTGTATATATATATATACACACACACACACATACAGACTGGATCTATCTAGAGAGACCCGTACCGAGAACCAGATAGAGATGCATGTCCATATAAAAATATATATATACACACACACATATATGCAGGGCAATTTAAAAACAAGGTAGGGAACACCTGACTGAACTAAGCTACAATAGTTTTAGACCTTAGCAAAACTGCAATGCAGTCAGCAACGGTTATATAAATTTAATTCAATCTAGTCTCTAGTTCTATATGGAAAATGTGCTTCAGCCAAGTCTCAAGAGTGTGAAACTGATGATGACAAGTATTTATAGGCCACTAAAATTGTTTCAGCTCTACGGTTCTCAAGTTTTCTTTTTTTGTTGTCTAATTTACACATTTCCTACCAGTGATCAAATGACACTCTAATGGGAACACAGACAACTGCTATGTCAACAAGTAACACTAAGAAAGTATTTAAATAAACTCGTCTTGCAGTTTGACATTAAGAAAACAAGCAGAGATCGAACACCGTATCTGCAGAGTGCCTTCTTTAGCTTTTAGTATGAAGGACAGGGGAAGCTTGATGACAGCTTATTTCTCTGAGGGGACTGTTTAGTTTTCATTGTTCTACCTTAGTTATGGGAATCAGAGAAATCAACTTCCTTAAAAGTTCTAAAAATCCAATAAAGAATGAAAAAGATAGAAAATAAGACTCCTACATATGCAGTGCTACAGGCTGGGGTCGGAGTGGCTGGAGAGCTGCAAAACAGAAAGGGACCTGGGGAGACTGACTGATTGACAGCCAGCTCAACATGAGCCAGCAGTGTGCCCAGGTGGCCAAGAAGGCCAATGGCATCCTAGCCTGTATCAGGAATGGTGTGGCCAGCAGGAGCAGGGAAGTCATTCTGCCCCTGTACTCAGCACTGGTTAGGCCACACCTTGAGTACTGTGTCCAGTTCTGGGCCCCTCAGTTTAAGGAGGACATTGAGACTCTTGAACGTGTCCAGAGAAGGGCATCGAGGCTGGTGAGAGGCCTTGAGCACAAGCCCTGTGAGGAGAGGCTGAGCAAGCTGGGATTGTTTAGCTTGGAGAAGAGAAGGCTCAGGGGAGACCTTATTGCTGTCTACAACTACCTGAAAGGAGGTTGTAGCCAGGAGGGGGTTGGTCTCTTCTCCCAGGCAACCAGCACCAGAACAAGAGGACACAGTCTCAAGCTGTGCCAGGGGAAGTTTAGGCTGAAGGTGAGACACTTGGTGCCATGGTCTAGTGATGAGGTCTGTGGAGACAGGTTGGACTTGATGATCCTCGAGGTCTCTTCCAACCTTAGTGATACTGTGAAAATTTAAGTTTCAGGAAAAAGTTCTTCACAGAGAGAGTTGTTAGCCATTGGAATGGGCTGCCCAGGGAGGTGGTGGAGTCACCATCCCTGAAGGGGTTCAAGAGGGGATTGGACATGGCACTTGGTGCCGTGGTTTAGTAGTCATGAGGTGTTGGGTGACAGGTTGGACTTGATGATCTTTGAGGTCTTTTCCAACCTTATTGATTCTATGATTCTATATAGGAAGCCTCCTACATAAGGCTTCTCTTCTTTTTTCTGAGAGCAAGACATTAGACTGGCCAAAACCATAATCATAGTTCTCAGAAGGAACTGTTTCATAGATGTAAATGGTAGTAATCAGAATAATTTAATCCTTCCTACTTTACTGTAAGTTTTATGGAATACTGAGATGAAAGTCTATTTCTTCTTAATTAGAGTTTCTTAGCAAGACATGGGCAAGCTATACCAGCTTTGGATGCTTGAGGCTGGAAAAAATTACATTCGTCTACATAGTTATGTTTAATTAAAGTGTTACAATTAAAAACTGGATTGTAAGTTATTCAAGTCTTTTTAAGCTGAAAATATATATATTAGGTTATATTAACCATACAATCCACACAGCTAAAACGTTGAAGAACAGGCGTATTACAATTTTAGGCTGTGCCTTTAAAGCTAGCTGCAAATTTTCGAGCAAATCCACAGCTGGATGCAAAAAGGAAAACAAGAGATTATTCTCAACTAATTTCATTGGTCAGATGTGTGGGATGTATTTTCTAATGGATCTTACATTCCTTTCTCATTCTGTCTCTCTGCTGGCATGCATGTCTGCTGCTCCTGGAAAGAGACCTCTTATCAGCTAACTCCACAGATAAGCATTACTGACTCTTTTTTAATGACGCTTTTGAACTAACTGAGGTTTCCCTAATATTTTTCTCTTTTCTTCTAACTAACAAGAGGAAAAAGGGGAGGGTGAGATTAGTGGGGGGGGGGGGGGAACAAGGCAATGCCCTCCTGGCCAAGGAGGATTTCTGGGCTGTTTTCTCTTCGTAAATACGTGTACAATATTGTAAACACTGTGTATTTTGTACATATTCATTGCATTCCATTGTAGAGTGTAGTATTGCTTGTAAATACAGCTTTCATTTGCTTCCCTGACTGAGTTCAGCTGAGTTTTTGTTGATGTGGGTGGGTTAAACCATCACAAGGTGCTCTATTATATAAATTTTAATAAATTGGCCACAGCAGAGTAGATTTTATTGCAGATAAACTGCTTGGAGGGTGAGAAGGATAGACACACCAGTCAAAAAAAAACAACCAACCAAAACCACCACAGCTAAAACCCCAAACTGGCAAATACAGTTAACTAAAAACATGAGCTCTCATTACACATCCACATTACAATATACAAAGAGGATTCCTCATACTCGTGCCCTCAGAAACACATTTTAAAACTTCCACAGAGCACAAGCAAGATACACACATAAAAGATAACATTTAATCATGGCATTTGTAAGAAAACAATCAGCTTAATGGCATTATTAAAAAAAGTTTAAGTTCTAAATATGGGATAAGCACTCTAAATGACTTAACAAAACTTAAAGTAGACAGCAGAATGCATATTCAGAGTTGGATGAATGCATAATTAACAAAGAAAGTTCTGTATCTCTAATAAATATAAAACAGTGACCTTTTGTCCTATGCTCCAGTTTTGCAATTTAGCATATTGCTACAGAGATTTAAATCTCATTTGGTATTTTAATAGGATTCCCTAAAACTCTCACAACTTGTTACACTGCATTAAGTACAACAGATACTGGCCCCCGTTCTTGCGTACTTTAGATGAATGGCTTATAGTCTTACGGACTTTGAGAGCAACCTGACCATCAGTATGGTTCCCTTTAGGCTGACTGTAAACAAAACCTCCCCAAACTTTACACTTCTTAAAGGGACTTCAGAAGTTTAACTCCCAGACAAAACTGTTTAAAGTTACTTCAACACACCCAAGTCAATTATTAAAACATTATATGAGTACGCAGCTGGTCACTATGGAATCAGCTCAGGTATTTAAACTCAATCCCCACTACTTAGACCTTATTTTCAAATAAGCTTTATTTACAATGTCAATTTTTAGAAGATTCACAGATTACTGCCTAGCCTTACTCAAGTTAACTGCAGGGTGAATGCTTTTTTACTCTTAACAAAATGAACCAGCCAGTCTTCTGGCTTGCACAGAGCCAGGAGAGATAGTATAGCACTGGTGTTTTAAGTCATAGCTATGCAGACAGACCCTTTAGAAGAAGCTGCCATATGGGCATATACTGCATCACACATACCTAAAGGATCTTCATTCCAAACAACTGTTTCATCTCATCAGTTTTATCCACTTTTGCTAACTTCACTGGAGACACCATATGTTAGATCTACCATCATCACTTCTTATCTTTCATGTCTTACAAATGAAGACTTGTACAGTGTATTTGTAACGGCATATACACAAAAGGCTAATGTAGCATCACCATCACACACAGTGCGAGTATGAATTTTTTTCCATGGTACGGAACTGCTTCAGCAAAATAAACTGCAACTGAAGTAAAGGTCTGCCTGTAAGGGAACTGAAGAACCTCATCCAGTGAGGGAAGACACAGTAACGCAAATATTCAAATAAGGTTGACTCAACTCTTACAGATAACAAGGCCATCACCTCTCAATGACATGGTTTTGTTTTGGTTTTCCTCACAGAATGTTTTTTTGCACAGTATATAGTCAACTACTAAAAGTAGCACATACTCTTTCACATACATCTGCTTTCCCTTTCTTTGATTTCTGCTTCCTAATTACTGGACCATTTTGATGGTTCCAGTTGCATACTGTTACAGCAGTGCTGAGCAAAGACTGACTACACACAACTTAATATGACCATTCAGACAGGAGCTTATGCAAATCCGTAAGATCCACTGCCCAGGAACTGTGTACTAAGGCCACACAGGTTAGGAGAAGAAAAGTCCCACTATAACTTAGCATGTGTGCAGATACATATAATTTACTAGTTACAAGAGTATTTCACAGACAAATCAGTAGGAGCATGGCAAGTATTTAACAGACCAATCACAACAGCAATTATTTACTCCAGCAAAACCACAAAACTATGTCCCACTATTAGTAGCTTCAGAAGTTTCCTTGTTCACTTAATCCAGCTGACAAGCTTTCAGAACTTTGCCTCTATTCCATCTTTAAACAAAATTCTCAGTGTTACACACCTGTCTCTAAAAGTTCCCCACAGCAGCTTATAGGTTGGTTGGTTGGATTTAAACTGGTGCTATCAATTTTAGCTTGCAACTGGCAGGAGGACATGCAAGTATTTCTAGTTTAGTGCCACACCTATGTTACTTCAGACGTCCAGCTGACAGGTAGTACTCTTCCTTCTGACTTTTTCTATTTCTCCTTCCCTTTCCACCAAACAGTAGACACGTTTCCTCTCACACAGTTCAGGGTGCCAGCATTCTCCCAGTCCAGCCATGAGCTCCTGTTCCAGGTACCTGCTCTCTTCACTGCCCCACACACTGAGTGACTGTGGTTTCAACTTTAGAGACAGAGCTCCACAACAGGGTTACAGGAATGCTAAGGTCTGAAATCATCACTTGCCAATCTTAAGGCTTCAGTAGAATACTACTTAAGCTTTAAGATGTCTCATCCCACAAGCCCAAACATCTTCTGAGGATTGCTATTTATGACTGTTTTCAGATTTTGTGGTTGCAACAAAATAATCCAAACAGGGAAAGATCAGTGTCATTTAAAGATAAACTCATGCCTCTCCGCTCACAAGGCTTTTACTGTCTACATCCAATGACATTGGTGCATTAACATTTTTAAATGACAGTAGCTGGCCTGTCCCTAACTAGACACTGATAAGCAAACTATTCTTTGCCATTTGAGTACTTCATTTTTTATTTAATATGACGTTTTGCCAAATGTGTTTAACGCCACCTCTGGGTGCGTATTTCTAAAAAAATAAATAAAAAGAAATATTTGTGAAGGATTGCACATACAGTAGATGTCAGGTTTAATTTTGTTAATTTTACACATCTGCCTTTTAATTTTACTTCCCTTTTGAGTATAAATGGAACGTGTTCATGTATAAACCTTTCCATAATCAAGGTGCCTGTCATTTTTGTCAAGTGATTAAAAACGTTCTTCTAGGATTCGAATTACTGTCTCTTTACTAGCATGACAAGTAAAATTGGAAAGCTTTATCAACTGGAGCACCAATTTAATCTGTGGTGAAATTGTTATGCTACACCACTCTGAGAAATATTTAACAACTGTGAAATAAACCAAAGCCAAAGTTACAGCGATTAAGTAAAATGACACATCACATGGAATTTTCAAAACAGTTCTGCATATCCTTGTTTCCCAGCATCCATAAAGGTCTCCTTCCAACCTCTTCCTTCTTGTCCTTCAGCTCTTTTCTTTCTTTAACCCAAAACAGCTCAGCAAAACAAAACCCTAAGCTCCATTCCTACTTCAGACTATGTACAAATAATTGTAGTGAATCTATACAACATATTAGTGTGATACTCCAGAAGACTCTAGAGTTTTGTTGGGGTTTTAAAATTTTATATAGTTTGTTTTGCTGCTACTGTTCTAAGCTTAGACTTATTTTTCCCAAAGCAAGCTTACAATACATATAAATAAATATTAAAGTATATAAATACACATATTTTAAATATCTTTTAAAATTATAGAGTAAGAGTTAAGAACTTTGGCCCATGAAGTCTCTTCTGGATAAGTGCAGCATTCCTGCTGATCCCTCCTGGTCAGAGGCCAGAAACTCCCCTCTCCTATGCTGCCATTTGAGTCCACTTGTCCCCTCTCTACCTTACTCCACCCTCCTCCTCCACTCAGTACACACTTAGTATGTCAAATACATTAATTGGTTAACAGTTGGATTAATTCAAGTGCAATCATGTCTGACAGTATTCAGTTTGGATCTTCCTGCTGCTCCTCACACTATGACAATACAAAAAGCTTTCAGTCATTTTCCCCCACCATCCCCCACAGTTGTTATACAAAGTGGTCTAAGAAAGCTCTAATGGACAGGCAATAATTTTTCATCTATATTCTAAAACCACAATTTTGACTATTCATTGGGCTCATTTTTAGAAGTGCAAACCTTTAAATGAAAATATATGCCAACATATACTGTACTTCAATATTATGTAATTTAAGAAAATAACTTGGAAAAAAAAGTAAAAGCTGTTGCTCGTGTTAGTTCATTTTCAGTATCCACCTAGACAGCAACACATTTCATTGCTACAAACCTGCCTGTTTGCTGTAGTCAAGCCATTACTATTATAACAAAACCAGAAAAACTATGTTCCACATTTTGATACAGTTGGGTTTGTGTAATAAAGCTGGTGAAGAGAAAGACCAGTCTTCTGATTAACACTGATATTTGTTCTACCAGAACTGGTAAATATTTTCAACACTAAGCTTTTTTTTGCATGGAAAAAAAACCAAGTAGAATTTAGCCTGAATTCAAGAGTCAAGACTACTTCCCCCTCTACACCCCAACAGCTGCGCTGCCAGCATTGCTGATCACAACATGAAATTAGGAAGGGGAGTTTAATTTTAAACTGACCTTCATTTTACTAACTCTTCAGTGCTAGCAGTTATTTTATTATACAGCAGAACTATCAACAAAGGGACAGGAGGCTTCATTTAATGCAACCTTATTTTCAAAGTGGAGAAAATATTTATCTTACTATAAAAAACAAGGGCCATCTTCACAGACTGTGGTGGTCACACAGACACACACACTTCCTTATAAAATGACTGCATTAAAACCCACTCTGAATCATATTCAAGTTTTAAAGGATGTGGCGTTTTCGGTCAAGTTTGAAAGAAGCTCTTGAGCATGTTGGATGATGGGAAATAGGAGATGCAAGCCACTTTCTTAAATATTGATGCAACTCATTTTTAACATAATTTCAAAGAAAGTGATTTTTTTTTTTCTCTGTAGCAAGCCAAGCCATGTTGACTTTTAACCAAGATAGTTTATCCATGTGGACAGAAATCAGACAAGGAGGATTGAAGTATTTTGGATCTCTTAAGCCTGCCCCTTTGGATCACCTTATTGCTTGACAGGATCACCCAAGGTGATCCAAAATGAGAAACTAAAGTAATCCCTCTAACTCTAGCTTGAACTGAAGCCAAGGTTGTTCTATGTTCAGCCTCTGGATAAACAGATTACACCTATTTCAAGTTATGCTAAAGGGAAGGGAAGAGGAAGCTCCTACAACCTTTATCAAGTGGGGGGGGGAATTAAAACACAATCTGTTCTCCTGAACAGCTAAAAATAATGAAATCACATGGTCAAGAAACTGTACTGCATACTACTTCTGTGACTACTGCTCAGAGCATTTTAAGCTTTTTACTTCTTGCCTAAAAATGCAGCAAGGAGTTATTTTAAAGTTCCTTTCACTATTGTTTTCTTTCTTTCATTGCTAAAGCAACCTGATCCTACTAAATAAATTCAAAGAATTGTCAACTTTGCTTCTAGAACAATTTCTACCACTTAAAATTCCCAACATTTATCTTGGCAGAAATATATTGAATCTCTCTTAACTGTCATCTAACTAAAAAACTTGAAAGCAGAGCTCAAGGCTACCGCAGAAACAACTGCACAAGACATGTTTCTAAGAAGTTTATGCATACCTTGACAGCTATGCTTTTTGAAGGTAGAAAAGAGATTTCTTTAGTTTTAAACTTGTATTCCATGCCAGTGGTAACTTCAGCTGAGCATACTTTGGGCGAAGCAGTAAGCAGCTACCTGTTCCTTTAACTCAAATCTCCACCATAATGCCCAAATTATGCCATGACGTATGAGAGCTCAAACTTACTAAGAAAACATAATGGTTACATACAACTGCAGCAGCACTTATGGTGCTTTTTCATAAACAACTCATTACATGTGAAAAAGCAGACAATACCTTCAAATTTTACACTGAAAGAGAATCAAATTTTTGCTTCTACCATGTGCTTTGTTTAGAAGCCTCTATAAGCAAATAATTATTTTTAAGTAAACTTAAAACTAGCAGATTCTCTAAGACTGGAAAACTATGTTTCAATGACTATCTGCAGGATGTGGGGGGGGTTTTGCTGAGAAATAAACTTACTTCATGTGGTTTTATGTAATTCCATAAACGCAAACATTATATATACACACACAAAATCCAAAAATTCAGTTTGCTGTAGAAAGATTTAGTCACTAACTTCTGAATAATCTTTTATTACCCTTGCTTCCTGAAGTTATGAAACTTGTCACCTGTTTTATTTTTCTAATCCACTGGTACTATTATATCTGCACAATTTTTAGGGTCCTCTGAACAACAACATTATCCCACCAACTCTAAGAATAAACTGTTTTGGATGCAGTATGCTACTTTACTGTGGCATTTCACTGTTTTAGAAGTACGTACCACAATCTAAAATAGCCCAAATAAGCAATACTCCTCATAGAATTACTTCAAAAATATTAAGTTAACAACATAAATTTAAAATATTTTTATCCAAGACAGGACTAAATATAAAGAGAGGCTAATTGCTTTACTAGGTCATGTTACAAATGCAAAGGGAAGTAATGTGAAATAGCTTTTTTTCCACTTATCTATCATAATTGTCAGAAGGAGTCCTCCAGTGACAGACATGCTCAAAAAGACTCAAAATTAATTTCCGCACTGTCCCTAGTGATCAAGGCTGCAGTCAGTCATACCAAAATAACTCCACAAAGAGATATGATAAGTGAAGTAACATCTTTAAAAGATCTCCAGAAAAAAAAAGTTTTTTTTTTTCTTCATTAACAAAGGGGATAAACAACAGCGTAGAGCCCAGAAAGGAAAACCACACTGAATTTCTCAGCTGTAATGTCAAAAGGCATCTTGACTACAGGCAACCAGTGTTACAGAATTCAGAAAGCCAAAACTCAATACAAAGCCAACATAAATGATTTGTCGAATTATACTGGCAAGAGAAGAGGATCTGCAAGAAGGAAGGTCCAGGCCAGGAAGGAAGGAAAACACATGCCAGTCAGCCTCACTCCCAACAAGGCCAATTTCCTATGAAGCATGCTCGCTGGATGAAGACAAAATAATTGTGGAAACAGATGTTGTACAAAATGACAAAAACCTTTAAACGGCTAGAATAAGCCTCAGAACTTCCAGATCCTTGCAACTGTTGTTCTGGTCAGACTGTTGCCCAGTTGCATAAAATAAAGCAAGAAAAAAGCAGGTTAGTTCAGTGTCTCAAAATTATTCAGTAGTTCACATTATCGAAAGGAGACTTAAATTTCTTTAATGAGTAGTTGATGCATAACAACAGAATGGGCAACAACAGAAAAAAAAGGGGGGGCAAAAAATGTCCCTCATTCAGTGCTTATTTCTTGTCTGCTTTACCCACTCACTTCCAAAAGATATCTGGTCTATCCTTTATGGGAAAGTACAGTTACAATGTGCATCTCTCTCAAACTGTGCTCCTTTGCCTTTCCCTCAACACTGCCACTGAGAAAACTATATTGTCTGCTGCCTCTCCAATGCCTAAGAAACGTCACAAGTTTTATCCAAGTGATTTGCTACTCAGTGCTCCTGACAGGGACTGCAGTGTGTAGCTCTGAACAAACAGAGTTTTGTTTAAGTAGACTGGAGCCTCCTACAATTTATTCCAAGCCTTTGCTCCGTAACCTCTGTCCATTTGGCCCCTCTATGGAAACCAAGAGCTTGTTGAGTATCCTAGCTGACTTCACCTCAAGTAGTTGTCTTCTCCTTCCTCACAATAAAATCAGGGCCCAGAGTTACTGGGCCAACTACTCCCCGAGTATCTCCCAGGTGCATGTATTATCTCCTGTTCTCAGTGACACTAAGGAAAGCAAGCATCAACTTCTGCAAATGCTTCTGCACCTTCCCAAACATCAGGGCATGGAATATGTCCAACCTGTCAATGAATTTGGAGGAGGAGGGGAGGAAGGAAACCACAGAAATGGCACATCAAATCCTGCCACTAAGACATCAAGATTATAGACTGAAACTAATTATAGATGAAACTAATTAAGTCATTTGAGCATCCAGCTCTCAGGGCAAGTTTACAGATGATATCTAAAAACCTCAATCAATGCCACTTGCTCAAGAACACAAAATAAACCTAACCAAAGTGGAGCAAGCTACCCTTATTCATAAGTTTTCTGGAGGAAGAGATTCATTCAGCAGTCACAGCATTCCCTACTTTCAAAAGGACAGGAATTATTCTGCATTTTGATTCTCTTTAGATCTAACAGAAGGTAATGCAGGAAAAGGACTGTGCACTTCCCTCACACCAGGTCACGCAGCTGTTGATTTGGCAATTTCTCCCGTGATCCCACCCTCAAACCTCTGCAGAAGGCTGGTTCACCAAAACAAAGTAACTCCTCACACAGCTACTGCTTAGCTGCTAGACCTGATACAAGCAGCAGCGTCACACCAGCTTGTGCCTCATGGTAGGAGAAAACCTCTTTAGCAGCAGTTCAAACTACTAAATCTGTTTAGGTTGAATGTGAAATTGTATTCTTGGTGTCTCAAAATCCTTTGATGCATGCATGATATCTAAAGAAAAATATATGGCCAACCCACTGACCAGCAGGAAAATAAAGATAAATATATAGAGAAGAAAAATAGAGGAAGAAACCAAAACAAAAGCAACAAATAATAAACAAAAAGAACAAATAGCAAGGTGGAATCATTCACAGACTAACCCAGGTACATACAGCAGCATTACTGTTACTTTGGTCAGTGGGAAACAAGAGAGAAAAATCAAGAAGAGTGCAAGCATGATGTTGTATTGAGATTATTTTTCTGTTTTAATAATTTCCAATAGAAATCAAAAGAAAAAATGCCTATCAGTAAAATAAGACACAAAAAACAGTAATGGGCAAAAGCAGACCATCATTAAACAGAGATTTCAGTAAAGAAGGATACCCAATAAAGTAATGGAAGATCTTAGGAAGTTTGTCTTTGGTCTCACTATTACTAACTTGTAATCTTCTCAAGAATTCTTTAAGAGGCTGTAGTAGGGCAACCACCAACTGAAAGACACAAAATCAATACTATTTAAAGTCCAGACCTTTAAATCAACATAAATAAATAAAACTTATTCCAGAGCTTTAGTCACACATGCAAGACAAATTAATGCAAGCATGAAGCAAAAGAGAGAGAATATAGTTCTAAGACCATAAAGCAAGGTGCTGGTACCGAATGCTTGCACACACAGCACGTCAGTGTAAACTGCATTTAACATGACTACAGCAGAGCACTCAATTTAGGAAAAATATGTAGACTGTTAAAAGGAAAACCATTTTAAGAGTGAAAATTTAAAATAAAGCCTTATTCTCTTGGGCAAGTGTTGTAGAAAAATATTTAATCAAAACAATGAAAAAAATTTTCATCCAAAACATTTTCCCCAAGAATTTTAAAATCAAGCAGTAAACGAACCATAAGGAATTCTCATTTCATTGTATGTACCAGATTAAATCTGAGACCCTAAATTACAAAACTTAAGATTTCCATAGCACATGATGTTCCTTTACAAAGTTGATCAAATCACAGTTTGTTCACATTGTGTTCAAAAAAAAAATATAAGTATATAAATTTTTTACATATAATTTAAACATGTTAAAAGGAGGCTAGCTACCCTCAGAGATATTAAGATACCCATCACTAACAAATATGCCAACATTTACTGAGAAAACTACAGCATTTTAGGGATAAGTTAAAAAATGCATACCAAAACACAGCTGTGATTGCAAGCACAAATAGTTCCTTCAGTATCATATCATTATTACGGATCCTATTATTTTCCAGGTATCACAAAGACCACAGTATCACAGTATATGTTTCAAAAGCTGGTACAGTATTATCAAATACTACAACAGCAGGGGAAATCTAAAATAAACAAGGTTTTGAGTTATTATAAAGGGCATGGAATACAAAGGTTTATGTGAACAACAGGTGCCAGGCCACTCACAGAAGATAGGACCTGAGACTCAGAGTTCTCTCCCCAGTCTGCAGCAGCAGTTACTAAAACAGCAGCATGGCAATGAGCAAGGCTTTGTCATGTCTCCAAGTCAAACAAAACTAAGATCATTTCGATGATCAGCAAAACTTTAAAGCACTTTCTACAGTTACACAGGTTGGATACTTATTTTCTCAAGCATAACCATCTCCAGATTTTTATCTCATCTGTGCAGCCTGGGATGCCAGATGCTGAATGCAAGATCACTGGGAACATCAGGCACATTTTCCTCCCCCCCCCCCCCTTATTTCCAGTGCCAATTAAGAGCTATGAGAGAAATTATCCCAACTCTGAGGCACTGTTGCATAACCAGCTGGTTGGCTGTGGTAAGAATTTCATTATGAACTTCTAGAGTACTGTCTACTTGGCCCAGTCTGACAGCATTGACAGGAAGAGTGAAAATGCAGAGTATCCTCCAGGATATGCAGCAATGCAAACTTCCTGTGCAAATTCATTCCCTTCCATCACAAGGGACTGCCTAACCTGCCTGCTCAGAGGCACCAGCAGAAGGCTACAGTACAGTTATTTCTTAGAATTGCAAAAAACATACTGAAGAACAGAAATACATCCTCTTAAAATAGTAGTATTTATCACTGGAGGTTTTCAGGAGAAGACTTGATGGGGTGCTTGGTGCCGTGGGTTAGTTGTTTGGGTGGTGTTGGATTGGTTGATGGGTTGGACGCTATGATCTTGAAGGTCTCTTCCAACCTGGTTTATTCTATGTATTCTAAATAATAACATTCTCACACAAACAGATTTGTACAAAATATAGCTAGGATCACCCTGTTTCCGCCCTCCCCCCAACCAAGCATGATACTAAGGGAAAAAAGGTGGAGGAATACACCATGACAAAAGAACAGCTGCATTTAAGCAACTAATACTCTTTCTAAAGTGAAACTCCCAAACTCACTAATGTTCTTGGAAAGAAAATGTTTAAAGCTTGCCTTCCTGCTCAATAGGTGCCTTTTGATTAGCCAGCATTACCCCCTCACTTGAGCACCATTTCCACTTGTAAAACCAAACAAAAGTAGTTCTTGATATTTAGTATTTCCGATAATCACAAAATTTTCCCATCAAGGCACAGAAAGGACATCATACAGGCCATGCGACGCAGGAAGGGACTTAAAGTTAAGCAAGCACAGACCAATTTACGTTCTCTACATGCTGGGGCTGATTACTGGCGATCATGATGCCTCCTAATTCTTGAAGTTTCTATCTCATTTAACTGCAAGTGTCAATTGCAATTGATTTTTCTATTATTCCAGCTTTGGCACACAGAGCCAAGCAATGGTGGGAAGCACTAATGGGACTTCAAAATATTAATTCTTTAAGTCTTACCGATAACTTACAACACCAACAGCTTCTTGTTTCTAATAACAGCAACTGTCCTAATGCTAGTTTCAAAGCAAAACATGCTTTGTCATCTTTGTCAGGGTGGGGAGAAAGGGACACACATTTAAAACCAAGATAATTCCCTGGAGTGCAACCAGACAGAGCAAATCATCATTTGGAGCTCCTTCAGCTATCTAACCAGACAAGTTATAGCTATTTTTATTGAACTAAGGAATTTTACACTTTTCTTACATGCTATTTTGGGGAACAGTCCAGACTGACATTTTAGAATTGATGCAGAACTCTGCATCCAGTCTCAGACATTTAAGTCCAAATATAGACTCCAAGAATAGTCCTGAGCACAGGATGTTTCACTAATAATCAGCAAAATATTAAAAAAAACAAAAGCTAGGAATATATAACATCCATTCTTTGAAGAAGGTTAATTTTCCTAATTTTACCAAGCTTCGTGTAATTTTAAATGACACTCCACAAAATATTGAGTTATTTAATTGTTGCTATGACAGCTCTTTAGGGACACAACACAGATCAGTTTACAGAACACACTGAAGGAGAAGCTTTTTACCTCCCAAGGGTTTGTAACTCATGCTCCAGTTAGATCTCATCTGGCAACACACTTTACCAGGCAAAGCCCCAGCATACAAGTTTCACAGAAGGACAGAAAACTAGTTTCTTTCCACACCCTGCTAATTGCCTACACATTTGAAGCTGTATCTACCAGCAAAACAGTTCAGTCACACAAACCTTCAACAATCACATATAAAGGTACAGAAAAAAACACAACAATGCTATAGCATACGAAGCAGTTGACTCTTCTGCATCTTTCAGAACTGGATTAACATATTCATTACAATGTGTTACTGTTGCAGTAAGGCTAATTCATTACTATTCTAAAGCAAGTTAAACTGCTGAGTCAGACTTTATTCTTAAAAATCAGGCTAATTTGCTCAGTTTTGCTCAAAAGCAGTTCTCAATGGTTAGCAGCTAACAAAATTTGTTAAGCATCTCTTCTAAATAAAAAGTAGATTTAACAGGCAGTACTACACATACTTAGTGAATTATCTTGACCAGTTGCAGCAAGAAGACATACAAGCATGCCGGAGCTTATTTTGTATGGCTCATTTTTAGCTGTGGACAAGAAGTTGATTTTTTAAAATGTGTAATATAAGAAAACTTCTCAACTGTCACAAGTACTGCAACAAAGTACTCTTGTTAAAATGGGAATTAAGTTGCTCAAAATTTAGGTGCTGAGAAAGAAGTCCCTGCTGAGCATCTCAAAGCAGTCCAATGAGCAACTGGAGAAGAAAAAAAACAATAAACCTACTCTTCACTTTTTCTAAAGTGGCCTCTTTAGAGGCAATACAGGCTGCAAATACTGACAGCACAGGTCATCAATTTGAAAGACATTCTAAAACTTCTTGTAAACTAAGTCCCACTGAAATCCTTTTTAATGTTTGCTCCCATCAGAATTTAAGCCATCAATGACCAGCAAAAGCCAGAGCTGTAAAACACCAGCTGCCTCAATGTAGTCAGGGCTACTGCACAAGAGGCAAGAATGGTGAGGACAGCTGACTGAAAACACAAGAGACAGGCCATTGCAATTTGTGTCCATCATGGCCTCATCAGACAAGAAAGTGCTGAAACTGTAAGACACGTAGAAACAGGCCCCACTGGGTCTTGAAAAGCAAAGGAGACATCTGATGAACGAGAAAAGAGGAAGAAGTGAAAAGACACAGAAAGGTCAACACAACAGACTAGGGAAATAATTGCTGAAGCAGGACTCTGAACACATGCAGGCAAAATGTATTCAAGATGACTGCAGAAAAAAGTTCCAGTGGCCAAGATGATGAAAAACTGGGGAACGGTGTTTGCTAAGTAGGTAAATAAGTATAATGTGCCTGGCATGCAATGACATGATTTCCAATGCAACTAAAGTAAGAAGACCTGCAGTATGGACCAAATAGAAAACACACCCAGTATTTTTTCCTGTCGGGAAGTGCGATCTTCCCCTGAAATTACTGACTACAAGGTCCTGCATCCACACAAAACTGGACCAAATCTGCTGGGGTCTGCATGTATGGATACAGTCAAAGGATATAGGAAACTGATCTTGAGACAACTGTAAGCTACATTTCAAATGCATGACAACAGTGTAAGTAGAACCAGATTCTGCCTTTCCTTCATGTTTAAAAGTATGTAAGAATAATACTGTCTACATTGCAAAATTACAAAACTAACATTTGTAGCGGTGGGGAACGTTCCTCAATTTTTAATTACACCAAAAAATGAGAGTGGCCGTAGCCACTCTAGACAGCAGCGAACTACACAAGCCTGCAAGCATCCAGGATTTATTTTACTTAATCTAATTTCACTGCATGTTCCTAAAAAAATAGTCAATTTGAGAGAGGGAAAAAAAAAAAAAACCCAGACTTGCTGGCTGCCCAGTATTTTCCCCCCTTAAAGTTACTAAGATAAATTTAGCAGCCCACAAACTTGTCAAGTTTTCACTACTGTCCTACTCCAACGTAGGTCTGACACACACGCCACCTCACTTTTTGCCTATAAACCAATGAAAAACAAAAAAAAACCCATCTCCCAAAAAAGGAGTGAGATCTAGGCTGTTCTACAATACTATACATATATTGAAAGGCTTGAAGCAATATATATCTTCCTGCAAATTATGGCAAGGGTTTGTGGGCAGAACTGCATGTAGTTTTCACAAGGTACTTTAGGTACCAGGTCATCTTTGGAATACCAAAGAAAACATGCTGGAAAGGACTCCCACATCTCACACCGGTCCTCTGAGAGCCAAGAGCTGTCTAGTTGGTTGAAGAACTCTCCATAACTGTCTTTCAAACAGGTAAGCAAAGCCTGCAACTTTGCTAGACCTCCCCAAAACTTAATTTCCTTGCCAGAGACCAAGTCTGGAATAATTCACCCTGAAGCACTTTGTCTACAAATATTTCATATGCAGGAACTATAAATAAAGGACATCAGAACCTAGCCCTCCAAACACCAAGGTTAAATGTTGTAACTGGTCATCACATGTAAGAATTCACTTTTATCTCAAAAAGCCAAAGAACCAAGTACCTTCCACACTGCTACAGCCATCATCACACAGAACAAACAGTCCAGTATGAGGCACCGACCCAGAACATTCTATGCCGCCCTTAAAATAATCTAAATTACTAGGGCTAATGCTTATGCATCGCACTCAGTAACACCATTTAACACAGATTATTAATCCTGACCATCAACCAAATACCCTTCATGCAAAACGAGGTCGTGCATTTTTACATGCTGAACACACTTGGCAAATTTCATTCTCCCAGGGAAATTTGAGAGCTCGCATCACTACAGTCTCACTTCCCTTAATGCCTAAAACTTTGACCTGATGCAAATTAAAACCTGTCGGATACTTTTTTAGTTATCACTCCGGAAATCAAAGCTGAGTATTTTCCGTGTCAGAAAGCAAGTCTTCACACTTCAAGACTTAAGACAACTTACTTGGGGGCAAATAACCTTCATCACAGGATAAAAGGACAAAATATACAACACAGGTAATGCAATCATCACGTTGGAGAAGTAGCTGTATGCTAGACACTTTGCTGACATACTAAAAAAAGAAACTCAATCGTTCTTTGTTAAGAAAAGTGAGTACGGGGGAAAGTCTCATTTGCCCCTTTAAGTGCACCTCTGGAAACTGGAGCCTTTTCTAGCCCACGCTGATCCTCAAATACCTGCTTGCCTCACAGCTTAAATGCCCAGCTGCTTTGGGACGGAAAACCCTTCCCAGGGAGCGGCCAACCCAAGCAGCTAACTTCTACCAGTTACCTACAGCCACAAACTCCTGCAATAGCAGAACTGTTCGATTTAAGCCGTTTAAGAAGAAAACAAACACGGAGCCTTTACGAAGCTACCACAGAAGAGGAGGCCAGAGGTTCCGAAGTCGGTGCCTGCGGTCGGGGCCCGAGCGGGGACATCTTTCCAGCGAGGCCTAGAAGCGAGGCAGACTCCCTCCTGGCCAGGTGTGCTGCTCCATAAACGGGGCCCGCCGCAAAAAAAAAGCGGCCTCGCTGACCCTCGCCGGCCGGGAAAGCCCAGCCGCCGGCAGACCGCAGGCGAGGGCGGGCCCGCCCCGGCCGGCTGCTGTACGGGCCAGGCTCGGCGGGCCAGGCTCGGCGGGCCGGGCTCCGCTGCGGCGCTGGAGCGTCCCCCGTTCGTCTCGCCCTGCCGGTGGAGAACAGCGCCCAGCTGGGGAGGAGCGAGAGGTGATAAGAGTGGCACAGCCCTGCCCTGAGTGAACTCGCCGGCGCCTCTGCCCTTACCTCGGCCAAAGGGGAGATTGTCTGCTATCTAAGTAGGTCGGAGGCCCCGGCGAAGGCAAGTGCCGCCTCAGCCGCAGCGCGCAGCTGCCCGCTCGGGCGGACGAAGAGCCGCTCCCTCCCCTCCCCTCCCGCACCGCGCTGGCCACGGCAGGGCTCTTACCTCTGCTAACATTATTACCCGCTGCGCTGCGGCGCTTCGGCGGCTCTAGCCCCGCAGCATGGTGAAGCCCGGCGGCCGCGCGGAAAACTCCCCCTCAGCCTGCTGGGAGGTAAGGCGAGCGCCGCCAGCCCCCTGCCGCCTCCCTCAGCGGCCACCCGCCGCCCCCAGCCCCGCAGCTGCCTTCGCAGCTCGGTCCGGAGAGGCCGCCATCTTGGGAAAGCTACGTGCGCCGCCGCCGCCGCTCCCCGCCCAGCGCGCTCGCCCATTGGGGCTGAAGAACGCGGTGCCGCCCCTGCCGGGGCCACCTCATTGACCGTCCCGCCCCATCGCGACCCGCCTCGTCGTTCACCCGACCCGTTCTTCTTCCAGTGCTGGGCCGGGGGCACTGTGAACAGTACAGGAGATCCTGTGCCAAGGTCCAGCCCCAGGGTTTCATTGTGGCGCCCAGGAAGGGGCCGGGGCTGTGCGATTTGGTAAATCCAGGGACCCCGTGTGTTTGGGGGGTCAGTGGTGAAAGCCGGCGCCTGTCCCGCGGTGCCGCGGCCCTGACACACTGCACAGCCCGAAGGGACAAGTTGAAGGCAGCAGAACTTGAAACGTTGTTAAAGCCGGTTTGCTGTGGGGTTGGGGGTTTTCTGCTCTATCTCCCACGAAACGCTGGTGCGTCTTGCCTCTGAGCTCTTCTGAAGATTCCAGTTGCAACAATTTTTTTTTCCAAATTTCTGACCAAGCAGCATGCCTGATCCACCAGCACTGCATGTCTTTCCCTGCTCTAGATGATAAGAAGACACATATGTAAGTCCGCTACCTACAATGTTGTTGAGCAGTGGCATAAGCTGTAGAACCGAAATGCACCTCAGAACCGGAGCTGTGTCTGCAGGAGACCAGAGAGCCCTGCTCGTGAGGTAGTGCACCCTCGCATCTCAGAGTCTGAATATACTGAAAGATACCTGTATGAAAGTTAGTGCTTTTCCTTAAATCCTATGCTGCGTGCATTTGCTTGCTTGCTTGCTTTTTAACCAGACTTCAAAGTTACAAAGTTAGCCTTAGGTGCCAATAACAGAAAATACACACCAAAGAAGTGGTGATAGTTAGCCATGAAGATAAAGGAAAAGCAATGCTTTATTATTGACAGGCTGAGAGAGTGGAGGTTGTTGATGCTGGAGAAGAGAAGGTTCCTGGGAGACCTTACAGTGTCCTTACAGTACCCTAAGGTGGGACTAAAAGAAAGCTGGGGACAAACTGTTACAAAGGCATGTAGCACTAGGACAAGGGGCAGTGGTTTTAAATTAGAGAAGGGTAGACTTCGACTGGATATTAGGAAGAAGTTCTTTACTATGAGAGTGGTGGAGCACTGGAACATGTTGGCTATGGTGGTGGTAGAGATGCCATTCCAGGAGACATTCCAGGTCAAGCTTGGTGGAGCTCTAAGCAACCTGTTGGGGATGTCCCTGCTTGCTGCAGGAGTGCTGAACTACATGACCTTTAAGGGTCTCTTCCAACCCAGTGCATTCTATGATTGTATTATAATGTCAAGAAAAGCAGCCTTCTTCAATTACAGTCTCAAAGCAAAGCCCCTTTTCATGCTGAGGCAAAGGGCATTAGGCAGCCTTTAAGGCTGGTGGATTTTGTAGAAATTCTGTCATTTTCCCAGGGTTTGTTGAAAACTTAGCGCTTGAAGGTTGCCCACTTCTTGGTTTTATTTGTATTACTGAGTTTCAGTTTTACTCATACAATAGTTTTTCCCCTGCCAGAGACCCAGCTGTTAGTCATGTGGCTTGCCCTTTCAAAAAAGCAGACCCGCAATATTCATAATCACTTACTTGCTGCTTCAAAATAATACAAAATATTCATCTTTTTTCAAGAATCTGGTGAGCTTTGTACTTCTCAGTCTGTGTTTCTGAATGGTTCTTGTTGACATTACTCTTTCCTCCAAGCTGATCCCTCAGAGAACATCCAAATCTCACAGCGCACACAACTCTTATTTTAAACAATAGGATTAACAGTAACGGAACCATGCAGTGGTCTTGAACGTGGTATTGCACCATCTTGATAAATTAAAAATTGTTCAGAAACATTGAGCAATGGGAGTTGTGAAATAGCAATTTTATTGCTTTTGTCTTCTAACATTTATTTACAGCATGTTGCAGATGCTTATTTGGAAGACAGTCATATATATATGTAGTTGTGGTTCTCTATTCATGGCTTTCATCATGTTTCAATTCAGCCACATAATGCCCTGTGCTCTGCTCTGTGGTAAAGAAAACCCTGGAGGGACCCATAATATAGCAAGCTGCTTAGCAAATTATGCAAAAACATTGACACATGCTTAGCTAGGTAGGAAACAAAACCAAAACACTTAGAACACCAACTGTTTGCCATGTCACTTAGTCATAAATACATTCTCTGGGCAAGGCACCGATGAGATAAATTACCCAGCTTATAAGTCTGTAAAGGATAAACGAAGTGTGAATATACATATAAATGCTAGTAGTGAAGGCAAGATGATGGTCTAGCAAAGGAGACTCTCTTGGCACCATCTTTACTTCTACATTTAGACATATCAAGTAGGGTGCTTCAAAAGAAGTAATCACCATTGAAAATTTATTGCAAAACTGTGGACAACCTAAGTGTGCTAGAGGTAGAAGAAGAGCAAATCATTTGCAAATCTCACGGCAAGATGAAGTCCCAGTTAGTACTTTGCTCTTGAATTTGCCACTGCTTCTGCTTGGGACTTGGCAGCCCAACAGCTTATCAGTCAAGGAAGCACCTTTCATTTCTGTACTGCTGAAATAAACCTACCAATGCCTCTCCTGAAAACTGTTCTCTGATTTTACACCTGTCCACGTAGCCTTAATATTTTTGCAAAGTAGTTGTGGGGTTTTTAAATCAATTGTTCTAATTTTTGGTTAAAAACACCATCAAGGGAAAGTTAGCATAGTTGCAACATCAAGAATGAGGCTGTGAGGAAGGACTGAACCACATTAGAGCAGACTCAAGGCAGAAGAGGTGGCAGCATTGTAAAGGAGAGGTGAGAAGACTTGGTAACTTGCAAGGAAGGTGATGTGAATGAGTCTGCTAGCAGCAGCACAAAGGAGGAAGAGAAAAGAAAGCTTCTCATTACTGAAGAATTGAACAGTTACATTGGCTGTTCCTGTTCTTGGAATAAACTAAATAATGTAAGTGC
This sequence comes from Dryobates pubescens, assembly GCF_014839835.1. Lineage (NCBI taxonomy): Eukaryota > Metazoa > Chordata > Aves > Piciformes > Picidae > Dryobates > Dryobates pubescens. The sequence continues at coordinate 39,884,958 of NC_071615.1, forward strand.
AATTCTGTTTTTTTTTTTTTTTTTTTTTTCCTGTGAAGGAGAGTGTTTCTAAATTCATGTGAGCTGGTCTAGAAACATGGATCCAACTGCAATGGAAAAGATTATCAATGGTAGGCCAGAAGCCCTTGAATACTTATTTGTTTCCCTGAGCCCATCTTCAAATGACACTAATGCTCTTAGACTTGATGAGTCATGCCTATTTCTTACATTTTCTCCTTGTGCATTCATTACACATACAGCTTGGGACTGGCAGTGACACGAGCTGGCACACTTAAAGGATGCAGTGCAGCCACATTAGCATCGTGCTCACCCAGGCAAAGAAGCATGCTCCTTATTTTCATGTCACTTCCACAAACCTGCAAGCTCTCTGTGAAGAAGTGCTGGGGCACAAGTGTATTAGGGCAAGTGTGTATATATATATTTTTATATGTATGTGTGTGTTTGTGTGTATGTGTGTGTGTCTGTAATCCAACAGAAATCTTGCAGGAAATTTTTGCACCCAATCCTTAAAATACTTTGATAACTTCCTTTCTCATAGGCTAGCCAAATGCTTAATACAATTAGAAGGAGCACCTTAATGCTGATGGCTGCAAACACCTTCATATTTATAAGACATCTCCTACCTGTTGCCAAACATCTTGGTGTTCTTTGCTTTTATTATTTAGTTTTCACTGACTATGAGCAAAGTAAGTTGTCTGATGGTGTAGATCCACATTTTGAAATCCCACTGCAGGCACTGGAAGTTGCAAGGGGTATCTACCAAAGTCATGGGGGAATGAAGATTTAAAATCTTAAACAGAGGAATACAAGCTAGGGATAGCACCAGCAGGCTCTCCATCTAGAAGTTTATGAAGCATAGTGAGTGTAGTAAGTTAAGAGGAAGGCTCAGAGACAAAAATACAGTTGTGAGGGGATGGACGCAGCACACACAGAAGGGGCACAGGCAAGATTTAGTAATAAAAGAGCAACTGTGCCAACTTCCAGCAAAGCAAAAAAGAGCACGAATTATTTTCCAGCCCTGAAAGGAGGGCAGTCCCACAACCTAAATAGCTGTTAGCTCACCAGCTTATGAAAAATTAAATCAATTACTTAATTGCCAAGCTAATTAAGGTAACCTCTGAAACAGCAGTAACCTGCATTTGGAAAACAAGAGGATATGTTCTCTCTATACATACATGAAGACTAGGGAAAGGGGAAACTACAGGTAGGGTTGGGGGAGGGATGAATTGAACTGACCAATTTTGCTTTACGAAGCAGTTCCTTTGTGAGTCTCTTTCTAAACTTCATCAGCAAGCCTGAACTTTTGTACCTTTCTCTACAGTGTTGTGAAGATCTCTTACAGAATATTTCTGTATACTATAAATTAGCTCTGGTTCTCTATAACCAACTGATATAAACCAAAGTTTGGCTTCTGATCTCTTGTTTCAGTTGTTGCAGCCCAGGCTGGCAATATGGTTGGAGTTCATGTAGGGTTGTTTAGTCTGTGATTCAATTTTGAGGGGGAAGAGAAGGTGAGGTGGAGGAGAAATTTGTAGTCAATAGACGTTTCCAGTGTTAAGTATTAGTGTTTGAAAGCAATTCATTCCATTACATTTCAAGTAAGATCAGATGAGCCCACAAGTTTACATAAATGACATGATTGAAAGGGCAACTCAGAGCATCTTTAGTGTGTGAAATTTGAATATTCTGTTATTTCAGGAAGTTGCCTATTCTAAGATCTTTGGTCTGAGTTGCCTGATTAGAAGAAAAACATCTGATCAGGATCACAACTCTATATTCAAATTAAAGATCTCTTTCACTTCCTGCTTTCTCAGCATTGGCCTGTGTGGTAGTTTTTGATGCAGCACAGACAGCGTGTGGTGTGTGTGAAAGGGCTACTCAAGACAATATGATGTGAATGTAGGCATTAGAAAAATTATTACTGAAGAAGAATCAGGGGCAATTCCTGCTTCATCTTCAGCACTAAGGACTGCCCAGTGTTCATGTTCTCAGAATTGGTTATTGGAGGCTGAAATTTCTTTCAAAGGTTTTTCCAGCTTACATATCTTCACTGTAGTAAGCTTTCTGCTACTCAAACATCTGTCTCCAGCTAGGAGACAGATTTGTCTTAGCACCTTAGTCCTAGTTGTCTAAGCAAGTATTAGAATAAACTACATTTCTTAATACAAAGGAAACTCTCTCAAAATTATAATGGTGTCTCTTTCGGAAGTCTAGAATGACATGACTAGAGTCATCTCAGAATTGTGACATAGATGTTAGTTTTCAGCTGCTTAGTGTCTGTGAAAATAATGCACACAGAAGGCTTCCTATGCTGTTTGCACACTGTTGCTGCAGAGAGGAGAAAGATAGGATAAAAAATTGTTGAGAAAAGTCACCATAATTCTTAAAATTCTATCATGGTTATCCCTCCAGGCATTTCTCCTACCCCTTCACTCTGCCCTGGTGAGGCCACATCTGGAATATTGTGTCCAGTTCTGGGCTCCTCAATTCAGGAAGGATAGGGGAACTGCTTGAGAGAGTCCAGCACTGAGACACAAAAATGCTGGAGGTAGTGGAACGTGTCCCTTATGAGGAAAGGCTGAGGGAGCTGGGTGTCTTTAGCTGGGAGGAGACTGAGAAGTGATTAATGTTTATAAATATGTGAAGGAAGGTGTCAGGAGGATGGAGCCAGGCTCTTCTCAGTGATGTCCAATGGTAGGATGAGGGTCAGTGGGTGCAAGCTGGTGCACAGGAGGTTCCACATGAACATAAGGAAAATCTTTTTCCCTGTGAGGGTGACAAAACACTGGAACAGGCTGCCCAGAGAGGTTGTGGAGTCTCCTTCTCTGGAGACATTCAAAACCCACCTGGATGCGTTCCTGTTTGAACTGCTCTAGGTGACCCTGCTCTGGCAGGGGGGCTGGACTAGATGATCTTTCAAGGTCCCTTCCAACCCCTAAGGTTCTGTGACTCTGTGATTAGGTGTGTGTCACAAGCAGATGCAGCCTGGGCCTGAATTTTCAGCTTGCACATTGCTTTAATAGTGATTACAGTGGTACTGATCTTGGGATAAAGTTTTATGGTGATACTGAACTGTGACAGTGACTTGAGGCCAAAGTGAAGATATTCTATGGCTAGGAGAACAAAAAATAGATTATATCTAAAACATTTTGGTGGAAAATACTCACTTAATAAGATTTAGAACTAACAAAAGAGAGGCAAGTAAGAAGCCAAGCTATTTACTGTACACTAAAAAATATTGCTTAATTTACCATATTTGTGTTTTGCAAAGCTGGTGTCAATGGTGTCCTCTTTATGTAAACCAGGAGAATAGAATAGAATAGAATAGAAGAGAAAAGAATAGAAGAGAATGGAATAGAAGAGAATAGAAGAGAATAGAAGAGAAGAGAATGGAATAGAATAGAATAGAATAGAACAGAATAGAATAGAATAGAACAGAATAGAGTAGAATAGAATAGAATAGAATAGAATAGAATAGAATAGAATAGAGCAGGTTGGAAGAGACCTTCAAGATCATCATGTCGAACCCATCAACCAATCCAACCCACCTAAACAACTAAACCATGGCACCAAGCACCCCATCAAGTCTCCTCCTGAATACCTCCAATGACGGTGACTCCACCACCTCCTCAGGCAGCCCATTCCAGTGGGCAATCACTCTCTCTGTATAGAACTTCTTCCTAACATCCAGCCTAAACCTCCCCTGGCACAGCCTGAGACTGTGTCCTCTTGTTCTGGTACTGGTTGCCTGGGAGAAGAGACCAACCTCTGCCTGTCTACAACCTCCCTTCAGGTAGTTGTAAAGAGCAAGAAGGTCACCCCTGAGTCTTCCTCTTCTCCAGGCTAAGCAACCCCAGCTCCCTCAGCCTCTCCTCACAGGGCTGTGTTCCAAACCCCTCACCAACTTCATTGCCCTTCTCTGGACACGTTCCAGCAACTCAACATCCTTCCTAAACTGAGGGCCCCAGAACTGGACACAGTACTTGAGGTGTGGCCTAACCAGTGCAGTGTACAGGGGCAGAATGACCTCCCTGCTCCTGCTGGCCACACTGTTCCTGATCCAGGCCAGGATGCCATTGACCCTCTTGGCTACCTGGGCACACTGCAGGCTCATGTTCAGCCTGCCATCAACCAGTACCCCCAGGTCCCTCTCTACCTGGCCACTCTCCAGCCACTCTTACCCCAGCCTGTAGCACTGCATGGGGTTGGTGTGGCCAATGTGCAGAACCCGGCACTTGGATGTGTTAAATCTCTGCCCATCTGTCCAGCCTGTTGAGGTCCCTCTGCAGAGCCTCTCTACCCTCCAGCAGATCAACTCCTGCCCCCAGCTTGGTGTTGTCAGCAAATTTACTGATGATGGACTCAATGTCCTCGTCCAGATCATCAATAAAGATGTTAAAGAGCATGGGGCCCAGTACTGATCCCTGGGGCACACCACCAGTGACTGGCTGCCAGCTGGATGTGGCACCATTCACCACCACTCTGGGCTCGGCCCTCCAGCCAGTTCCTAACCCAATGCAGTGTGCTCCCATCCAAGCCATGGGCTGATAGCTTGGCCAGGAGTTTGCTGTGGGGAACAGTGTCAAAGGCTTTGCTGAGGTCCAGGTAGACTACATCCACAGCCTGCCCCACATCCACCAGGCGGGTCACCTGATCATAGAAGGAGATCAGGTTGATCAGGCAGGACCTGCCCTTCCTAAACCCATGCTGGCTGGGCCTGATCCCTTGGCCATCCTCTAAGTGCTGTGTGACTGCACTCAGGATGACCTGCTCCATAATCTTTCCTGGCACTGAGGTCAGGCTGACAGGCCTGTAATTCCCTGGCTCATCCAACCGGCCCTTCTTGTGGATGGGCACAACGTTGGCCAGCTTCCAGTCTTCTGGGACCTCTCCAGTGAGCCAGGACTGATGAAAAATGATGGAGAGGATGATATCATCCTGAGAAGTCTGAGAAATCTGACAAAGTGCACTGCAGTCAGCATATGATGGGAGGGGTTCTTTAGTTACAAAATATATTTTAAAAAACCCAAACAAACCAACCACTGAGAAGAGAAGAATTAGAAGTGAGTCTAACACTTTTTTTTTTCTTTAAGTGATGTTTTCCCTGAGTCCTAAATGCCTAATCCATAATCAACAAATGTTCTAAGACACTTAATCTGCTGGGGGTGGGGGCAGATGCAGGAGTAGAAAATGAGAAAAATGGAATAGCTAAAAGTAAAATAAATATTCTGTCTGCAGTATCAGCCACTCCAGGTGTTCAAAGCCATTAGCCAAGCTCTGAGAATCATGACATTGGAAGCGAAAGTTGTTTACATTTCCCCCGTTTCTTGAATCTCTGAGAAACAGGCAAGTCGTATTTTCAGGCTCTGCAATCATAAAGGCTGCAAAGACTTGTTAAAGCACCTTTCTTCTTGCACTGAATTACATGGCTTCACAAACTTCAAGAAATAAGCTAAATATTGTAAGTTATCATAAATTTGTAGGAGATGGCAAAAACTGTGAGGGTACTGGAGGGCTCATTATACTTTTCTGCATTGTGCATCACTGATGTTTGTATCTGCACTCCAAGCAAAGGTGTTTATTGGTACTGTATATGGTCTCAGAGTTGAAGCTCTCACTACTTAGACCTTCAAGGTCGCTTTGCAAATTGGTTTCATTCCTCTGGTAGTTTGTTTTGCTGCCCGCTTAGAGCAGCTTGCTTGTAACAAAGACTGATGCATGAAACTTTGACAAAATATAGAGATGTAATTTAATCACTGAAAAGAGCCACAGGAAATCCAAAATTAAATGCTGCTTGTAATGTATTGGGAAGAGAGCAACAGAGAGTACAACAATCATTGCTTATTTGAATGTCGTTTCCCTTAGTTCTGTTAAAACTAGATGCAGAATAATTTCGCCTATGTGCTTCACAATGTCAGTTGCTGCTCACCCTGAAGAGGGTTAAAAACTGGTTCTATGTCAACTCCAATTTGTTTTTCATATACCAAAAGGACTACCAAGTCCCTCCACCAGAAAAACCTGTTCCTCTGGTCCTCCTTTTCCTCATAGTTAGATGTGCAGTCAGAGTGCCATTACGAAAAATCTTCACCTGAGTGGTGTTTATATACAAAACACGTCCCTGAGTTAAGATTTGATACCTCTGACTGGGTTGGTTGGGTTGGTTTTGTCTTTGAGATTCTGGTTTTCCCCTGATTTTTTTCCCCAAGATTTTGGTTGTGGGTTTTTTTGTTTGTGTGTGTTTTTTTTGTTTGTGTGTGGGTTTTTTAAATGCTACTTTCTGATGGTTTTTTTTTTCTTTCTGGCTTTAACAATCTCTATACAAGATAGGAGACCTTCTGCAAGATCACTGCAAGCCATTTAGGATTAAATTAAGGATCATTACACTCTTTAACTTCAACCCCTCCTCACACATTGCTAGTACTCCCCTTCCCCTTAACAGCCACAAGTGGCTCATCAACCGACCTTAGCCACCTAGACAGAGAAGTGAGGTGGACCCCAGCTTTACTGTCTGGGTTTTTCTTTCACTTTACCAGGTGGACTAACTGCCACTCATCCTCACAATGTACATCCAGTTCACAGAAGGACAGACAGGTTTTTCCACCAGTTCATTATGAAAGATCTGCACAAAGTATGCCACTGCTGCTGACACGAGGACATCAGCAATGCATCTAAGGTCATGAAGGATCAGTAAAGGCATAATCTTAGATAAGCTTTTGCAGAGTGACTCACACACCTGAGTATTAATCCTTGCAGCAAAAAGCACATCTTAAAGTAGGACGGTGAGATTGTCCATATTAAATCCCAGAATTCCCTGGTAATTCCTCTTTTCTTTTCTTTTCTCTTTTCTTTTTTCTTTTCTTTTCTTTTCTTTTTTCTTTTCTTTTCTTTTCTTTTCTTTTCCTTTCTCTTTTCTTCTCTTTTCCTTTCTCTTTTCCTTTCTCTTTTCTTTCTTTTCTTTTCTTTTCTTTTCTTTTCTTTTCTTTTCTTTTCTTTTCTTTTCTTTTCTTTTCTTTTCTTTTCTTTTCTTTTCTTCTCTTTTCTTCTCTTTTCTTTTCTTTCTTTTTTTAATAGTTTCTCTGGAAATGCCAACATGAAAAAGGATTTGTGAGCCTAAAATACTACATGTTTCATCTTTCCCTTCCTCCTTGACGTCAGTGGGTTTAACAAAGGGTATCGTATTTTCTTTAGGCTGAGCATATAGTACTTAAGGCTTATTTATGCCTCCTATTACAGGCAGTACAGATGCTGCAGTGAAATTACACCCTCACATTAAACCAACAACACAATCACATAGATTTTACTTGGAAACACAGAATGTAAACATCCCTTGACCCTGACTACTCTAGAGTCAAAGTTGAGATTGCAAAGTAACGGACTAAGCTAAATTCTCTTAAACAGCTATGCACAGGAGTTGAAATTCAGATCTGCTTAGTCAGCATGCTGGTAACAGATTTTGGATTTATGCAGCCCTTTATTAACAGCCTTTTATTAATCTTCCTGGATTCCCACAAAGATCACCACTTTGCTTTTGAGATATGAAATAGCTGCCAAAAAAAACCCCAAAACAAACCCAATTTACTCCTAACTCACCAGTGCTTTGGAGGGGAAAAAGGGAAGGAGAAAGGAAGTATTCTGTCCAACTCTGATACATGACTGCTTTCAACATTGTTATTTTGAACTTTTTTTCATATATTCATTTAAAAACTTGTCAGTTAAGAACAATATTAGCTACATCAAGTTCTTCCTCAACACAAGATTTAATTAAAAACTTAATATCTTCAAGTATTTCCACAGTTAAAACCAAACAGCAGCCAGTTAGCTAATTTAATCTCCCAATTGTCTGACAAAAGCGGCAAAAAGCAAGGCTGGAGCAGAGCTTTTGCTGTTACAAAACATAAAACAACTGCACAAGATGTTTTCTTGCACCTTCTGGAGCAGCCCAATGACACAGTTAGAAAATCTATCAGGGGAAAGAAACAAAACCAATTACTGTGCAATTTTAAGATTAAAAAATAAAAAGTACAACCCCATCTATATCCAGCTGTAGAAAACAAACATCTGCCCTGCAAAGTCTCCTAGTATCCACCTTCATCCATCCATAGCCTCTCTGCTCACCCAGTCTCAGTTGTTTTTTCAGTTAGTCTCCCTGCAATATCTGGACTTAATACTTCTTCTGTTCATCCTTTTTGTGTGCTGGGAATATGCTTCTCTCCTCCTTTTTACTTCTAGGTCCCCACTGTGGCAACATATCCATATTCCTTACAGAAGTAACTATCTTATGGCTGGGCTTGAATATGGGCTGATGTCTTCTGCTTTGCATCGGGGGAGGGTACAATCCCAGAGGAGTGAGCAAGCTGCCAGACTTGGTCCATCTTCTGCCTCTCTCTCAAGCCAATGAGCTTTTACCTCTGAGAGGAAAGGTGCTCTGGGATGCACTGGGAGAAGGCTAATGATACCTACCCAAAGCACTTCTGCATCCAATATATCAGTCATTCTCACTAACAGGGAAAGGAAATGTCTGCTCTGAAACTTTAAACTGTATAACATATCAGCAAGTATGAAACAACTTTAAAAAGACACACTGAACCCTATTAGAATTCATCATTATAGCAGGTCCTGTGGTTGGTTTTGTTGCTTCACCTAAAGCCACCATCTGTGGAGTCATGTGTCTGAGCCACGTGGTGATGAAAGATTCTGCTCCAGGCAAGCAAGTTTTTGTCCTTCCTCTTGACACAGAATTGCTTACATAAGTGAATCCTAAAGCCTCAGAAAACCAGGGAAGTATAGAAGATGCATTTCTGGTTTGTGATGCAGATACTCCTTGATTCAAAATCCTATGTCTATGTTGCTTCTAGGGCTTTGAGTCTTCAAAAACTGTTTCATCTGATAATTTTGCTACTTTTATAATCACTCAATTATATCACACAGAGCTAAACCAAACACCTGTAAATGTCTGGGATTGTGAGCAAAACACATAGAGACATATGGTTCTTGCCTACTGGTTGTGATTGGGTAGCTCTGTTCCAAACAGTGGTCCACAAGCATATTAATGCTTCAGAGGACATCAGTAGTGTTCTCCAAAATCTGGAGATTTCCAGAATACAGAAGACCTTTTTATCACTTCAGCATTTTGTAACCAAAAGTAACTATAAAAAGACAGAGCTTTGTTCCCCAAGGACATTTATTTCTGGGATAAAAATGAAAGTATCTTTATTCTCCTCCCTTAGGTAAGAGCTGTGTACAGAACTGCATGTATTCATTGGGGTGCACAGAGCTAGGACTGGGCTAGTTACACAGAAACTGTTTTAGCTTTATAAAATCCTTCTTAAGTCTTTACATCTAGAGAAGGTTCAATTGTGGAATGAATTATAATGACTTGGAATTAATCTAGAACAAATTGGATTGCTGCACTAGAGTTAGAGAAAGCAAAATTGCATCTATTTCCACAGAACATTTTTTTTCCCCTCTCTGTTGTTAACATTCTCATTGTGTATGTAAAGTACACAGCTGCTGATTAAAAGATTGCAAAAGGGAAAAAACAAACACCTTTTTAAACATACAGAAAGAGACACTTTGAGTGAGCACTTTGTGATTTGTTTTCCAATTAGGAATGACATTTAATTTTAAGAGTTGACTGTGTGCAAGATAACATTTTGTTGGTTCAAGTGCATATGCCTCGTACTGTGATTAGTGGTTGTCATTTTCAGGATTTTAGGCACAAAACAGGCTGCATGTTCCCTTGTATCTTCCTTCAGTAGTCTCAGTTTCAATGTGTGCCCTGGTTTTGCTGTGACGGAATTCCAGGCCAGCCATGGTTTGCAGGTAGTTAGCACTTTGTGGTCAGCCAGGGGCCTAAGCTGGGAGGGGCAAAAGCCAGGAAAGCTGACCTGAGCTGGCTCACGGGTGTATCCCAGACCATAAATGTCATGGTCATCATGAAGGGGATGTTTGCTGAGGACACCAGAGTTTCCTGTTTGGGATTTTTTCCTGCTTGTTCTTCTTTCCATCCATGAAGTACCTTGCTTACCATTCTGTTCCTGAGGGTTGTCTTCCTGTTTGTTGTCACCTCTGTACATTCACTGGGCTGAGTGTAACTTTGTATAATTTATATTGGTATTAGTTTTGCTGGTTTGTTAAATCTGTTTTCATCTGACCATACAGAACTTCTCTCTTTTTTCCAATTCCTCTCCTCTGCTGGAGAAGGGTCATCAGGTGATAGAGCAACAATCCTAGTTTAACCCTGGATGTGGGCTAAAGGTAGAAAATGCATGAAACTACTTATTGTTGTGAATGACAACCCCAAATTTATTTTTGCTTCATGTTTTTATGTATTTCTAGATATTAAGAAAGATGTAGATTTTTAGATCTTAGCTAACTTCAAGTATCCAAGTGCCGGGTTCTGCACATTGGCCACAGCAACCCCATGCAGAGCTACAGGCTGGGGTCGGAGTGGCTCGAGAGCAGTCAGGCTGAGAGGGACCTGGGGGTGCTGGTCGACGGTAGACTAAACATGAGCCTGCAGTGTGCCCAGGCAGCTAAGAGGGCCAATGGCATCCTGGCCTGCATCAGGAACAGTGTGGCCAGCAGGAGCAGGGAGGTCATTCTGCCCCTGTACACTGCACTGGTTAGGCCGCACCTCGAGTACTGTGTCCAGTTCTGGGCCCCTCAGTTTAGGAAGGATGTTGACTTGCTGGAACGAGTCCAGAGGAGAGCAACAAAGTTGGTGAGGGGTTTGGAACATAAGCCCTACGAGGAGAGGCTGAGGGAGCTGGGGTTGCTTAGCCTGGAGAAGAGGAGACTCAGGGGTGACCTTATTACTCTCTACAACTACCTGAAGGGAGGTTGTAGACAGACGGATGTTGGTCTCTTCTCCCAGGCAAGCAGTACCAGAACAAGAGGACACAGTCTCAGGCTGCGCCAGGGGAGATTCAGGCTGGATGTTAGAAAAAAGTTCTATACAGAAAGAGTTGATTGCACATTGGAATGGGCTGCCTGGGGAGGTGGTGGAGTCGCCATCACTGGAGGTTTTTAGGAGAAGACTTGACGGGGTACTTGGTGCTGTGGGTTAGTTGCTTGGGCGGTGTTGGATTGGTTGATGGGTTGGACGCGATGATCTTGAAGGTCTCTTCCAACCTGGTTTATTCTATGTATTCTATGTATTCTATTTGGGTAGGCTTTTCTCTTCAAGAAAAACAAAGGAAAACTCAGCTTGTTGTGCAGCTCATAAAGTGTCCTAAGGTCAGATTTGAGGTGTGTAGGTGCTAGCATTGAGTTGACAGTTTTCTCATTAAAATTCAATGGCTGAACTAATAAAATGTATTTCTGCATAACAAATGTTTGTAAGTTTAGTTTAAAATTACAACAGTTGCAAGGAAAAAAAACACTTGAACTCCCCCAACTGCATGAAATGCTTCATAGAAATAGCTAAAACTACTTCTCTACTGCTGAGCTGCAAATAGAAGTTCTGTAGTACTGGCTAGGTGAACCTGACAGCAGTTGACTGTCCCTGCATGTGCAGTTACTCGCTCCCATCATTAAATCTCATGCCGTTGGACTCTGCCCATCTGTCCAGCCTGTCGAGGTCCCTCTGCAGAGCCTCTCTACCCTCCAGCAGATCAACTCCTGCCCCCAGCTTGGTGTCGTCAGCAAATTTACTGATGATGGACTCAATGCCCTCGTCCAGATCATCAATAAAGATGTTAAAGAGCATGGGGCCCAGCACTGATCCCTGGGGCACACCACTAGTGACTGGCCGCCAGGTGGATGTGGCACCATTCACCACCACTCTCTGGGCTCGGCCCTCCAGCCAGTTCCTAACCCAATGCAGTGTGCTCCCATCCAAGCCATGGGCTGACAGCTTGGCCAGGAGTTTGCTATGGGGAACGGTGTCAAAGGCCTTGCTGACGTCCAGGTAGACTACATCCACATCATCTTCCTTGTTATGCTGGTACAAGCACTGAGACTTTCAGTGGATGCAGTCAGGCAAGATAAGGTGCACACACCACCCATTTGTTAGCAGCATTTCATCAGCAGGATTTAATCACATTAAACTGACTGCATAATCGTGACCTGATTCTGCAAAACTCTAAGTTGGAGTTTTGCATCTTCAAAGACCGCACATTTTAATCATGTCATAGCTTATGTGATACTGAGCAGAAAGCAGGAGACCTGTGCAAAAGAAATCTGTTTCCACTTCAGTTGATACAGCTGACAGTAGTACTGCATGAAAACTGTGATGAGGGAATTAGGAGATTGGACAAGTGCTTTCTATATAATACCAAAAATAGGTATGCTCCAAGGTAAAAAGAGACAGACAGGGAACCAGCTTATTTCATGTTTTGCTTTCAGAAAATTCTTTACTTCTAAATGCCTGCATATCTTTAAAAATGATTTAAACAAACTGCTTGGATGAAATCAAAACATTAATTATGATTTCATGAGTTGTTCTGTGTCTTTCAGGACTGAGGCTTTGATCTCTAACGTCCTAGATCGTATCCATGTTTATTACAGACCACCGTGCCGTTACTTGGGAAAGAGGGAAGCTTTCATTGTGCTAGGACTTGTACATAGTTAAAGTATCATGCTGGGTCTATAAAAATAGTATTTTTCTTATATAAGCTTAATGCTATATTTCAATTTTGTTTTTCATGAGAGATGGGGAAATTTTCCAAACCAATAAGTCGTTGGCTGGTTTTTAATGTATTTGGCATTGTATAGCATGCAGATTACTGCTGCAGGGTTTGGTTTAAATTGTATTTTCAGATTGTTTTTTCTAAGATCAAGTTGTGTGTGTGTGTATGCATGTGTAGGAGTATCAATGCATGCATACATGCATGCTTCTCTCTCTTTTTCTCTCCCTCTCCCTCTCTCTCTCCCTCTCTCTCTCCCTCTCTCTCCCTCTGTTTTCCATTAATACCTTTGAGCCCTTTGGCAAATTCCAACTAACTTGGGACCAGAGTTCCAAAAATAAATGTTTCCACAAGGCTTGGAGAATGGCCAAGTAAAATAAGGAAGTCTTATCGGTGTTCTGATTAAAGGATAAGTTGTAGTGTAAGTACTACATTATTAAACATTAGAGAATCTACCTTGAGGACACCCCATATAAATATCTCAGATATGGAAAATAGGGACTTTTTTGGGCCTATGCCTAAACTGGGTGGGGCATGTTATGTTAACATGCAGAGCTGTCTGGTTTTATATTTTCTTTCTTTATCAGTCCTGGGAGTATTCCCAAGTCCTCCCATCATGTGTAGCCTTTGTTACAGACATAAGTACTCTAGAAAACCTGGGTAGTGTTGGATGATAGGTTGGACACGATGATCTCAAAGGTCTCTTCCAACCTGGTCTGGTCTATTCTATTCTATTCTATTCTATTCTATTCTATTCTATTCTATTCTATTCTATTCTATTCTATTCATGGAACTACTAGAAGAGTTTTAAAGGATCTTTGTTGCCTGCATTCAGGCTGTGTAGATGTTTGCTGCAGACACCAGCACCAAGGAAGCAGAGCCTGCTACAGGAACATACATCAAGCCCTTCTACCCTGTCTTCTACCCTCTAGGATTCTTGTCTGGTTTGTGGAAATGCTCTGCAATCAGATAGCTATCTGAGATACCCAAACAAAGATTTGCAAAGGCTTCTCAACCTGTTTTCACCTGTGACATCAAAGGCCATTCTCCATGGACTAATAGTGGCTGCCAGCCACCTTCAAAGGTTCCAGAGCCCTAGATCACATAGGTGAAGATGCATGAAGCTTTGCAGGATGTGTCCCACTTGATACTTTAAACCTGTTCTGTTGGTTGTTTGGGGTTTTTTCCCCATTTGCCTGATATCTGAGCAAAATACTCTCTGTACAAATTTATCCCTTCTCATGAGTCTCACATGTCTCAGGTACTTCTGTCAAAGATCTTAGGTGTACTTTTTTTTAATGTGAGCTTGATTTTCTTTTAAAAACAAATGCCCATAAAATGCTTCTTAATTTTGTAGTTGAAGAAAAAACTTTAAAGTAATGATGAAAAAAAAACCCAAACAAACAAATAAAAAGAAATAAACTCCCCACAACCCTGCTCTTATAAAAAAAATCTCAGATTGTTTATAGAATAGTCTCATGATTTTGAGTCATGATTTTGAGTATCCTTGTGTTGTCCTTGTATATTAATAGCGTATCTTAAATGGACAAAGAAGTCAAAGGGACATGCCAGAACACTCCTAGCAACAGCAGTGCTACAGTTACCACTTTTAGGCTTTTTTGTTTGCTGTAGCCTAGAAAAGACACTCTCCATTTGGCATAGGATATGACTTTACTATAAAAATGTGTTCTAAGTTGTAATTTGGTCTTTTCTGGTTATTCTATATGCAAATATATTCAAAATGTTTGATGAAGAATTAAAGTTCTCTGTGAAACTACATTTAGTATAGGAACTATGAGAGGAGACTGATATATTGTTACTCTTAATTAGAATCATAGAATCAATAAGGTTGGAGATGATCTCAAAGATCATCAAGTCCAACCTGTCACCCAAGACCTCATGGCTACTAAACTATGGCACCAAGTGCCCCTCTTGAACACCTCCAGGGATGGTGACTCCACCACCTCCTTGGGCAGACCATTCCAATGGCTAACAACTCTCTCTGTGAAGAACTTTCTCCTCACCTCCAGCCTAAACTTCCCCTGGCACAGCTTGAGACTGTGTCCTCTTGTGCTGGTGCTGGTTGCCTGGGAGAAGAGACCAACCCCCTCCTGGCTACAACCACCTTTCAGGTCGTTGTAGACAACAATAAGCAATTAATGGGTGTTTGATTTGAAAGTAGATTTCACAGCTTCTGAAAGTCTAAGAAAATATAAGGACAACATTTACCTTTTAAAAATTAATTATGGAGGACATTTTGGGAAATGAATCATCATCCCTGTGTGAAACTATTGCTTAAAGGCAAACAGCAGTCAAAAATAATTGGATTATGTAGCTTTCTTTCATGTGGTGGTATACATACATAATGAAAAATAAAATTAGAAGCTTTTATGGAGTTTAATGATCTTTCATGGAGCTTTTGGAGAATGTTGGTATATGTGGAAACTCATAGAGAAGACCACTGATACTGGAAGTTTTTAATTAGACTTTTATCTATCTGTGAATGCATTCCATCGTTCAAGCATTAAAACATGTATAGCCAAGATGCTTTGGAACTAAATATATATTTACTGAAAGCCAAAAGGTAAATCCTGTGTTGCCCCAGCTCCATATAGCTCACCCAATGGAAAACTCTGATCTTCTGCAAGACCTTTGCTGACCTCCCTAGCATTGTCTCCAGTGTCCACCATGATCTGAAAATACAACACATATACCCCAGCAGTCAGCATATCCTAAATCTATCTTATCCTTAAATCTATCTAAGGGCAACGAGGCTGGTGAGAGGCATTGAGCACAAGCCCTATGAGGAGAGGCTGAGGGAGCTGGGGTTGCTTAGCCTGGAGAAGAGGAGGCTCAGGAGAGACCTCATTGCTCTCTGCAACTACCTGAAGGGTGGTTGTAGCCAGGAAGGGGTTGGTTTCTTCTCCCAGGCAACCAGCACCAGAACAAGAGGACACAGTCTCAAGCTGTGCCAGGGGAAGTTTAGGCTGGAGGTGAGGAGAAAGTTCTTCACTGAGAGAGTCGTTAGCCATTGGAATGTGCTGCCCAGGGAGGTGGTGGAGTCGCCATCCCTGGAGGTGTTCAAGAAGGGATTGGACGTGGCACTTGGTGCCATGGTCTAGTCATGAGGTCTGTGGTGATGGGTTGGTCTTGATGATCTTTGAGGTCTCCTCCAAACTTGGTGATACTGAGTGATACTCTGTGTGTGATACTGTGTGTAATTTAGTAGAAAACAGATCACCTTTATCCAGAAACTCTGATTTCTGTTCTGATTATTTTACCTAGTAATGAGGTCTGTGGTGACAGGTTGGACTCGATCCTTGAGGTCTCTTCCTACCTTAGTTATACTGTGATACTGTGATACCTACTGGCTGTACAAGACAAAGCCCATGGTGTGACTAGCTCAGTTACTCGTGCTGGCTGACTGGCCAGTGTAAGTACAGCATCCAAGTGCTTCTGTTCAATAGGATATAAAATGTCTGGATTCTTCATGTTTGATTGGTGTTTTCTTCTCAGTGAGCATTAGTAGCAGCTCTCTTCTTCCCCCAGGTGTCACATTTTTTTTCTCACTGAACTTGAGGATGTATACCAACTGTGAAACCTCAGTGGTTTTGTTGTCACTGATGCTACCAGGTTCCAAGTTACCAGAAAAGTTACCTGAAGAACCATTTTATAACCTTCATTTTCTGGGGAAAGCACACACATACACAAGAGAGAAATTCACATAACCTTCTGTCTTGCTTCAGCATTTTTCCATAGTGTTCTTAATATAAAATCCATGAGCAATTTTTGTATACAAGTAATTCTGAGCATGTTCTTTTTGAAGCCCATGCATTTCAGCATAATGCATTGACTTGGAGGTGCTGATGGATGAGAAGCTGGATGTGAGCAGTCTGTGCTTGCAGCCCAGAAGGCCAATCGCATTCTGGGCTGCATCAAAAGTAGTGTGGCCAGCAGACTCAGACAAGTGATTCTGCCACATTACTCTGCTCTGGTGAGACCTCACCTGGAGTGAGGTCTGGAGAACTGCCTCCAGTTCTGGAGCCCTCAATACATGAAGGAGATGGACCTGATGGAGTGGGTCCAGAGGAGGGCTATGAAAATGGTCAGGGGTTGGAAACCTCTGCTGCAATGACAGGCTGAGGGTGCTGTGGTTTTCAGCTTGGAGAAGAGAAGGTTCCAGGCAGACCTAATAGGGACCTTCTAGTACGTAAAGGGGGCCTACAAGAAGGATAAAGAGAGACTGTTTACAAAGGCCTGTAGTGACAGGACAAGGGGCAATGGCTTCAAACTAGAGCAGAGTAGCTCTAGATTGGATGTTAGGAACGAGCTCTTTACCTTGAGGGTAGTGGAATATTGGATGGAACAGGTTGCCCAGGGATGTATTTGAGGCCCCATCCCTGGAGATATTCAAGGCCAGGCTCAACAGGGCTCTGAGCAACCTGATCTAATGGAGGATGCCCATGCTTACTGCAGAGGGGGTTGGACTAGATGACCTTTGGAGATCCCTTCCAACCCAGACCATTCTATGCCTTCCATAGTGATAATGGGTTAATTGTACAATTCTGATCCACTAAAGAAGTGGAAGATGAACAAATGCTGAAGAAAAATGAGCCTCTGAATCAATGTCTCGTGTCAGGTCAGATCATATTCCCAGGATATATATTCAGGCTTGACCCTTTAATGTATGGCACAGTAGCCCTGCCATTTCCATACTAGTTTTGCCATCTCTATCTGGATTTTGAGTGCAGGGCTTCACTGATGAGCATTTCTGTTGTGAGGCTTGTTCTACATTGTCTCTGTCAATCCAATTATAATTATGTTTATTCATGAAAATCTGTAGTAGCTTCTGATTCTCTCCCAAGCTTCTAACATTAGTGCAGGAATACCGTAAGATTCCTTATTTTGCCAACTTCATAACAATCTGTCTGAATTTCTTCTTAATCATGTTCCCTTCTCTCTCTCTCTTTTTTTTTCCCCCCCTCCATATAAGTCCCAAGAGACCTAATTTAGTGCATTATATTTTCTGCAGTGATGGCTCTACCTTTCTGCTTAGCTGAAGAACTAACACTTTAAAGTAAAGCCCTCTGCCATCAAATGAGGAAGACATTAATAGGTCGATAAAGTGATTTAAAAGTTGGAAAGAATATCTAAATACAGTTGCTATCTCTCAAACAGGCAACAATTCCAAAACCCAAATTTTTTTGACAAAATGTTGTCAATAATTGCTGTCTTTTATTCATCACTGCAATTACTTGCTCTGAAGTCTCCTGAAGACTAAAAATGGCATTCTTTGCTGCAATGCAGGTCAAAAACTAATGGAAAATAAGTGAGTGTTTTCTCCACAGTCTGTCCCAGCTGGTGTTGCTAATGTTTGTAAATGTGTACCTGTGTTCAGCTATATTTTAGGATCATTCTCTTTCTGAGAGGATGTCAGAAGCTCTCTGGTTGTTTAGTTTTATCTTTTGAGCTGTTCCAGGCAATATTTTTGAGTTAATTTTTTTTTTCATCAGGATAACTGTAATTCTGTAACCAGAGGAATTCTTCTGGTGAATGAAGATGGATGGTTCATGTCATAGCCTCAAGTGCACAAAGAGGCTGCAATTGCTGTGAGATGCCTCACCTAGGACCTTCACCCACACAGCTGCTGTGACTGGCCCAAGACCTCTGTTTAAGCTCTGGCCCAGGTCCTCAAGCTCTGTTTGAGCTCTGCCGTAAGTGTATTTCTTTTCAGCCCTATTTGTGGGTTAAACTTGAAGTTGTAACTTTACCTTTGCCTGGTGATGGTGGGAGTACAGGGAGGGCTCTGCCAATCTGAGAGGGTGCAGAAATCAATCTGAGAAGGTGCAGAAATCTTGGCAAACTTAGCAATTACTTTTCTCTCCCAGTGGTAACTACTAATCATTTATGTAGTTGTCAGCTTAATATACTGAGTGTTTCTTTTTCAAGCTTATTACCATATATTAAACAAAGTGAAAAATGTTTTATAGCAGAGGATAGTATAATGTACTCTATCTATATGAACAAATATACAGTTTGGCCTGCTGAATTTGGTTCAGAGTATAACAATGAGGAAAATCTTGGTGTAAGGTTGTCTCGTGTCTTACTTGAAACTTAAAGCCCTCACCATTGACTGTAATGGATGCAGAACTATGCCAAAGCTATCAGTTTTCCCTGTGTGCTGCCAGCTTGTTTCTTCTGAAGCCTTCTTGCTTGATACCTCAAAATAGAGATAGTAAAACAAGTTCCCTGTCCAAAAGTCTGCAACTAATTCATTGGTTGATCTAAGTTTCCACAGCAGCATGTGAGAAAATGGAGGAAGGAGGGGTGAGGAAATCAATATGACTAAAATAAGCAACAACATGCATTTCATGGAAATTGAAGGTACTGGTTGCTTCCTTATGTATTAAAAGGTCTTGGATGGTTATTCACTCATCTGGCAGTTGATTTTATATTGGGGCTATGAATTGTCAACGCTGCTCTGTTTACCATGTGCAGTTCTGCAAAAAGTGTTGTAAAGTGTGCAGTGTTTTGTTTAGCAATGTGCTAGAACATCAGATGAATTTTCCACTTCAGTAGAGCAAGTCAAATTGTGGAACCTAATTATCTCTTCTGAGAAGAGGGCTCTGCTTCCTGCAGAAGTGCTTTGTAGTTGCCAAAGATATTTTGGGTTAGCAAAACTCATTTCTGTCAATGAGGGATCATTTCAGCATGAAACCTGGAACTCAGAAGACAAGTGTGGATGGAATACTCTCCTGGGGAGCAGATGAGAACTGCAGCTGCATATCCAAGAAGTACAATGTATTTTATATGTCACTTCTTCACTGAAAGGCAAACTCAGGATAAGCACTTTGGTTTCATTTGCTCTGTGACAGTTGTAGACACCAACTCCAAATCTATGAAATGCCAGGCAAGGGCAGGAAAACACAGCTGCTGTTTCTAAGACATCTAGTTGATGCACTTGCTGGTGCTGTGGTCTCTGCTAGCACCCTGCGGGAATGCCCAGCAGAGCTGGCAGTGCCCGAGTGTGGCTGTAGGATGGGAAATGGGGCCATGACTCAGCTCCTTCAAGTCATATTTTACCCCAGCTCAGTACCAACTAAGGCACATTTTATTGATTTCATTAGGTTCAGGGTGGGTTTTTTTTGTCAGAAAGTATGACTTTTACCAAATAAAACCACTTACTATTAAATGATAACACTTTACTGATTGGTGCTTGGAGGCATGACTTAGCTGATGAAATGTAGACATAATAACTTCTTCCCTCAAGCAAGGACTTTATCCAAACTAATCCTGCATCTCAATCAGTACTTGGTGAATGCACTAATTAGCATTTCTGAAGAAGGACTGTAAGGAAAACTTGGTATGTGTGGATAGTCATTGTTCTTAATTGTAAACTTACCTTTCTCTTTTAGTCTAGTCAGCAACAACAGAAATAGGAGCAGGTTATTAACTGCTGCTTTTAGCTAAACTTTGCAATTTGGCTTCCAACTTACCATACAGAGGGTTTCTGCAGCCAGAGGCAAATTCAGAGTGAAGAAGCATTTTGCTTCAGTGCATCACTATCTTCAGTGTCATTTATGTGATTTGAATGGTCTCTATAAAGTAGGCAAAGTGTGAATCAACTCAGCTGCACCAAAGCAGACAGTGTTTGGCAGGTAGGGTCATGGATATTTTACCCCTTCTCTTGTATTCCAAGATAGGACTGAGGTTCCAAATTCCATACTGCAGAGGTCATAGGTTGGTTTTGCTTATAGTGGAACTGGGTCATTAGTTTATTTTTATACCTCCCTCCTATTTCTTGCAAGTATTCAGGCTGCTTATTGAAAAAAAGGCTGCCTAGGATACTAATATTTAGAACCTAGCCCCTGCACAGATTTTTCCCCACAAATAATCAGCTAGAAACCCAGGTTTGTAGGTATTCAGTTGTCTGAAGGAAAAAAAAAAAAGAAAACCAAACAGCTTTTCCATAATGATTTTCAGTCCAGGGTTGTGATTCTTCTTATTTGCCTTTCTTTCTCCTCTCAAGATCCCAAGCTCCAGAATGTCATGATCACTGCAGCCAAAGCTACTCACAACTGTCACCTTTCCAACCAGTTCCTCCTTGTCCAGCAGAGCACCTACCTGCTTTTTTTGATTCCTCAGTTGCCTGTCAGGAAGACACAGTTACTCATGTCCTGTACTCATGTACACCACTGCCCTTCAGAAAACTCCTGGATAGGCTGTGCCCTGCTGTGTTGTCTGTTCAGCAGATAACAAGTGCTTCAAGACCTCCTGATGAACATTAGAGTCTACACATGTGAAGCTGTTTCAGTTGTCAGAAAAGACTTCATCTACTTCCCCCTGATCAGTCTGTAGCAGACACACACCACAACACAGCCCACGTTGTTCCTTAAGCTTCCAGCTGGCTTACTGTCCATCCCTGGGCAGAGCTCCAGGCATCCCTACTGCTCTCCCACATCAAGGGCAGCTCTCTCTCCTTGCCCTCCTGGACCTGTTCTTCCTGAAAAGCTTGCATCCACCATCTCTCCATTCATGTGATCTACCCTACCATATCTGTATGATCCTGTATGATGAGACTGTAGTCCTGCAGCTGCATGCAGACTTCTACTTCCTGCTGTTTGTTGCCCACACTGTGTGTGAGTGTCCAGGCACTTAGGGAGATGCCCAGTTGATTTCCTCCATGTCAGTTCCCTCTTTCCCCCTTCTGCCCTGTTTTGCCATTTTTAAGGTCGTTCTCTGCCAAGATCAGCAGGCTGGGGGTGGAGAAAGGGTTGGGAGGTTGGGACACCTGTCCCAAACTGACCAAAGGGATATTCTATACTATATGACATCATGCTCAGCAATAAAAGCTAAGGGGTGGGAGGGTGAGGTGGTGGAAAAGGGCACTTGTTATTAAGGTACTTGCCTTCTCGAGCAACAGTTGTGCACACTAAAGCCTTACTTCCCAGGAAGTGGCTGGACAGCACCTGCTTCTGGGAAGCAGAGAGTAAATATTTCTCCTTTTAATTTTTGCCTTTGCTTCCATGTGCAGCCTTTGCTGCTTTCATTTAAGTGCCTTTACCTTGGCACTTTCCATCTTTTCTCTCACTATCCAGATTAGGAGGGGAAGGGAGAGAGAATGGTAGGTATTTACTGGCTTTAAAATATATCTATGAATTTGCTAATGAATCCCTGGAGACTTGCTAATATATAAGCACTCCCAAATGGACTGAAAGTGACTCTTAAAATAAAAAAAAAAGAAGGCACTTTGTCATCAATCTTGCTCAGTCTATTGATCATCATTAATAGGGTGAGAATATAACTTATGCTAGTAATGATCAGTAGTGCCTTAGTGATTTTAAAATAGATTGATAGCTGTCAAGTAATGAAGCACATCATCAGATTTCATTTTTTATCTATGACAAATCTGTACTCCCTTTACCAGTGTTGAAAGACTATGCTCGCTACTGGGGGCTGAATATTGCGGTACTAAAGCTGTCTACCTTGAGTGTACTCAGTATTAACATCAAGGATTTAACTCTAGGTGGCAGTTTATTCCATCATTTAAAAAAAAATATGTAATGCAGGCTTAGCAGGAGCATATTGATCAGCAAGCTTTTGTAAATGCAGCATTATAAATGCTGAAAAGAGAGAGCAAATCAAGCTGCAATAACAGCAGCTCTGAGGATTTTTTATAGTGTATTTCTTCCTGTAGCTGGGCACAGGAGTTTTAGAGGGTGACTCAAATACTTGCTTTCCTGAAGATTAATCTTCTCTATAAATCTGAGATGGGAAGGGCCTGGTTCTGACTCCCAAAATCTTCTGCCAATTCTTTTACCAATTTTGGGATCTAACCAGTCAGTAGTTACCTGATAAATGGTCTCTATTCTTGTTACTGCTATTTCAGGTACTTGATGTAGGTTGCTGCTGCTGCCTGAGCAGCCTGCACTTGTGTTCAACAAGACCAAATGCAAGGTACTGCATCTGGGTCAGGGCAATCCCGAGCACCAATATAGGCTGGGCAGGGACTGGCTTGAGAGCAACCTTGAAGAAAAGGACTTGGGGGTGCTGGTAGATAAGAAGCTCACCATGAGCCACCAGTGTGCACTTGCAGCCCAGAAAGCCAACCACATCCTGGGCTGCATCAAGAGAAACATAACCAGCAGGTTGAGGGAGGTGATTCTCCCGCTCTACTCTCCTCTGGTGAGACCCCACCTGGAATACTGCGTTCAGTTCTGGAGCCCCTATTGCAGGAAGGATCTGGACATAATGGAACGTGTCCAGAGAAGCGCCATGAGGATGATCAGAGGGCTGGAGCACCTCTCCTGTAAGCACAGGCTAGGAGTGTTGGAGTGGTTCAATTTGGAAAAGAGAAAGCTCTGAAGAGACCTTATTGTGGCCTTCCAATTTCTGCAGGACCTACAAGAAAGCTGGTGAGGGACTTTTTAGGGTGTCAGGTAGTGATAGGATTAGGGGGAATGGATCCAAGCTAGAGAAGGGTAGATTTAGATTAGATATCAGGAAGAAATTCTTCACCACAAGGGTGGTGAGGCACTGGAACAGGTTGCCCAGGGAGGTGGAAGAAGCCCCATCCCTGGAGGTTTTTAAGGCCAGGCTGGATGTGGCTCTGGGCAGCCTGATCTAGTGGAAGGTGTTCCTGCCCATGGCAGCGAGGTTGAAACTAGATGATCCCTAGGGTTCCTTCCAACCCTAATAATTCTCTGTTTGCAGTCCCTTGCTGGGGTGTTTACTGTTGCAGTGTGACCTTTTGTTCTGGCTTTCTGCAAGCCATCTGCACCAATACCGTGGGTTCACAGCAAACTGTTTGGTATAGTTGCACTTTGTGGTAGCTTGACCCTGGCTGGAAGCCAGGTGCCTACCAAAGCTGCTCTATCCACTCCCTTTTCTCAGCTGGACAGAGGAAAGAATAAAACTAAAGGAAAAGAATTAAAACAACAGAGAGTTCATCACTCAACAGCTACTGTCATGGGCAAAAAACCAGACTTGAGTTGGGGAAAAATTAATTTATTGCCAATCAAATCACAGTAGGAAAATGAGAACAAAAAAACTTAAAAGGCTTTCTCCCATCTCTCCCTTCTTCCCCCTCAGTGGCACAGGGGTATGGGGAATGGGGGTTGTGGTTAGTTCATCACATGTTGTCTCTGCTGCTCCTTTCTCTCCTGCTCCTCACATACTCCATCCAGTTTAGGTCATTTCCTTAGGATACAGTCCTTCAGGAAAAGCCTGCTGTAGCATAGGTTCCCATGGGGTCACAAGGCCTGGCAGTAAACTCGCTCCAGCATGGGCTCCTCTTTCCCCAGGTTCACAGGTACTGCCATGAACCTGCTCCAGTATAGGTTTTCCATGGGGTCACAGACTCCTTTAGGCATCCATCTGCTCTGGTGTGGGGTTTGCCATGGGCTGCAGGGGGATATCTGCTCCGCTGTTAACCTCTCTGGGCTGCCGCAGGACAGCCTGCCTCACCATGGTCTTCACCATCAGCTGCAGGGGACTCTCTTCTCCAGCACTTGGAGCACTCCCTCCTTGTCCTTCTTCACTGACCTTGGTGTCTGCAAAGTTATTCCTCTCACGTATTCTCACTTCTCTCTCTGGCTGCTGGTGTGCAGTTGTTTCCCTCCCACTTCTTAAATATGTTATTCCAGAGGCATTACCAGCATTGCTGATGGGCTCAGCCTTGGCTAGTTGTGGGTCCTTCTTGGAGCTGCCTGGCATTTGGCTCTATCAGAGAATATTGGAGAATAAATCTTATGAAGAGGGAAGGAGCTGGGGCTGTTTAGTTTGAAAAAGAGGAGGCTGAGGGGAGACCTCATCACTCTCTACGATGACCTGAAAGGACACTGTGGAGAGGCTGGTGCTGGTCTCTTCTCACAGGTAATTAGCGATACAACAAGAGGCAATGGCCTCAAGCTATGGCTGGGTAGGTTTACACTGAACATTAGGAAATTTTTTTTCACATAAAGAGTGGTCAGGCATTGGAATGTTCTGCCCAGGGGGTGGTTGAGTCACCAATGCAGAATCCATGTAAAGCCCATTGGAATGGGCTGCCTGGGGAGGTGGTGGAGTCACCATCACTGGAGGTTTTCAGGAGGAGACTTGATGGGGTGCTTGGTGCCGTGGGTTAGTTGTTTGGGCGGTGTTGGATTGGTTGATGGGTTGGACGCGATGATCTCGAAGGTCTCTTCCAACCTGGTTTATTCTATGTATTCTATGTATTCTATGTTATTTGGGAGGGGTGCTTGTGGATATGGTTTAGGGGTGAACTTAGAAGAATAGGGTTCTCAGTTGGACTTGATGATCCCTTTTCTTACCTGAATGTTTCTGTGATTTCTGATTTCTGTGTGATACAGGGGAAACTTCTAGCAGCTTCTCACAGAAGCCAGCTCTGTAGCCCCCCAGATACCAAAATCTTGCCATGTATCTGAACCTTTTGTAATACTGCTTCCTTTTAAAGACACAGGAAATAAATTTACTTGAGGAGGAAAGAATAAGCTCTTAAGTGATGGTGTAATAGCACTGCATTGGTTACCAGATCCAGGCAGTGCAGTTCTGGAGGTACTCTGATCAGGTCACTGACATTTTGAAGCAAAAGTGAAATTAAAAAAAGGATGATTGGAGCAGCTAGGAGTGGTCCAATATATAGGCGCTATGATGAAAGGCAGATTTCTCTGTCTCTGCAATTGCAAAAGATAATGAGCTTTCAGCACCATTTTGGCTCTTCCAATTTTGCTCTTTGCCTTCTGCAGTGGTGACTATCTGTCATGCAACAGGCAGAGTCTTCTCAGCCCATATAAACCTGTCCCAAGGATGACACCATTAGATAAGCAATGCTACTACACTGACATAGTAGATGAAAGCTCTAGTCCAGTATCTTCTAGAGGTCAGGTTTACTACAGGTACCACTAAATGCAGTTTATCATTTGGGGAGGCAATCTGTCTGGGTTGCACAATGGAGATAAGGCTTATCCTAAGCAAAGTATATTCTCTACTGAGCTCAGTACAAACCTTCACACAGACTGCTGTGCTCAGCTCATCCTCATCCAGGTTTGCCACCAAAGTGGTTTCAGACGGGCCTCATATGGTGAAAACAAATATAAGCCCCAGTGGATTGATGACTGTAAAAAGGAATTTTCCACGTGAAGAAGAAAATCATAGCACCACAACATCATCAGCCCTGGAGGGTTCTAGTCCTACTTCCTCCTCAAAGCAGGGTAAGCCAGGAATCATGGCAGGCTACTCTGCTTTCTGCTGAGAGGTTCATTTTGCAGACTGATGACTGATGTTGAGTTACACATTCAAAGAAATCCAGGGGAGAGGAACATACATCCTTCATATCACCAGGAAGCATTTTCTCAGACTGACAGTACAGCTCATAATTCAGGTGTTACATACAAGGAATAATCTCCTTCAAAACAGATTTACCTTCTGCTCCTACATAGAGCTGAACTGTATGATATATTTTCATAACAATTTCAAATGATGTACCATGATACTTCAGATATATTTGCAGTTCAGCAATGAACAAGAATTATAACAAGGGTAGATTTAGGTTAGACATAAAGAAGAAATTTTTTACAAGAGCGGTGCCCAGGGATGTTTTTGAGACTCCATCCCTAGAGACATTCAAGATCAGCCTGTCTCTGTGTTCCCCGCATCCCTGTAGCTCAGTATTGAGCGTCAAAAGCTGTGTCAGGGCTGCACACAGGTGTTTGAAAGTGACTGCACAGTGACCCAAAACTGGTGCTGGAGATGGTGTTCAGTATTGTTAACATTAGCTAAATATTCAAAAGCTAAGTATGGCTTCGAAAAGTGACTAAACATTAAGGGATTGATGGACAGTCTAAGGAACCATGTCCCTGTCTGCACTGCAGCTGATCCAGTCCTGTTACATAAGATGGGGTTTTGTTGATAAGACTGGCATTTAATAATTTTTAATTTAAATAGCTTTATGAAGATAATTTAAGCTTTGGGGAAGCTACATCTATCATTTCAAAACAGTGTTGCACACTTAGAGATAGCCAACCCCAAACCCTTGTCTAATAGAGACGACTGTGATGAGTAAGGCATATAATAGATTGCTCTAGGAGAATATGGGAAGTAGTCCCAGCAATTTATTTTTTTTCATTTTTTGAGTCAGAAATTGTCTGTGGATGACTACTGCAACCCTTGCACACAATCTGAGTGCTGTAAATAGTGTCAGGAAATTTTAAATTAAACAAGTTTGTGCAGCAATGTCTTTATTTATAGGCATATTAACCTGTACACAAGTTAGATGCCCTGCAGAGATGTAGGCACCGAACTGACATGTTGAGTACCTAAAATCTAACCTAATTTCCAGTGATTCTGTAACTCTGTATGCAGTGACCAAAGTCTAGACAGTAGAGATTGGATAATTAAATCCTGATGGACCTGTACTCATGTTTTATTCTCCCAAACACAGCCTAAGAAATACAGCTCAGATGTTTAGAGAATATTCCTGTTTATTACTTCTTTTCTCTGGAAGTTTTCACTCCCACAGCAGATGGGAACACGCTTGCCTACCTGATGTGATACTGCTGACCACGATGGTTTCATCTACAATGATGAGCAACTGAGACCCACATGCATATGCTGCACTCTGACTCTTCCACTCTGGGGGCAGAGCACCAGGACACAAGGCTGTAATAAATACCTGAAGCAGCCGCAGTGCCTCCTTGCTAAGCAAAAATTGTGTCACCCTTTAAATTATAGCTTAAAAGTCTTTCTCCATTCTTTACAAGCATGTCAGTTCTTAAGAATGCATGTAACTGGACTTTGTCTCACACAATATAGTTAAGACTATAGACAATTTAAGGCAAGGCAAGATACACAATCTCCTTTAATCGTTAACTCCTTATGAGCAATCGTTAATTATCTCTCTTTTCAAAGTCCCCAGTCTCTTTCATGACAACCAACTCAAATAGCAGACAGTGAGAACTCTAGGTGGCCATGGAGGTCTGCTCTCATGCCTACTGAACACTGAAAGCAACATGGGTTCTCATAATGGTGTCATTAAAAAAGGTTGGCAGTTTGGTTCCAGTGCCTTTGAAAGCTTTCCATATGGTATAGTGCCTCCTGAAGTTCAGTGATTGCTCTTTTTTGTTCTCTTATCTTTGCTGTGAAAATATCAAGATCCTGAACTCTCAGGCTTCTGCCTCACAAGGACTTCGTTGCCAGGGTTTCTTCCATCTCTTTTTGCAGATGGAGGAATTCAGTTAACTCCTTCAGATGATTGGCTTCCTCACATGGGTAACCATACTGCCACCTCATCTTTTCCTCAGAAAGACAGGTTCTGAAAAAGACTATGGGCCAGTTTAGGCTGTTGAATGATACTTCTGGCAGGTGTGTATCTCATCTGGTATGAGATGTGCAAGAAACTTC